>NC_139328.1:31337500-31908091 GCF_056507025.1 Lutjanus erythropterus | reverse complement strand
TTTCATTTTAAATTGGAGACGACTGACTCCATGATGTTTGAGTCGTGAGAAGCAGATGTTCGTGAGCTCTGATCAGAAGTCTGCTCAGTGGATGCTAAACGGTTCACTTTGCTGCTGAAGACTTTGTGCCTGTGAAAGGTGGATGCACAGGGTTCTTCCTGACACAGACCCATTTGCTTCAGAAGAACCCTTTTTTTGGAGAAAGGGTTCAGCAAAGATTTTTGACAGCAAGAAATTTTCCCAATTTAAACAATGGCAATTGTCACACATTGTGAATTATGTAGAGTACAAGGTTTTCCCTGTCTATCTAAAAATTCCAAGAAAACTGCAAAGGCTTCGTGTTGACTTTCATATGTTAGTGAAAATCCTGATTAAAAAATTGTATGAAATTCGTCTTGGGTAGCACGCCTGTTTTGAGTGCTAATGTGTAATTAATTGTAAGTTCTTGTCCTTCATCAGTCCTTTATCAAACAAATAGAGCCAGGAAAGTGAAATGTTCACAGGAATGTTGCACAATCTGTAGCTGAGAGCTTTTGGTTTGATTCCCATGCCACATATATGTCATTTATCACAATCTTTTTTTTTTTATCCATCTTGGAATAAAATATGAATTCCTATGGACGTTCTGTCTGTCAAATCTGTGAAATGTCAGGGAAAACCTGGGGAATAAAACAATGTGTGTGTGTGTGTGTGTGTGTGTGTGTGTGTGTGTGTCTGTGTGTGTGTGTCTGTGTGTGTGTGTGTGTATTTAGATCCCCCTGGGTGGTTCTACAAGAGAATGGTCGAATCCTGTGGGTGGGTTCTTGTCTGCATCCTTAGAAGATCGAAAGGATCTGAAAAGAACCGCTGGTGTGGGTTCTCAAACGTCCTACAAAGGGTTGTAGGTGGAAGCTTTCACAGATGGTTCTAGGTGTAATCCTACATGTTCCCTGAAAGGGTCTCAAGTGGAAGCTTCTTAAAGGGTTCTACCAGGAACCAAAAATGGTTCTTGAATGGGGACAAGCTGAAGAACATATGGTTCTGCTTAGTACTTTTAATTCTATGAGTGTACCAGTGTGTGTTTGTGTGTGTGAGTGTGTGTGAATGTGATTTCGTCACTTTATTGACCACCATAGGGGAACTTGGTGAACTCTGTATCTGTGTACCCCCCTCTCACAGTGTGTGTGTGTTTATGTGTGTGTGTTCATCAATATGAGCACATTAGCAGTGACCTGTAGTGTGTGGAGGTCAGCTGGGTCGTGTGTGTGTTCTGAAGGTCTCTCTGTCTCTTTCCCTCTGGCCTAAGGTTATCCTGAGGTGCTTCCCTGTTGTTGTCCCATCAACCTGCCAGCAGGGGTCTCCCATGGCAACTCAACACTATCAGCCAATTAAAGTGAAACTCTTTGGCCCCTGTCTGTGACTTATTTCTTAAAGTAGGAGTTGGGGCCCAGGATCTTTAAAAAAAAAAAAAAAAAAAAAAAAACAATCAGAGAACTACAGTAATTGCTATTCAAATCTAAAGATTTTTTAAAAAAAATCCTCTTTAAGCTTTTACAAACTCTTATTTTCAATCTGTAGCTTATAAATGTTTTCCTTTTTTATTATTTTGGAGAAAATCTACATTCATGTCTTGTGGCGTATATGATCTGTTGGCCAACCACGTGGTTAAAAGTATGTGGACACCCAAATGTGATTGTCTCATTCCAAAAGTATGTGTATTCATCTGCTCCTACAACTACCACAGCTCTTCTGGGACAGCTTTCTACAAGATTTTGGCTACAGGTTTTTTTTTTTGCCGAGTTTTGTCATATGAGCATTACCCATACATGTCCACTTGGAACGATCCAAATGTTTTGAAGCTTCTATCATTGCCATGATAACTGATGTCCAATTCAGTATCTGAACGCTGCTTTGGGGGGGGGGGTGGGGGGGTGAGGTTAGGCATTGCATTGGCTGCAATGAAATAGAGGCAAAATACTGATGAAGAATAAGAAATTGAGCTCCTAGACATTGCATGTGCATGTGATGTGAGTGCACAGAACGGGTGCACAATCTGTATTGTCACTTTGCATTGATAGTACTGGTCATTGAACACTGAATCGATATATCGATCCAGATCAAGGTATCTTTACACCCCTAGTTCAAAGGACTTACAAACTGTATTTAACTCTGTAAACTTATTGTCTCATTAGCAACTAGGCTAAGCTAATGAGCTAACAAGTTTGGCATTTGACTTATTATTGCGCAATGTGGTGTGCAATAGTGAACAAAATGTGAGTAAACACAATACTTAATGACAATCTTTGGGAGATATTGTGACTGAGCTAACATTTAGCGTGCCACCTTTGTAAGTTCACCACTAGCTCTGCAAGTAGCAAGTTATGCTTTATGTACATAAAGATGAAGTTAAATAATGAAAATGTTATTGAATATTATTTGCAAGCAATTTGTCGTTACGTAAAGCTAAATATGTGTGTGTATACATATATGTGTGTGTTTATATATATATATGTATACAAAAAAAACAAAACAAAACAAAAAATATATATATATACATATATATATATGTATATATATATATATATATATATGCACAAAAGTGAATTACATGAGTCTGAAGTGAGCTGCTCTGGCAAAAATAGACCCAGAGTGTAAATTTAGTGGAGAAAAGTGCTGGAATGCACACAGGCACATTCAGTGTACATTAATAGTTGGTGAGGTCGAGCACTGATGTTAGGTGATAAGACCTGGCATGCAGTCAGTGTTCCACTTCATCCCAAAAGGGGTTGGATGGGGTTGAGCCTCTGGAGCCCAGTGGACCTCTTCATCATTTCTTTATAACCTGGCATTGTGCAAAAGAGCACTGTCATGTTAAAACAGGAACATTCCTTCCCCAGACTGGTGCCACGAAATTGAAGGTCTTATCTAAAACACCACTGTAAGCTGCAGCATAATGATTTTGCTTAACTGAGTTGCGCCTCTTTTTGCTCTGTGCTCTAATAACAATTGAGAAAGCTTGGTACCCAGCCTTGGTCGGTTTTTGCCTTTCCTGTTTCCTGTATTAGATATACTATGTGCCAGGCTTGTCTATGTTGAGAAGAAAGACAAATTTTGAAGATGGTTAAAAGATGTTGCTGGGGGACCTGTAAAAATACCCTAATTTTACAAGTCAAGAAAGGCTCAGTTTGTTGTAGTGTAATCTTATGTGAAAATGCTCAGCAAGCTACATTTTTCATCAACAGTTTTATGACCAACTGTGACTTTCTTGACTAAAATTATCTTTTAAATTGACAAACATCATATGAGTGATTTGTGGCACAATTCTAATGGGGTCAAAAAATTATTTGTCTCTCGCCATTGACTACAGTTCATATTTATTCTGAAATTAGATCCCATGGTGGTCCACTGGAAGGGGCGTGACTTTGGCTCTCTGGAGTCAAGTTAGCTAATGTTAGCAAAACTAGCTAACTAATGATTAGTTAGGTAGTTATCTAACATTTTTGGAACATTAACTTAAACTCTAAAGATTGATGTGGATTAGCTAGCAAGTTAGGTAGCATTAGCTAACATTAATTATCAGATGTTTTGATGATTTATCAGACATTTTATTTGACTGTATACAGTGTGTGCATATGAAACTTTTACAGGTCCCCCAGCAACACATGTTAATCTTTAAGCTTTTTTTCAACATACATAAGCCTAATTCATGGCATATTTAAGTACAGGAAGCAGGAGAGAAGAAGGTTTAGGGAGGTACCACCTTGCTCAACTGTTAGTGGAGTACAAAGCAGAAAGGGGCCAGACTTAGAAGGATCAATTGGAAGTGAGGGACTGGACCCTGACCATGAAAAACAGCCCCATACTAAAACACAAATGCAGTGTCCACATACTTTTGGCCATATCCATTAGCCACTATCCTTAGCCAGCTAATGTGATTGTCCTCATTTCATTTGTGTCAGTCAGCTCTCAGTGATGTGTATTATCCTTAACTGTTCTGTAATGAGATGAGTTATTCAGCTTAATGAACACAGACAGTCACAGAGTGATAATTAGATAAACTGCAGGAGCTTCTCTCAATCATACACTCTTGTGGTTAAATGACTCTAATGCAAGTAATGCCTGATATACTCTATGATTGTTCTTTGTATATTTAGACTTCCAACAGGTCTACTTAATGAAAGAAAATTTAATCAAATAACATCAAATAAGTTCTTACAAGTTTTCAGCCCTAGAAGAATGACCTTGACAGAGCTTTTCCTCAAACATTGCACCCACATTCATCGATATGCCTCGGCTCTCTCCGCCCCAGGATCAACACGCATCCTGGAGATTTGCATTGATATGGCAGCAGTTTGAAAATGCTTTCCTCAGGATTTCTTCACTTGACAAGATCATGAGTAAAAGATGAGGCCTGTGTGATCGTAATTTTTTACCAGTTTCATGTGACTGTAAATAGGTCTGACTTTTCAGCCAAATGATGACCAGGAGTCCATCAATTAAAAAGCCTCTTTAATTTGATTTCCAAGTGTGGAAACTCACCAAAAGTGTATCCTCACAAATATAACAATACAAGCACAGGCTTGCTCTGTGTTTATATCAAAGAGATTGAGGGAAATGTGGTGGAAAGGCGAGACAGTGAATTGACTTGGGGATTTGTTTCTGTTTTATTTCAGTGTGTAGAAAATGAGGAAACAAATACAATTGTTCAGGCTGGGAACAAAATCATTTCAAGGGGCTTACAAAAACATCTCTGTTCACAAGAAGCGGAGACAGAAAAAAAAAAGGTGACAAATGAAGAAACTAGATTCAGGGCAATTTTTACACTACATCATCTTCAGCATGTATCAGCATCCAAATATACGCAGGTAAATCTCGGCTTTCTCCTAAGCTGTGTGTTAAGTGGACCAACAATAGGATTGTGTGATAGAAGATATGTAATGTTGGCATGAATTACAGGGAGCGCAGCCATATGGCAAATATATGCAATCTACCTGCTGATCATGGGAATTGGCTCTACACAAGAGATGTGTATAATTATGTAAATTATGAGAGTAACTAGCATGTATGTAAAGAGCGTAGGAGTGAAATGTGGGTAACACACAGGAACTACACAACCAGCCCTCCCTACCCTGTCTTCTCCCATCCCCTTATCTTGTCCTTCATGAGTAGTATAGTTTCTTGCTCTCTTTCATGGGTCTTCAACACAATTAATATTAGCCATGCTGTTCACTTAGGTACAGATGAGCACAAACAAGAGAGATTCAATGCAATGTATGTAATAAGGGGTCCCTGCTCCATTTCATTGCCAGCTAAGGGGTCCTAATGCTGAAGACCCCTGCCATAGACTGTATAACAAATAGTGGACATAGCCACTGTGACATCATCCATTGGCTTGTAGACCAACGTTTTGAGACCTTAAGTTTGGCTGTCGCCATCTTATCATATCTTATCATCTTATCATATTTGGATGTGAGGGTGGAGCTGGCAAAGCTTGGTGATATCTACCTGTAGGTTTATTACTACAAATGGCATATTAAACATGGTAATTTGACCCACTGTTAATATTAAAATACTGATAGTAACATGGGAATAGCTTTAAGATGAAGACTGCATTTCCCACATTTCCAAGGTCTACTTTTTGCTCCATTTGCAAAAGAACACTACCTCTTTCCAGCAGCTTCCCTGCTAAAAGACCCAACCTCACTCAATATAAACTGCAATGTTGACACATGGAAGATATCAATCTTGCTATAAATATTTTCATTTAATTTGGTTTTATTAATGTCCTGCTGTGCATATAATTATGGAGAAACTCTGGTTACATTACAGTATTGGACACTAAACATATGCTGACAGTACTGCTAGAGCAAACATGTTAAGTCTGTGAGTGACCAAACTATTCAACCACTTGCTGTCATGGTGATTGTGTTACTTATATTACGTACTTATATACTGTAACTGTCGGACATGTGAATGGACCATGGCCACTATTAAAACCTTTAATACTTCTGCACACAGATCGGTGATAAAGGCCAGTGCTGTTGTGAAAGGATGCTTTCTGATTTCCTTTGAGTCAGTCCACAATGGAGTGACTCACTGTGCTGAGGTGAAGCTTTGTTGGCTGCAGTGACAGAGTCACTACGACAGAGCAACATATGGCATGTGTGCGTATGTGTGCGTGCACACAGGTGTGTGTGTGTGTGTAAACTGATAGTTAAGCATACTGACAGTTCACAGCTGAAAAAAGTGATAATAAGAGAGGTCAAAGTGTGAAAAGTGTGTGTGGTCTGGGGCATCTGTGTGTATTATGGACATAAGTGTGTGTTTTTCCATATGTGCACATGTGCTGTATGCCTGGTTGTTGGCTATAATGTATACTGAATCATTAAGAAATACTGTCCAGCAAAAGACAGCAGCAAAACCGACTTATTCTTCATGGAATTATTACTACCATGATGAATTATGCCCATATTTCATATTAGTTGTCAAAATAATCACCTTTATTATCTAAAGGTTGTTTGAAGTTAATTACTTCTATGTGAGCTTTGAAGGTGAAATGAATAGATGGGTTTCTGTGCTTTATCATCATGAGATGCACACTGGGGGAGCAGAAAACTAACCAGAATTAGAGTACATGGGAAAATAATGGAAGTTCATAAGATGTTTTTGTGCTGAAAACTGGATGGATTGCGGAAGTAATGCGTGAAAAGTTAAAGAGTAAAATGTTCAACATCCCAAGATAGAAATCTCCACTTTAATCTCAGCATGCAGAAAGGTAAGACAGCTCCCACAGTCTATGTGTGTTCATGGCTGTTAAATGAGTTGTGTGAATGTCTGTCAGGCTCTGTGATCAATACTGGTTGTCATTTTGACATGTGTTCAGATCAGTGTGAGAGGGGCAGACTGACTCATCATGTTGTTGTGCTACTGATTTTTAGTGAAAACACATGAGCGGAGTGTCTTTTCATGATCCACTGCAGCTACTAAATAGTACTTACTAAATCCTGTATTGACGTACTTTTCTTATATGAAGTGAAGCCTTGCCTGTATACACCAGTTAATGTGAGGTTTAGTGCTACTGTAAAACTTCTGGCAATCTAGTGTCTGGTATAAATGAATAGAAAATAGCAGGATTTTCTTAAATGATAATGTTGCTACTGCCAGATTCAGATGGTGTGATATTTTTATGATGGTCAATGTTTTAGATTAGGTGACTATAGAGTTATGACAGACTACCTGACCAATCGTTGCTTGCTGTCTTTAACAACATGCACAATGTCACTGGGAAGGAAGTTCTAGGGATTGATCAGGTAAAATTTAATAAATCTACTATCAAATAAAGATATGAAATATAACATTATTTTTATTTTTATGACTGTACTCTTCACGTCTTTATATGTTTTATAGGCTATGTTCTGCTGTCAGAGATTAGAGGGTATGTTGCTCTGGAAATAAAGCTTTGATTGAGGGGGAAAAACATGCATTTCATTGTAAATTTTCAAGTTTCAAATGTTTTTAAAATAATGATAAATTGATTATTTCATTGTTAATGTTACCATTGATCGATTAAGAAAATTACTCATAATTTGCAACCCTAAAAGGAGGAAAAAAGGGACAGTGACCTTTCCTCTGTTTCACTAACATGACACATTGCTCTTTTGTTTTGCTGCATTTACAGTTGTGCACAAAAGACTATTAGGGCTGCTATTGATCAACGCTTGGAACACATGGAATTCAATGTGTCAGCCAAAAAGAAAAAAAAGGAAAAAAAAATCAAACATGCTAGTTTTTTTGTTAGGACATTGTGAGGCGCTCTGCATGACAATCCTATGTCTGCAGAATCACGTTGTAATTAGGCTGATATTGGATAGTCTGTAGCCGGCATTAGATGACATCAAGATTGAGGGCATTTCTGTGTTCTGAACTTATGCGGCAGGTCAGACCAGCAGCAAAAATGTAATACATGCTTGCGTTTTATTTTTTATGCTAATGTTATTTGTGAGGAGGACTTCTGCCTTTTAAACCCATGCTGACTAAAAAAATTGATGGTTTGGGACTCGAGTGCGTGCGAGAGCAAACTTCATGTAGTCTCAACATTATGGCTGCTATTGCTGTTTCTCACAGGAATATGTCGAGTTAGTCATGTCACGTTAGCTAGCCAAAGTCTATTAAAGCAAAATAGTTGATGGGAAGCCACAAGTAATGGCAATGGTTTCCACCAAGTTGCTATTTCCAAATACAGAAAATGTCCCTGTTTAAGCTATCATGAGAATGTGATTCTAACCCAGTGCTGCACCCAGCCTTAACTTACTGTCACTGGAGAACCCCTCTATAAATTGTCATAGCCACTTAGAGGTGCAAACTGTAGCGCCTTTATTGGCACCAGTAAGTTCAAATAGCAGACATTTATCACAGAGAAACAGTTCTGATTAGAATCCTCTGTTGGATGTTTGTTTTAGCCAGTGTGAAGTTTAAATTTAGGACAAATTTCAAAGCTGAAGCCTTCATCTACAGAACATAGGACTGTGCAACAAGGTACCATTTCCCTTGTACAGTCTTTAGTGAGTGTGCATACTAAACACACACTGCTCTTATGGATTTATTTTAGGTGGGACAGTAAATCTTGTTTTGCATGGGATTAAGGGCCTACTTTATTCTACTATCTGCTCGGTGTTGTGTTAAAAAGATCTGAGGACATGTCTGAAAATGCCTCAAAAGGTTTTTTTTTATTAAAAAAAAAAAAAAAAGACTTGCTATATATACACCAACTGGATCTTTTAACTGAAAGAGTGGCTAGCTCCAGACGTGTCAGTTGAAAGCCACAGAAATCACAGCTGATCTGATTCTACATTCGCTGCTTTGGTCCAACCTGACTGGTTCTGTGAGCTCTAAAAGCTCTGATGTTGTCTTAGCAGCACTCAGAGCTAGAAGTTAGATTTTTATTGTTCTCTCTTAAAACTTTTCTCTTTGGTACTGACTTTAAAGACTGCAACTAGAGAGGATGTGAAAAGTCACTTGTTTCAGATATTCCAGTGCCCTAAAAATGCATCTCTAGCACTCTCACTTTAATAGTCACTCTACTGCTTATGTAGGGGTCTCTTGTTTTTAAATAGGTCCACCAAATCCCACAGATTTACTGCTAATCCTGCTTCTTTCCTTTGCTAACAGTTTCCTTGTAATCAGTAATGTCAGCACCACTAAATGGGAGGTGAGCACAAGGGTTAATATCAAACAAGATGACACTGGAAGTATACACTAAGTAGAGTGCATATTCCCATCTGGCAACAGATATTGAAGCACCCACCGCAATGGCACCACAACTGCCAGATGCAACCAGTGTTCAACATTAAAACGAACTTCACATGTTGTCTCTAACTGAAACAAGAGACTATTTTTACAGAGGAGTACAGAGAACTGATAGAGAGCTGAACATTATGAATTCAAGTGTCAGTTCAGTTCAAGTTTGAAGAAATTCCCTCAAGGCGTTCTTGGGGTATCATGTTCATAATGACCTGACCTGAGAACATAATCCCTCAGGCCATAAAAACATGAAGTCATCAAAAATGTTTTTTCCATGTTTTTTTCAAAATTGTGAAACACTGAGATCCTTCAGCATACAGTCATGAATGTACATTGAAAAAAGTATAGGGTGATCGGTCCAGTAGTATTTGAGATTAGCTCCAAACAAGATGCAGGTCCTTTGATCACACACGTGCACACACACACACACACACACACACACACACACACACACACACACACACAGGTGATTGCATTATACCATGGTGGAGAAAAGGAGGCCAACACCATGTCAACATTTTTGGTAGAGCCTTGACAGTCTAAAAGAGTTAGGTTTGTCCTGAGTGTGGTGCCAGCAAATATTTTCAACAAATTGACATAATCTTGCTCTGTGAATTTTTATCTTATCTACCCTTAGAAAAACATTTATAAAATATAGATTTTCTGTGTTTTTGTGTGCATGGCCTGTGTGGGATTTTTGAATTTGAAATAAAGACTAGGTTAGGCTGCAGTTCCAGTATATACATACATTTCTTTCACTCTTCAAAAGTGGCCAGACTGCAGGAAACAAAGTTCTTGAAACTCACATTTTCTGAGGGAGAAACCCCAGACTCCTGTTTCGATTTCAAACTCCGCCATATTTTTGAAGTCTTGAGATTGGCAAGTATGTCTAAATAGAGCCCTAAAATAGATGCTATGTCTGTCATTGTACAATAGCCTGTGCAACTGTTAACCTTTCTCGTGCTTGTGCTGCACAAATGTAGCGTGGCCTCTACATCTGAATCACTGAACAAATTGTAGGTGTGGGAGGTGAGTCAGTGGTCTATGTCTCATTCTGTGGAGAGAGCTGTCTGGGTTACCTGCTGCGCCTCCTGCAGGTGTCTGGAACTGGGAAGTAGGGTGAGCCCTGTTCATGATAGAGCTTCATTTGCTTTGTTTGCACCTGTTCATTTGTAGTTGCTTTTATTTGTGATACTCCAGTAGATCAGGCTGCATGTTTTTCTGTTCAGCGTGGATATTTTAGATTAAATATAGCTCAGTTCTCTGTCGCTGTGTGCTAATAATGTGGTTGTCACAGGTCTAATGAGTCACATTAGCTGTCTTGTCAGGAGCCTGAAGGTTTGTAAAACCTTAAAGATCATCATCAAGCTCCCGTCATCCCTCAACATCAGACTTCTACCACAACACCTGCTGTCAGACTATTTACAGCTTCTTTTGTTCGTCTCATTGTTCATCACTTTCCTCCACCATATTTGCATCATATTGGTTGACTAATGCTCTTCCTTCCTTCTGGGTAATTATCCAAGTGTATGTGAAGCATGACTGTGCTGGGAAAAAGACAAAAAGAAATCAAAGTGAAACACCCACTGGGCTCTTATTGAAGTTATTAGCCGTCCTTGGAACTTTTTCACTATAGCTATTTTGATTATGTAATCAGCTGCACTTTCTATCACACACCAACAAACATCAGTGAGCATCATTAGCATTTATGCCCAAAATAGATAGAGCTGTTTGAAATGAAAACACAATCATTCAGATGCAGTTGAACTGTGATCCATATTCAGTGAGCCAGGCAGCCAGCAGGTTTTTTTTTTGCTTGTATGTTAATATTTTAAAGCTTCTGCTAACATTTTTATTAAATGATAGATTTTTATTGTGGTCACTCGCCTCATAATCAGAGCTGCTATCCTCAAGTATCACTCCGAGTGATGCAAACTGTATCACGGCAGTACAGCAGGTGTGTGTTTGTGTGTAATAGTGTGTGTGCTGAGTATAATGTCCATCAGCATCTGGACGTTCACCATGGACAGATTTGGTTGATGGGTGATTAACCCCCAATGATGCTTGTAAGACCATCTGCCATTGTCTGCTATTGACAGTGCTGTAGTGACAAATCAGTCAATCCAGAGGCCATGCACACATATGGTGCACCCACGCAGGTGATTTTGCTTATTTTGACTCAGTAGATTCTGAATTGTACAGACTGTATTTGACTGACATCTCCCTCACTCTCATATTAGCTTTATCACATCTGCTAAGGTGGACAAATTGCACCCTTCTCACTCTTAACTAGAGCCCAACCAATATATTGGTCAACTTGACTTATCAAAACTATATTTGTCTATACAAGCTTTGGCATATATAGGGCTTTACATGCTGTACTTAGCCCCTGGCTAAGGGAACTTTCACACTGGCACAATCCTGGAAAATTTCAATGTGGGCTAACCCCGAATTTAGGCTAGGGCTTGACCCTGAGTTTGTGGGGTTATCCCCTGAAAATCAACTAAACCCAGGACTAAAAAGTGCCTGTGTGAAACAGTAGTCATGGAACATCCTGAAGTATTTGCAGCTGCAGATTATCTTGAGTAACCAGGTTTGGAAAGAGACACTGGTTTGAATTTTTCAAACATATTTTTTCTGTGCTTTGAGCACCAAAGGCCAAGTGCAATTTAGGCCTCAAAACATATCTGTGAGTGATGGTAGGCATGTTTCTGCCGACTAATTTCCCTGTTGATTAAACGCAAAATTTAATTTAGACTAGTTGACACTCAGAAAGTGTTAAAGCTGAGCAGAATTTACTAAATTTACTAAAAAATACTATGTGTGCTAAGAGCCATTTGAAGCTGTTAATCACAGTCTACAATCACCAAATTGCACTTTAAATGCCGCTGAAATGTGCACTACTTTGCGCTGTGCAATACAAACCTTACACATTAATGTACAAAATATGACAACAACTCACTAAATGCTTCACCTTTCAACAACCCAGAGCTGATGTTAGCTGCCAGCCTGACACACAGCGAGGCTAATGTTAGCAGTGCTAGCAGCAGCAGCAGCTGCTCCGCTTGCAGGTTTATGTCCGTGTCTGTGCTTAATGTGGTCACGTTTCTCTAGTTGAGTGAATGTATATCAGCTTATTCTGTCACTGTCTACATTCAGCATTAGTTCCATCTCTTAGATTAAAGTGCTGCCAGACTGCGCTGGTTTTACGAGCTGTCATCTGTCCAACTTTACTGATATAAACATCTGGGGTTGCCTAGGCGATTGGGGCATACGCGCTGAGCGAGTGGGGCTGACAGTGCCACAGCCCCAACTAGTGGCAGGAGGCAGCATAAAATTTTAGAGGCAACAGATAACTGGCATCATGCATGAATGACATGTTAATAAATAATTTAAACAACTAGTATTTCTGGTGCCAACTAGTGAGGGTGGGGACGTTTAATCATATAGTCGACTAATCATGTGCATCCCTAAGTGAGTCCCTGTTTTTTACCCTCATTTCAGAAGTGTACCCTCCAGGATACAGTCATTCAATGCCTATTTTTCAACGTTGTGAATTGTAATTGTAATTGTAATTCAGTATTTTTAACAAGAACATATAAAATATAATAAACATTAAAGACAACAACACTTACATGACAGACAGCAGTGCCTCTGTTGATGTATGTTGCCATTTTAGATTTTTGATGCAAATTATGAGCATAGTGATGGTATGAAGTCACATGACCTGAATGCCGGACCCATCCCCCTCCTTCAGTGTTTCTCATGATAAAAAGATCACTCATTGAATGCCCCCTCCCACAGCCTGTCAAGTGACTGTATCCCCCAGGATTTAAGGCAGATGTCACAATGTATGCGGATGGATCCAAACATTACCAATGAACTTAATTCAGGTGGCATACTCTCCAAAATTTAATTGGATAGCAAATTAGCAGTAGACAGGGTTGATGTTTGATAAAACTATTCTCATTAGTATGATCGAGGACATCATACCTGGCCTCAGTAGTTAGTCAGCATAAAAGTCTGCTCAATTTAACTCATCATCTTAACAGGTACCGTCATATTCTTGGTAGACTTCTCGCACTGAGAGTTGATGCCATGTTGCGTTCAACGCAGAACACAGATCAGAGGACTTACATGCAAACTTCAGTCCCCGACACCCCATGTTTAATTTAGTTTGTTCAATTCACTGCGCTGTTTGAGAAAACAAGGTTGAAAGAAAAATCACGCACGCATCGCAGAACTCTTAAGGGTAACAAGACCAAAAAATGAAAGACGTGTCTCGGCGGTGGACTGTGGCTCTTAATAAATACACAATGAGACACAGACAGTGCTAATTACATTGTTAATGTAAGTGTTACAGTGTTGTTAATTTGAAAGCAGAGTCGTGGGCACGGGGTCTAGACAAAGGGACAGATGACTGGTGAAGCCAAAACAAAACACTGCAGCAAGTTTTAATGAGGCGACAGGGGACTGCCCGTCAAACACATAACAAACACTCGCATCCCAGAAGGGACACACACACAAATATACACACACACACACACAAGCATGCTCTAGTGCTCACATGTGTACAGGAATACAGTCGTGCATGTAAATACACAATACTCAGGTATCTGTTACTATTCAAGGAGAAAGAATTACTCACTCATTATTGAGAAACCTGTATTTTGAGAGGGTTTTGATTTTTACTCTTCAGTTCTGCTGGAAAAATATATTTCAAAAGATTAAACTCTTGGCTATTAATCATTGTAACAGGCCAACCTCCAAGTGATTACTTTTTTTCAGATGTAGAGAACAGATTTTTAATTTGTTTGATATTGTGACTTCTTGTCTGGGACAAGGGTGTTTTCTGGCACAGTGCAAGTTTAGAAATTAAAAAGATTAACTGCTAAATTCCACCAGGCGTGGCTGCATTGCGTTACGGCTGCACCACGTCAGCCAGAGCTGACAGCAGCCATTCTACACGATGCTTGTGATTCCACCAGCAGTGCCTTGGCGCGTCCCAGAAGCAGCTCTCTGCTTCAAATAGTCTCAGAGTCTATTTTTGATGGATGCTGTGTCAGTTAGCTCAGAGCAGATTGAAGGGGCAGGAAGTCAGACACAGAAAATGCAGGGAGAATTCGGTTAATTTTCAAAATAAAAGACCTCATGCAGACTCATGATCATAAAGACAGACAGAAGAGAAACTATTTAACCATGCAGCCTGTTTATCCATGGTAGAAGCACAAAGAGTGAGGGAAGAGGACCTAATCAACAAAATCTGAGCAGGTTAACATAATCAGGTGGGCAAAATGCTCCTCTGCTGAAATGTTTCTGAAACACTGCTGGTGGGGCTTGCAGCCGTGCAGAGGATGTATCAGGACCGTGGCATAGACAATCTGTGCTTGGTGGAATGAACTGGTAAAGCAAACCAAAACATTTCATTAATTACATATATTTCATATATATAAATCCTTGAAGGGACAGTTCAACCCAAAATCAAACATACATATACCCCCTGGCCTGTATTGCTATTTATCTATCGAGATTGTTTTGGTGTGAATTCCTGAGTTTTGGAGATATCAGCTGTAGCGATGTCTGCCTTCTCTACAATGATACTGAATGGCACTCATGCTCATCTTTCTGCAATATAATCCACTGGGACTACTTTCTTTTCTACTAGAAAGAAAGTAGTTCCTTCATGGAACTGCTAACAAGGTCTGTAGATCATCTTGAGTAACCTGGTCATGATTTTTGAAAAGACACACTGGTTTTGATTTTTTCAAATGCAAGTTTTTGGTGCTTTGAGGCAGACATCTTGGCCAATATTTCCAAAACTCTGCAGCTCACACCAAAATGATCTAGATGGATAAATAGGAAATATATTTTGATTTTGGGGTGAACTGTCCCTTTTCTGTCCCAATTCTCTAGAATGGGTATACTATTTACTCCTTATTAATTTCTACATGGACATTCAGCTGATGTGGCTGATCTGTGATGAACTCCGTCTTCACCAAAACACGCCCGTCTCAGACCTGACTGATGAGCTTAAAGGGTCAAAAGATTAAGCTCAGTATTCCCCATGTTAGTCATGTCAATCATAGCTGCATTTACAACGTTACGGCAATATCAGAGATTACCGCTTTGAAATGCAGGGCTAAATACCCCTGCATTACGGCGCTGAAATATAGACGTAAAAATCCAAGATTATACTTCAGTGAAATAAAGCCTTTAGGCCTAATCCATATTCAAAGTCTTGTCTCTAGCTGGGCTGCGGGCCTCTGTAACCTAGTTCTGATGGCTGTTATTGGGGAAAGCTGCTTTGTACTGGTCAGTTGTGTGATGAGGGCTTGGGCATGGTCTGTTGAGCTGACCTATATTTGGCTGCCTGCCCTGTCTGCACAGTCAAAACCAGAGCTTCTCTCTTGTTTTGTTCTATAGGCAAACTGGGCCGCCGGGCTCTCTGATCCACTTCTCTGATCAAGTCCAGGCTTGAGTGTGCTGTCATGTGAAATGTTTCATGCATACGTATCCTCCGGGATAAAGCAAAGAAAGAATTCATGTACAGAAAAAAATCAGAACTTCATTCACCGTCAGCGTGTAGGAATTTGCAATATTGATTCAGAAATGTATCGACAACTAACAAGGGATGGGAAAAACAGAAATCATACTGAAACAAGAGTCTACAGCAATGGTAGCAGCTTTGTAGAACTGTATTTAGGCACAATCGTGCTTTGAGCTAAATGCTAATATCAGCATGCTGACATGGTCACATTCTAGTGTTTAGTAGGTATAATACTTTTTTTCATCGCCCTCTCCCTTCTTCCTCCTGAGATCAGAATTTTCCTAATTATTCCCAATTTCTGAAAAAGGAAAAAAAAACAAAAAAAAACCCCAAAACACCTGTTTTTACTTTTCATCATCACAACCTGTTTCTGACACCCTACAGTGTATAAACCCTACACAACTTTAAAAGTTTACTGTTCCCACCCAGAGAAAAATACAGCTACACCAAAACAAACTTCCCAACAAAAACCCTGTTTCTTAAATAAGGTTTTAGAGGAAAGGTGCAGGCATTTTGTACAATCTGCTGCATCAGTTTTCTTTTAGGGACAGCAGAAAAAAAATGAATGAGAAAAACCTGATGAATTAGTTTATGCCAGAAATGAATGCAACTTCACGCTAGAGGGACAACTTGTTTTTGTGGAGAATTAAAAGTAAAATGAATGCTGTTGCAGTGCACTTCTTATTTTGTTATTTTTATTCTTTAAAAGTCACCAGAACGCAGGAACCAACATCTCTGAAACTCAATATTTTTGCTATTGAAATCCTATTTTTGAGGTCTTGAGGTTGGCAAGTATGGGCAACCATCTTACTCACAGATTAATGTGCTAACATGCTAATTTGAACTAAACACAAAGTACAGTTTAGGGTGATGGGAATGTGAGTTTTGCAACATTTGGTCATAAACCAAATTGTTCATCCTCTGGGGACCATGAGTGTTGGGTATCTGTACAAGTGGCTGACCGATATGTTTTCTTCTAGACCTATGTGATACAGCTTATTTGTTAACAAGGAAAGCAATCAAACAAATTAATTAAATAATTACAAATCATTAACTATGTTGCAAGTTTTAATGAGGTAGAGGTTTTTGCATTCTGTCCACACTAAGCAGCAATTTTTTTTTACACATGGTGCTTTTCAAAAACATACTCTGGAGTGGATGCATTTTGAAATGTTTCTCATTTTCTGTCTTCTTTTTTTTTTTTTTATTGGTTTTTAACCTAATGTTACCAACCTAGATTTTCATCAACCCCTACAACTGAGGATTAATCTCAGTGTGCAGGTGATATTCCTGCTCCAGAACACTGCTTTCCACCATTATTTGTGAAGTACAAACAGCAGTCTGCACTGAGAAGAACATACAGAAAATGAAAGGGGACGCTATCATGATCAGCACACCATGACTATGCAATCAAGACCGAGTAAATACACAAAGGAGGTATAATGAATAAATTGACTTGACAGTAACAATGGAATATGCAGCAGTCACATATTGTTCAAACAGTGTTGTGTGGTAAGGTCATATTGTGAGGGACAAAAAAAAAAAATATTGTGAGGGACATTGACAGTTCAGCCCCATTCATACCTTAATGCAACTGGGAATCTGCATAAAAGTCAGTTCTTTAAAAAAGCTTTGTTAAGGGAAGTGTTGCCCCAAATTTATTACTTCATCTGGTCGGTGTTAGAATGACCCATTACATGCATGACTCAGTTTTCTTTGACGCAGCACCGCCGTGGTCATAGATCTTTTTCACTGCAGCCACATTGACATAAAATAGTAGTGTAAACACAGGTGTTACCACTGATACTTATTTAGGTCCCATTCCATTTAGTGTAGCAGAGCCTTTCCAGTGAGCCAACATGCACAATAGCGGCACCATAACATCAGTTAGTATCAATGGTAACACCTGTGTTTACACTACTATTTCATGTCAAAGTGGCTGCTGTGAAAAAAGTCTATTGAATGAGTTGAAAATGTTTTTCCACCTCTGTAAGGTAAAGTATTTAAGCCATATTACTTGCAAAAAACATGTTTTGCCTAATTCAAAACAACAAAAATAAGAGAACTTATGGTGGCTGTGAAACCCTCTTAAACATGAAAGGTTATATGTCTGTTGACACCAGAAACTGGGTTTGAGGAATATTTAGTGCAAGAAGCTTGATGACTTAGGCCTACTCACAGAGCTAGTTGGTGAACTACTGTAGCTAGTGAGGTAATGGGTAATGTTCCAGCCAGCCAGGAACATGCTAACACAGGTTAGTTGCAGCAGATCTCCAAGTTTGTTTCTGTTTTCTCTGTCCTAAGCTGTTCTTTCAATAAAAGGACTGAAGAGGGAACATAAAGCTCTCCTAGCAAGCTAGTTGGCTAAATGTCAGTTAGCAAGCTTTTTAGCTTGGTTGCTAAAGGAACAATGGTCTTCTTTTGTGGAACAGTTTATTATTTGACAGAGGAGAACACACATCGTCAGCTAGTGTATGATAGCATCCTCCGTTTTGGATTTCCCAGCTCTTTGTTCATTCAAGACCGTTTGCTATTGCTCAAAGTCATCGCTGAACTTGTGTAAACTTGTAAGTTTTTCCTTTATTACATGGTGGTGTGATTTGGTTTTTACTTGGGTTGTTGTGATCAGTAGCTAATGGTGGCTAATGTTAGCAGAATTTAAGCATCACTGACATTACTTAGCTTAACATGTGACAGGCAAACATTTAATTGGTTTTGTCAAGTAAGACAAGATCTAAACACACATTGCATCTTACATACTTGAGATCCCATTTCACTCCATCTCAGAAATAAATTAATGATGATGTCTTTAAAGCAAAAATGGCATAGTTCTGCTTTTAAAACTCAGACAGGTGAGCATGTTCATGACTGACAAATGTCTCAGGCTACCACAGAGGGATTTGGGATTGTACTCTGTAGTGGAAGAGTAGAATGGAGGCAGATTAGCATAGCATGTGTGTTTGATATCAAAGAGCAAAGAGGGAGGAGAAGTTAGAAGGATGAAGGCACAGAGGCAGGGAGGTAGATATAAGAGGAGAGTGTAGAGTAAGGATGATAATGCTGTGCAGTTGTGATCGCACAACCTAAAGTATAAAACCAGAAAGGATGGAGAGGATGGCGTGAAGAATGTGAAGCATGCGGCGGTGTCACGAGGCCTGATAGGCAGCTGAGTGTTTATGAGGAATGGCGCACGCTCATTGGTATGAGGTGCTGGGTGGGGATGCAGGGAGGATCAGGTGCACCACTGCAGCGTTGTAGGTTCAAATCCAACCCTGCAACCTTTCGGGTCATCCTCCTTCTGTCACCCTCGGCTGCACGCTGCCTAATAAAGCAGAAATGTGCTGAAAAGACGAGGAGACGCTGAAATAGGTCAAGTGAAGAGAAGTGGGCAGGCGGAGAAGGAAGGAGGGGAGGGGAAGTTTAGAGGCATGAAGGCAACAAGAAGAAGGAGGATGCAATGAGGAGGAAAGGAGGAGGAAATGTAGAAAGGTGGGCGCTAATGAAAAATGTATGTTGAGCAACAGTGACGATAGATAGATAGAGGCTAGATAGATAGAGAGGTAGAAAGGAGGAGGAACGCTCCCAAAATGGAAGACAAGTAAAGCCAGGTCAGCCATATTAGCAGCCTTCAGTGACCAGAGATTGTTGCCTAGCAGCATGCAAGAATAGTTTTTTTTCATCTTTTCTCCTCGCCCTCCTACTCCTCTTGTAGCTCTCTTTTCTCCTCACCTCGCCTCCTCCTCTCCTCTGCCCTCACTCTCACTCTCTTTCCACTCCTCTTTTCCTTTCACCTCTCCATCTCCGACTCCTCTCACGTTCTTTTTACCTCAGTGCTAGGCTTGTGATGCCTCATTCCGTCAGCCAGCCGTTTTTTTTTTTTTTTTTTCTGCGTGAGTGTGTGTGTACGTGTGTGTGGCAGATTTCTCATGACAAGCCTTTCATCAGTGTGTAAAGCTGGCTGATGCAGCTGTTACACCAGCTCTGTGCTGCATCAGGATTACATGGCACATGTGAAGCCCGTGTCCTCCAACGCTTGGTCAAATGCAGAATGACACATGGCATCAAGCATGCAAGTGTGTGTCTGTTTGTGTGTGTATGCTGGTCCTTCACTTGATTTCGTCTTTTTTGGGAATACCAAATGTTTTGTTCTGATCTGATATAGTGCTGTCGCAATGATGGAATTTCCCCTGCAGTTATTTGGGTTGTCTCAACAGCACGATACTTGGTATTAATGCCATAATTTTGTTTATTTTTGCAAATTTCTTCATTTATTATAAATTAAGTAATTTGGTGCATTTATACTAAAAGTTAGACATGCGTATGAATACATTCTCTTATGTTTATTTTGTCCATATTTCTCCTCATTTTCAGCAGTATCTTCAGTAGTTGTGGGGGCAGTGCAGGGATGTATCCAAAAATTCATGTGACCACAGGACATGACAAAGAAGTTTTAAAAATCTGTATTAGTGAAAACAATTCTACAGCCAAATATTGCAGTGTATTTAATGGCTGCATGGATCAGCACCACCCTCTAGTGGTTATATTTCTTAACATTCATGCCAGTGAAAAGGAGGCGTGGAGGTCTGTGGGTTTAAACTGGGTGTATCTATTTTCATACGAATAGTGGGCATAAATGAGCTTTATGTGTAACGTTACTTTAGGATCTCACCTCACTGCCCAGTCGGCAACTTTATTGTCTGAGCAAGCTAGCTGCTGGATGCTAGTCATAGTTGCATAATGCTGTGAATGAATTCATTTACATACAGCAGCAACTCACACACACCAGTGGCAAGGTTCACAGAGCAAAACTACACAATTTCTGTACAGCAACAAACTTTATCTAGCAGCCTATAAAAAAGCAACCTGACAAAAACAGTTAGCCGCGTCTGACCTATTCCTCTCATTATTTAGTTGGCCTCAAATGAGGCTTGACATTCACATAGTTTCTCTGGACTGTCCCTCAATATTACAACATTAGTCCAAAATTTGCCCAGCCTGTGAGAACAGTCACATTAGCAGCATTTTAATTCCAAATTCAACAGGAGAATCCACAAAATAAACACTAAAACAACATAGAACATGCGAAGACTTACATCTTTTTATCTGCTCAGCTCCTCTGTACTCTGAGGCTGATTGCCAATGTAATGATTTGTACTGGTACTTTGATAAAAGTTCCAGTTAGTTTTGGAGCCAAGTAAATGTTCAGTAAATGTTCACTCAAAAATAAAATGCGTCCAGTCTACATCTGTCCTGCCCCCCAATAATAATGGATTAAGAGGCAATTTTCTCTTTATGAAAGCTGTCAGACAAGAGCATAACGGCCAAACAAAGGAACAGAAGGTGTCGGCCCTGGTATGTTTTTGGACATGGTTTTAAAGATCTTCAGCAGGAGCCCGTGGGCTGGGATTCAGACAGTCAGAGGACCGACTAACACATTGCTGGCTTTAGTCTTTTCATTTAAATTGTTGACAGCAAAAAAATGATAGAATATTGCCAGCTTGCTGCTTCAATGTTTGGATTGTCTGCCAAAAGATGATGATTTGACTACTTTATTATACCATAAAAAGCTAATAGGTAGCACTACAACTACGATAACACTGTAGCTTTTATGTTTACTGCTATTTCTAGTCTTAGCAGTACTACTAAAAGAAGCATTATTGAAATGAGGGCATGTTTGTGTTTTTTGGAGTACAGTGCTTGCTATGTGGGCTGCACTCGTACTAAGCATGTTACTTTATAGGGAAAAATTACTGTGGCAGCCTTTGCTGCAAATGTGTGCAAAATCTGTACCCTTTCAGTACAATTCAAAAGGCACGTGTCTGTTACCACGAGGACTGGAAATACATTTCTTGGTACATGAAGATACCATTGCCTTCTTTTATGGTACTATACATCTACAGATCCACTGCTGTTACTAACCTGCTACCACTACTTCTACCATAATATCTGTGAGACTAGTTACTCTTCTCCTGGTGGACTCTGCACACTTTCTTCTCCCTGGCCTAGATTTCCTGTTCCAAAGATGTACAAGTGCACCTGTCTAGGATGTGTCATTACCCTTTGCCAAATGTATGCTGGGATACGCTCCAGTTCTACATGACCCTGAACATGAATAAGTATAATTAATCATAACTGAATACATAGATCAAAATCAGTCAAAATCTTGCAGTGGAATCAAATTTTGGTTTATCAGTGATCTTATATGTACAACCCCACTATGTCAATATTAAATGCATGCCTTCACCTTGGCGTTCCTTCCAAGGTTCATATCTGTGTATCTGTGTGTATTGTGTCACTGGGTACAAGTGTAGGAGAGTGTGGGTGTGACAGCCACTCAGCCTAAATGTTGGCACATCACAGCGTCTTTAATAATAGTAAAAGAGTTGCATGTTCCCTTGTTTTCCAGGAGGTATGCCAGTGCCTGAGGTGGCGTCTGACACTGCCAGCGCTGCCACCATGTTGAGCCCCGTCCTCAACGCCTCCAACGGAGACGGCTCAGAGTCTGAAACCACCTCCGCCATCCTCGCCTCCGTCAAGGAACAGGTTAGAACTGTGTGTGTGTGTGTGTGTGTGTGTGTGTGTGTGCATGCAACATACATAGAGGGTTGTCAGTATTAATGAAATATGAACACCAGAAAGTAGTGAGGATAATTCCCCCAGTCCTTTCTGGGTGAGTCAGGGCGACAGTAAACAGCAAACATAAATGATGGAGCGCCCATCTGAGCTAATGTGTCACAAATATGTCACCACATTTTGATCTGTTTGCAGAACGTCCTCGGCTACAACCTCTCAATGTAATTTTGACAATGCTCTAATGTGGTGGGATGCATTGTTGTATATGTTGCCAAAGTCTGAGCATCTTTCTTGGAGACACTGTGTGTGATGAAGGGGTAAAGGACAAGACAAAGCACACACCTTGATTCATTTTTTCAGTAAAGCTAACGTTAGGCTGTAGAGCTGTGCGTTGGCGTTTATTATGTATTTATGAAGGTTAGAATATTCATGACTCAATGACCAGAATATGTCTTGATGTGTGAACCCCTGTTAATGTCTCTTTCATTTTGACTGCTAGATGTCTCTTGTTAAATTATTGTTTAGACTTGTACTGACATGTAGATTATTCCTAATGTGTGTAAGGTTTGCTGTTCACTTACATGCTATGTTTTGACATATGTTAAAGGCATAGATCAACACATTCTCACTCCCAGCTCGTCAAATACAGTGCCTTTGTCAGTGGCCCTACACTATAAAAAAATAGATGAGATTACTTACAATTTCAAAGTGTCACACTGTAATAGATTTTAGAAATAAACTTTAAAAAGTTTTGCTGACCTATTTGAGCTATTTTACTTTTCTTCTTTAGAAAAACTTGAATCTTTGAGTTTTATAAATTAAAAAAAAACGAAAAAAATGCAAAAATTGTCACAGCTGCGAACCTGATTTGTCTTTTTTTAGTGCCTTACAAATTAAATACTTTAACTTTAATATTTTTCAAAATACTTGAGTTTCTAAAATTCAAAGCTTTACGTCTATTTAAAGAAGAAAAGTAAAACATCTAGACAAAAGATCAGTAGTTCGTAAAACTTTTTCAAAACTTAAGAATCTGAGCTTAAAACTCAAAAATCTATTGCAGTCTTTTTACAGTGTATCCTTGAATCTATAACACTGAGGGTACACCTCTAGGGTCAATTTGCACGTCAAGAAACCACAGTTAAG
This sequence comes from Lutjanus erythropterus, assembly GCF_056507025.1. Taxonomy (NCBI): domain Eukaryota; kingdom Metazoa; phylum Chordata; class Actinopteri; order Lutjaniformes; family Lutjanidae; genus Lutjanus; species Lutjanus erythropterus. The sequence continues at coordinate 31,884,549 of NC_139328.1, read as the reverse complement.
TTAGCAGTAGTAAATATGCAACGTCCAGTTAGAATGTCAAAAATGAAGGCAATGAAAAGAATTGCATAGGTTTAGGAAGCAAAACTACATGGGGTAGGAAAATAAAGGCTACCTATTAAGTATGTTCCGTAAGTTCACATATATAACGTTACATACGCTACAGGGGTGTCTCAGGGTCAGACTGAAGCAGAGGGGTCATTGACCGAGCTGCTGTACTTGATGTGTTGGGAGTGAGAACAAGCTGAATACATGGAAGTTATATTATATTATCAGGCTTCAAACATACATGTCATTTCCTGAACACCAAAGGGATGTGGACAAAACCTTGGGGGTAATTAGGACAAGATGTTTCATACAGACATTTCACAAATATTGTAAAACAGCTATAAAGGAAGATTTCTATAGAAAAAAAAAACTACTCTGGGTTTCAAAATCTTTCATTCCACAAAAATCAAATTCAATGCTGTATGACCCATTATTAGATTATGATTAGCAGTTATTCAAGTTGCACTGATCTGTCTTTCAGAGTCTGACACAGTTTTATAATGTCACCAACTTAAAAGATTAATTTAATAGCAGGCTGAAAGTCAGTCAGTGTTTCCCTGCATGCTGGAGTACACTTCTACATCACATGTTTGATAAAGGTGTGTAATTAAACCAGTGGAGGCAGATTTCCTGCTGGTCCTCAGATGTTATTTAACCAACCAACTAATCCCACACAGAAAAAGATTGATTATTTCTGTGGAAATGGACACTCCTGTGAGCAGCACCATTTATTTAGTGTTGTACAACAAAAAATGAGACAAGATTTGAGATGTGGGTGTTCTCATATCTGACCTGTTTAGTTAAAACAAACGCTAGTGCATTTTCCCATCTGGTGCAGTTCATTTGTTGCTTTAAAGCCAAATGGACAAAGCACTTATGGTAGTACAAGAAGTGCATGAATTTAAAGCTGATTATTTGGTAACCATGGATGATGTGTGCATCAGCACATGAGAGCCGGTATTTTCCGTGATCGATGATGATCGTGATCGAAAGTGAAAAGAAGTTTGTTGTGTTTGTTTAGTAATCTCTCCCAGCTCTGGTGATGTAATATTGTCCCAACAACCCGTTATTCCGGTACCCCCAATTGTTGGACAGTCTGTTATCCTGAAAACAAATGTCCATTGATCCAAAGGTCCATCGATTCAAAAAGAAACACTCTCCTTGAACCTGAGGTCTAAACAATAGGCAGTTCCCACACCTCCTCTAAAATATTTTTCATTCAAGTTCAGTGCCAAAAATCTAGTTGCAGTCTTGACTAATAATGCTCATAATTATTTTTTTCTTTGTGAGCTCTGTTTGAATACCAGAGAAAATAAATGTACACATAAGAGGCATTAAAGTGCTGCATCAGAGGTAAGAGTTAATCCCCACTGCTGATTTTTTGTGGTGGACTCACTGGTTTTGCAGATGATTAAATGTTGTATGCTCAAGTCCACAGTTTAACAAGATTAAAGGTCTACAACAACAAGCAGCCTCTTGTGGCTGTGCTCATTACATACCAGGAGACAAATATTGTTAAATTGGATGAAAATGGAAAAACAACTTTGCTGCTGCTGCTAAGAACTGCAAAATTCTGAATGGCGAAATGGAAGTTTTGACCTTTTGCTGATGGTGCTTGACAGAAAAGTCAGGGGATCATTTGGGTTTACCCTCTGAGGACCATTTATGTCACTGCCAAATTTAATGTTAATCCATCCAGAAGTTGTCCAGATATTTTAATCTGGGCCAAAGTGTTGAACAGATGGACTGTTGATGTACTGGCATTGCCACCCCCAAGCGACACTAACCAGTGCATTTCAAAATGACTTCCAATCAGCTTATTCTCCCATAGGATTAGTACCAATCAACATATAGTGAATATAGAACAGATTAAATGTGATTAGTTAGTGAGATCTCATTATGTGTGTAAACTTAGCGGGGAAATCTATCAATTTTAAGCAGCGTGTTTGCATGTCTGAGGGAGCGCTACTGCATATGTTAAAGGAGTTGTATAAAGCCTTTGGTGGTTCCAGCAGCTTGGCATTGCCAAACCATTTCACAAATGTGAATTAGTCTGGAATCTGTGAGTTCATTTTTGATTTCACTTTAAACAGGCACAGACCAAAACGCTTCTGAGTACAAGTGGATAGAGCTTTAACCAGTCTGTGTACTATTCATTTTGTAGCAGATTCAACATAATAAGTTCCAGCCATCTTTGTTGTTTATGATAAGTGCTTCATAAGCCAATAAGGTTGCGCTTCACTGTATGGTCATCAAACCATATTAGATAAATGGTTGTGATTGATCACTGACCAGATCCAGAATGGGTAGAATCTGAATGGGAACTCTGAACGGGAGGTAATTTTTTTTTCCCAGGATGGTAAAGGCATGACCTGCCCTACTCTGCCTCTTACTGACTTACCCTGATATTCTTACCCTAACCCTACCTAATCATACTTGTCTTGCCTAAACCTACCCAGCTTAAACACCTCAAACCCACAAAGTCAATGAGTACCAGCCAATCAGAGTCAGAGTAGGGTGCGTCAAAAAATTGAGCAGTGGAGGGAGGCCAGAGGTGTATTTATCAGAGCAAAAAACACAAGCTCACTGATCCGTCTGGTTCTCAGGCTATGGCTCCAGAGGGAGCTGCATAAAATATGAAATTTGATGCTGCCTCAAGTGACATCACTTGAGACGGCTTCGATTTGGTCTGAAGACAACGAGAGAAACAAATCTGGGGGTTTGAAGTTAGAAAGAGGTCACCAAACCATACCAGACCTCTCAGACTGCTCCTCATCTATCCTTGAGGTTAGCATAACACGCCCAGACCTCCAACTGAACTGTCAGCAGTTGAGTTTTATTGTGGGCCATTTAGGCATCAGGTTTTGGGAAGGAGGAAGAATGCATGGAATAAAAAAAAACATGATATTTCTGTTTAGTTCTGTTGTATTGATTTTGATCCTTTCTTTCAAAAGACTTTGCAACATAAGTCAGTGGTATAGGAGAGCAATGCTAAAACTGTGGAGAACTCCTTTAGTGCTGGATAGCAGCACTTTGAATGTTGGCTGGGTCTGGAAGTGGTCAGAGAACACGGGTGTTTGCGCACGCAGTGTGTGGGTTAACAGTTCGAGTGGATACTTGATACCGTGGACACTGTGTGTGTCCTTGAGTACTACAGTGTGATGCGAGGAAGTGCACTCTGAGATGCAGATGCTAAAGATAGCCAGTGAAAACGCTGAGAGTAGAGAAATAATGGCTTCTGCATGTTTCAGACTGAAACCTCACCGTGAGATACTACAATGTTCTGGAAGTCCATGCTAAGTAGGTCATGTTGACTCGGACACACACACACACACACACACACACAAACACACAGGTCATGTGCACACTTTCAGATGATCTAGGGCATGGTAATGGCCTTCTGGTGAGAATGTGTGAAAAAAAAAAAGGTGGAGGAGAGGAAAAGTAAAAGGAGTGTCAGCTATTTGAAGAAAGTGATAGTTATAGAAATAGATAGCTGCTCGCCACCTCCCTTCTTCTCCCTCTTCCAGCTGGAGTCGTTATATTTCATGCTCCTGCGCCACAGTGAAGTTATTATTATTTTTTAAGCCAGTCATTTGTCACTTCTTTCATACTTGTTTTGCAGTGTGTAATTTTTCAATACATTGGGGCCTTTGCCAGAGTTTGTAACCAGACTGTAGAGAGGAAGCTGGGGTGTATTTTTCTGGAGTCTTTCCATGCACACACACACACACACACACACACACACACACACACACACACACACACACACACACACACACAGAGTCATGTTTTCATTACTTTAGAGGACATTGCATTGACTCACATTCACTTCCTGGAGACTTACCCTAAACTTACCTATTCCAATGACTTACCTAACCCTATTGACTGAATTGGCCTCATAGATATTAAGATATATACACATAAATACACTTCTTTTATTTGACCTTATTAACCTTTGTGTGTTTTCATGTTGAAGTTTGTTTTATAGCACTTATTCATCTTTTTATAGCGCTTACCTTTACAGTTTTTATGTGTGTGTTATGCCTCGCCCCCACAGTGTATAAATATATGCATATATGAATGTGCCAGACATTCCAATTAATTTGATGTATTATAAAAAACACATCTTACGTGATTATTATTAATCCTGTTATTTATATCATATCTCATGATATTTTATATCATAAATGGTCATTTTTACAGACTTCATCCAGTGGAGAGACCCTGGAAGTCTGGAGAGTTTTTATGAAAAGTGATGCTCCCACTGTCCCCAGCTGTGCCTGTGACCTTTCAAACCTTTTTTTTTAATTTTATTTCTTGATGGAGGGATTTTAACTATTAATATTTGGTTTAATAAGAGACTTTTTAAAAGTCTTTTTAACACTTACGGTCTATAATGCTGCATGCTATGTTTTGACCCCTTCAACCCTAACCCTAATCATAAACCCTAAAATGTACGATTTATGTAATGGGGACTTGTGTTTTGTCCCCATAAGGCAAGCGAGTTCCCACCATGTCACCATGTGAGTGTGTAAACAGGTTCATGCCCCCACAACATTAGTCATACATACACACTGTCCGCTTCCTGTTCATTTTGGTTTGTAAAGACAAGGTCAGGCATGAGAGACCAAGAAAAGGCTTCACACACACTTGGATACATGGACGCACAAACACGCGGCCCGCAGACACACACACACACACACACTCGTGTACATGCTGCCAATCAGATTCTTTTGCCTCTGCTGACTCACACCAGGAGATCCCTGCCGCTGTTTCTCCTCTGTTTCCTGCTACCCACATGAGATTGATTAGCCATTCGACGTCGTATTTATCACATCTGTCAGCTTTTGTCCTCGTATCATTCATCATCTCTGCTGTCAACACATCTGCTGTTGGGGGAGCGCAGTGTGAAGTGGCTGCTCTGAAAGAGTTTCATTCCAATGTGAGATGTGCCTATTTGAGAAATCTGACGTATTGTCATATTGAATGACAGATCAAGTGAAAGTGGCACAGTGTATTGAATAGCTGTCTTTCGCTTGCAGCCTGGTAACATTTGACAATCCAGTCAGTTTTGAGATGTTGAATGTTTGTTTAAAAAAATCCTCAAAACAGTTTTGTCCTATCAGCAGACAGGGACCTACAGCAGTTAAAAACAAAATCCTTCTTTTTGTTTTTGAAATATGAATTCAGAAAATCAATGTTTCTTTTCTGGTGCTTCAAGCCTCTTTGTTGGTGCAAAATAATCCAGTTGCATTTTAACATATTTCCTAAAGGACCATACCAAGGTTTTGTGCAAGTCTAATGTAAGAAAGACAGCATAGCTATATATTGTGTGTTTTGACTCACGAAATTATGTGGTGTTTTCTCATAGAAACTGAAAACACAGGAGGAGGGAATAAAACTTTCTACAAATAGAGGCTGCATTTGATCTAACAGCACTGGCGGGCCACTGCAGAGGAAATTGCATCTGAAAGTTGTGCTAATGGTTTGGAAAAGCAGGTGTCCTAACACTTGGCCGTAAATAGCTGGAACAAGAAAAACCCTTAAATGACAACAGTAAATTTCAATTTGTTTAACTCTTAAAGGAATAATTTGACACTTTTCAAGTGGATGTCCAGTCAGTGCTGATGTTAAATGCAGTCAATTGAGGCAATAAATTCCACAGTGTCACCAGTTCACCAATTCCACATATTCAGCATGATGTTCATTTTGTAAATTATAGCTCTGTTTAGAGTAGAATAGACATAAAGCAGGGTTGGCTTTAGAGCGTGGCTACCTCATTGATAAATTGCTACCATGGTGACCTGTCAAGTTGCTACCACATTGACCTCAGCTCCACCCTCATGTCCAATTATGGTCACCTATGGCCCTCAAAAGCCAAGATGGCGATAATGCCAAACTCAACTCAAACCTTCAAATGACATTCCCATCAGCCTCAGGTGAGCTTTGTGTTTAGTGCAAATTAGCAAATGGTAGAATGGTAGTATGTTAACCTTACATGATGAACATGGTAAACATTAGACTTGCTTAACATCAGCATGTTAGCATCATCATTCTAAGAATGTTATATGCTTAACTTCTAGCTGAAAGTACTCCTGTCCCTGTGCACAGTCTCAAAGAGCCACTAGCATAGCTGTAGACTCTTCAATTTTATTTAAAAATAACGCTTTAGATTTGTAGTATTTATCTGTCCATTCTATTAGTGTTGAGAGCCGAACTAACACACATGGTTGGTTGTGATCCTTCTGTGGGATTTAATAACACAAAGAAAGCTATATAATAATCTAAGTCATCCTTTAGAATCTACTTTAAATGATCATTCTCCAGGAGCACTCCGTTCAGCTCCATGAAATACACAAGACAAAACACCAGCAACATAGGACCCACTACTTCTCAAACATTATTGTTACCTTTCCGTTTCCCTTTGAGGCCCCCTGCTTTAATATGTGTGTTCTGACTTAAACGACTCACACAGATTCAGTCTTGTCTGGTTACACACCGCTGCATCAGGCCAGGTCCTTTAAGCTTATTAAGTAGAACTGACAGCTTTTTTTTTTTTTTTAATCAATACGTAGTCAACAAACAAAAAAGAAAATTAAGAATGACCAAAAATCTTGCACATTTAATGACCATAACTCACAAACTTAAACACTGATATTGCCACATGCAAATCAGATGCGCTGTAGCTCAGCTCATTTACATATGCAATCTTTGTAAATACCCAAATGAAGAAATTAACTGATGATAATGAGCAGTAGGCTGGGTAGATATTCTCCATTGTGATTACAGTTATACAAACAGACTAGGAGTTTGATTGTCGCGTGAGAGGTCTCGAGTTTAAAAACTGGACGAGCCCACACATGTCGCCGGATAAAATTTGAGGATTATTAAGTAAATAAAAGAAAACAAGTAATAAAGAAATAAAGAAAGTGGTGTGGATAGACTCTGGTTCTGCAGATTCTGCCATCTGAGAAAGAGCGTGGGAGGTGGAGGAAGGGCCTTTTGTAGGTGGACCAGGTGCCACTGATTGGATAGGAGGAGTTAGTTGATTCACAACACACTGCAATCAACCAAACCTGACAGACAATCAAAGTTTTCAGGGATAAACCCACAATGAAGATAAAAACATATCGTGATCCTCATCAGAGAGAGCAACCATGTTTTCTTGTTCTTTTTATTCCAAAGCTGATAAGCACAAAACATTACTGCTTTGCATTGCATTTTTGCATTTCCATCATGTTGGCAACATGACCTCCTGCCTTATTAAGTAACATTTAACATTTAATTATCATAACTCACAGAAATCTTTTAATTTAAACACTGATACTGCCACATGCAAATCAGTGCTGGACGACACTCAAGGCAAGCACCATAAAGGAAGAAAAAAAAAGGTTGGATAGTTTTATTAGTCAAATAAAATAAAACAAGTAATAAAGGAAGTGGTGTGGAGAGACGCTGCTGCTGCAGAATCTGCCGTTAGAGGTAGAGTGTGGGAGATGGAGGAAGGTCCTTTTGTAGGTGGATCGGGTTCTATTGATTGGATAAGAGGAGTTAGTTGATTGGATGTTCCTGTAACAAAGAACAGAAGTGAAGTACACAAAAAACTATACTCGTCAAACCGTAATCAACCATACAATAACAGTTTTCAAGGATAAACCGAAGAGAAAGAAAGTAAAAGCTTATCACGGTCCTCATCAGAGAGAGAGCAACCACTTGTTATTGTTCTGTTTATTCCAAAGCTGGAACGCACAAAACATCACTGCTTCAGCCTTCATTTCCATCACGTGTGCAACACAACCCCATGCTGTTTTTACAAGCCACAACAATGGTGCAACATAAGTAACATCAGGTAGACAAGAGATGTTGTTGCATTTACTGCATCATCAGAGAAGGAAACATGACAAAGCATTCAAGGGTATGAAAATAATCGAGAAAGTCTACAGCTACAAGACAGGACAACCATGGAGGAAAAAAAAGCACAAAGAAGGAAATCTAGCCTTCTAATGGTTATCAAATGTGTCTTTTTAAGCAGAGGGTGATGTTTCTGCAGCGTCTCAGCCACATGATAATTAACATGAATCATGGTGCTCTGTGGAACCGTTCAGTCTAATTGGCAGTGAGGCAGGAAACAGCTTCTCTGAGGTCTGACCTACAACTTATATATGAATCTGAAGTGAAAGCAGTTTATACTGAGGTTTAATTACGCTTACAGAAAAAAAGGTACCATTTTCATTTTCTCTGTAAGCCTAATTAAACTTCAACACATCATTAAATAAATACTGTTGAAGTGTTAACAGTGACATTTTTCTAATTGATCGCGTTTTATTTACACATTTGGTGGCTGCACACGCTCCATCTTTAACGCACTAGTTTCAAAGCACAAATACTTCACATTGCATGCATTTATGATTGGTGCTACAGCATGTGAGACAAAGAAAAAGCACAGGATTAATAGCTTTTTGAAAACAATCAGCCTTATGGTAATTGTACTCACTCTTAGATGATTCATTAGGTTCTTTTATTGGTGTTTTCTTGCAGCAGCAGATAATAATGGGCACTATCAGCCTTTCCACCCCCTCTCACAGCTACTCTCTTCATTTGTTTATTAAGGATTAATTAAGATTTGTTTAGCATCGGCTACCTCATTAAATTACCAAATATAGTTCCCTTCAAAGTTCACAACAGAGTTAGATATTCATAAGAAGTGGTTTCAAAGTGGATCAAATATTTATTTTGTTTTATTTCTTATGCAAGGGGGCATGCAGAAAAGGAGAAAGGAGAATATTAAGGGATGAGGAGGGAGGGGAAGGATTTGGGGAGGAATTGTGTGTGTTCATGCTTTGTCTTTTACCCGTTCTCTCTCTTGCTCTGTCGGGCAAAGTGTTGGCATTTGAGAAAGTCTTTTACTTTTTGTTATTCCCAGCTGAAGGCAGACTCCAGGCCAGAGCACCATTGTAGAAATAGTACAATAAGTCTTATTTGTTTGTGTGTGAATACACTGTTTAAAAAAAAAAGTAAAGTAAAGCAACCAGCTGCAAAGCCTTTTTGAGCTGGCTCAACTAAGCACTAATTCATTGTGTCAGCCTACTGGAAAGTTCACAGTGCTATATAAAGTGCTATCAAACTTACCATTACTATTCACATCTTTCTCATTTTCTCAACGTAAACTATTACATTTGAGGAACTGGGTAGTAATGTCAAGTATGACAAACTTAAAATGGAGTGTTAAGTGAACTTAAGACCATGAATAGGTGTGAAAAGTAATGTTAAGTTCTACAAACTTAAAATAACATTTTGAAGTAATTTAAGTACATGAGTAGCTCTGAATAATAATGTTAGTCTGACAAACCTAAGTAGGAGTGGACCTGAACAGTATGACAAACTTAAGACAGCACATTGAGTGGATTTTTAACCTAATTTGACACAAAAAATTTGCCATTAGTTGAGTAAACTCAGAAATGCTTTGCAGCTGGTTGATTCAGTTAAGTCCCAGTCTTTTTTTCAATTAATGTATTTCTTTTTGTCTATTTATTTGTGTGTATCCATCCATACTGAACCGACCATTCGCCAAGACCCACCCCCTTTAGCTACTGTTGCTACACCTTTAAGGCTTTCTGTTCTCACACACCATGCGGTTAGATCATTATAGTGGAATATTTATAACTGACACAATGTCTGAAATGGGTCCTTGATTTCAGACAGTTGTAGACAAAAGCAGCTTCCCATTTTTTGCTGGCGACCGTCAATTTTGTCTGCTAAAATGGGAAATGTGCTGATAGCTGTTGCTAGCACATGTTATCAGCTGTAGCTAGGTAGCTAATTAAGCTAATGTTAGCTTCATGAAGTAGTTGAAAATGCTGACCGAATTTTAATGTTTCATGACTTGTTTTAAATCACGCTGTCATGCTAAAAGACTGAAAGAGGCTGAAGCATGCACCAGCTGATGATCCACGAAGAAGAAAACAGCATTGTTCTTTAATTTCAGTGTAGAGCTAATTTCCCTGCTAATACGGATTGTGATTTTGTTCTAACATAACCCTCTTTGGCTGCTTAGCTTCCATACTTGTATCACTCTTACTGCATCCTCATGTACACCACTTTAATATAGAGACATCCGAGCCCTGTCAGACCTGTGGTGCCTAATTACAGTTGCTAAGCTATGATTGGACAATCAATGCACAGGAGGAGGAGGAGTGACTATTTTGTGTCAATTTGTGGGCACATAAACATTTGAGTGTGTATATATTTTTCACCTGTTTCAGAGTGTCTCTAACTCGCACTGGAATGTAGTGACAGGGGAGGCAAAGCAGTGCATTGTGGGTAGGGTTCGCAAAGGGCCAACGGTTTTTTACATTTCACAGCTCAGTCTCACTGTCAGCCCTCTCTCTGCTACCTGTCACAGCATGAAAAAAAATGGTTGATTGGGGACTGACAGGCAAGTGAGACTGAGGTAGAGTGTGTGTGAGTGTGTGTGGGCTCCATCGGGTTTCAGAGTCCAGTGCCTCAGACTTGACTTAAAGACTTTAGCTCTGTGACTTATATTATGCAGAGGTCTGAGCAGACGGCTGGCACTGCAAAGGAAAAGATACCATGCTTTATATTTGATGAGTGTAAGTCTACTGGTAGATGTTGATTATTTTATTACAGGCAAATGAAGAACGAGACAGATGCTGCAACATAACCAGAGCCAAGTTTTCAGCTTATGCTTTAGTGAGCACTGAGAGTTTATTCCTATCAGTTCTAGTTTGCTTTCTTTTCCTACTTTTTTCAAATTCTCCTTCCACAGATACATAACATTTAAATTCAAAGGATGCATTTGGATATATTTGATGTATCATTAAGCAATTCTCTCTGATTTTTGTCAGATTTTATCCTGAAAACTATTTCCTACAACCAGGTCTCAAGATCACTCATAAGTAGGTCATCTCTGACATTTAGAGAACTCTGAGAAGTTTGTGGATAACACCACCATCATTGGCTTAATTTCAAACAACAATAAGACTTAAGATCAAGAGGAAATCCACAATCTTGCAGAGTGGTACACAGAATAATGAAATAATGCTCAATGTCAGCAAAAACCATTGAGCTAGTTGTTGATTTTAGTTAAAAAAAAAAGATGCAAAAACACCCATCTATCAGTAGAGCTGAGGTGGAGCAGGTGAAGAGCTGTAGTGTCCTGGGAATACACATGACAGAGAACCTGTCATGGACATTGCACATCTCCACCCTGGTGAAGAAGGCTCAGAAGCAGCTGTATTTCATAAGGAAACTTAAGAAAGCTAAATTCCTGTGCCATATTCTTTTCAACTTTTATTGGGATACAATAGAATGCATCCTGACTGGAAATATTACAAACCGGCGTGGGATGTGCACGGTCTAGAACAGAAAAACTCAGCCTGCTGCCAAGAGATATAAAAGTATCTGCTGCCGTACTGCCAAACATCTTCTTCCCTCAGGCTGTGAGACTGCTTAAAGGTTATATAAAGCAACAATAAATGTGTCTTCTGAGTAGACAAAAAAGAAAACTGCATAAAATTACGTCTCAAAATCATGAAATAATGAGCAGTTTTCAAACACCACTACAACCTGAAAACAACCTGAAACATGGACGCTCCTTTTTTCTGTGACTGGTTGTTGAAACTGAAGTGAGCTGCTGGGCTGATTTTGACTGAGAGAGTTGCTGAAGATACATGACTGGAGGGTGAGGGGAGGGGGAGGTGGTGTCGTTCGTGTGTCGGTTCGCGGGGCATATATGGTGATGGAAGACCATGCCTCCAGCACCAAGTCATGTCTGACTTTAACCCCACAATTAAATACTACACAGTTCTCTTTTCTAGCATACAGAATATGTTTAGAAGAAAAACTCTTTTTCCTTTACAAAGTTTTTAGTTCATCCTCATCGTTCTATCTTAAATCTTAAATAGTAGTTTGTTTTTTCTTATCTATTCATCCATTTATATACTTTTTGTTAGTGGTTTGCATAGAGGGACCACAGCTTCTATTATATAATGATAAATAAATGAACTTTGTACCTTGTAACAGCAACACAAAATTCTTTATACTTTCATATCCACAATTTAAATACATTTTTATTCAAAATGTTGAAATTCAAAAGCTTGGACCTTGGACTTTTTCTTGTATGTGTGGATCTTACACCTTTGAAAGTCATGTATTTTTCATTTACTATCCTTTGTATGATTTTCCTGTTTTCTTTCTGTACCTCTACAGTACATTCAGTAGCCTGTGTCCAGCTCCTCTTGGTCCCTTCTCTTGTGTCACATTGTTGAAAGTAAAAGCTTTTCTCTCATACATTTACAAAGAGTGCATATTAATAGACATACTTGATCAAAGTGCTGCTGTACTAGAAAATTTCTTTGGCGTCACTGAAAAGATGTGGGAACATAAAGTTCCAGCATGAGTTATTTCATGTTTTTTTTTTCTCTTGACTTGTAAGGCAGCAGATTGTACTTGCTTTAAACATGGCATAATATACTGATACACAAATGTAACTTTATATGTCATTTTAGTAGGAGAACAGATGGCAGCAGTAGTAGTAGTGCTACAGTAATGTAAAAATTGGGGTTTGACTTGTTTGGCATCATAGCAGGAGTATAATTAAAAGGATAATTCACCCAAAAATGAAAATTTAGTCTTTATCTACTCAGGTTTAGTTTTTTAGTCCACAAAACACTGCTGGAGTTTCACAGGAAAACAGTGCAAACAGGCAAAAAACCCCAACTGGAACAGGGGAAAAACAAAACAAAACAAAACAAAACAAAAAACAATAAAATGCTCCATACTGCTTGTCTTGTCTCCATGCCAAGTTTACTTGAAAGACGTCATTTACACCATGTTTTTAGCCTAAGTCTTATGTGTAGATCCTTAGATCCATCTGTACTGTGGTGTGACAGTGTGCGCACACAAATGAACTGTATGTCAGGGCTTTAGGAGAATTGGATTACACCAGACGAACAGTATGGAGAACCTTCAGTCAGCATGAGGGTGAGTAGATAATGACTGAATTTTCATTTTTGGGTGAACTATCCCTTTAAGGATATGTATTTGGAATCTATGGGAGATGTTAGGTCCCAATAACTCCAAAGTTGTCTTATTTATATGTTGTGTGCTTTAGGCTTGCTAACACACTGGACTTGTGTCTTTGGACATTCAAACTTGGCAGTGTGAACACAGTTGCCCAGCCTCCTGAACTGGAACTGGGACAGGGACATTCTTGCTGGTATCAACAGCTCAGCTGGATGTCTTCAAGTGCAATGACCAAGAGATGCGGTCAACAGATACACTTGTTATACTTACTCCAATCTCAGAACCCATCGTTTATCATCTGAGGATGATTTAGCCTCTTGGGGCAATGTAAAATGTTTCACGGTCAACGCTTCAGGGCTTCCAGTGTAGCCAGCAGATATCCAGATAACGGACAACACATATCCAGGCCAAGACTTCCTCTTCCCTTTCACTTGTCATATTAGTGATTTGTGATGCGAGAACAGAGTTGGAGGCCAGTCTCTATGAGCAGATAAATCTTGATTAATTTTGCATTTGGCAGTTTTGCACACAAACTGTTTACCTGCATGCAACAAAGTCCACTCAAATGTAGCTGGTGAGTACCACTCTGACTACAAATGGAGACTGCTTCCAAAACCAAAATCTTGACCCTTGCCTACAGATTCTGCATTCATATGCAGGTATCTCTTTATAGAGAATATCCTTACTGTAATGTTTGTTTTGTACAAAATGTAATATCATGCTAGTACTACAACCCTCCCCTTCTAAGCATGCAGGAGAAACTATGGTGACTCTGTAGAGAGGCTCTATCTGTAGCCAGTGTTTGTTTGGTTTGTTCTAAGCAACATGGCGGCCACCGTGGAAGACGAGCACAGCCTCTGTAGATATAAACAGCTCATTCTGAGATAGCGAAAACCCAATGATTCTTATTTTTAGGTGATTATACACAGATGAAAACAGACTTTTGAATATTATATTCCATTTTTGCCATATTCTGCCAGTAGAGACCCTTAAATTTTACACACTGGACATTTAACTGTCCACTAATCTAAAATATAAACTATAACCATTTTTTTAAAATTAAATTGCTAACATTTTTAATATTTAAATGTATGTATGTATGTGTGTATGTATGTAATATGTAAATTTCTCCTTTTTAAAAAAATCTCAAAACATTTTCTTTCATGACATAATAATAGTTTGTGACAAAAATAATAGAGTTGCAAGTCTACTCCACTGGTGCATCTGGATGATTTGAAGTAGGTCTTAATTGACTAGTCTTTTTGTCTACAACTGTCAGAAAATTGCTTAAAATGAAATTAAATTCCCCAGAGCTCATGTTGACGCATTCAAACTGCCTATTTTATCCCACCAGCAGTGTAAACCCAAATGTATTTATTTAGCCATAATATAAATCAAGAAAAAGCACTAAAAGCTCACATTTGAGAAACTGAAAACAGTGTTTCAATGTTTGTCGCATTAGCTTGGAAAAAGACTCAAATGATGGATCAGTTTTCAAAATAGATGGCTATTAATTTTCTGACAATCCACTAATCGTTTAATCAACTCAAACATCAAGCATCAATTGTTTCAGCTGTTTGTGCACACGAATCCACAGCACCCAAAGCATCCTCAATTAATTTTGGACTGTGCTCGGCTAAATGTGTTTGGGCCGTGATGATTTTCACAAGTCCACAGGAACAGAAGTACCGACCAGAACGCAGATTAAAAAAGGCCTGTTATGATCCGTATAAATGTTGCCTTTACGTTTGTTCTTTAATCCATTTAGTAAATGTTTCATCTGAGCTTTTATTGGACCGAGTCCTCGTGTTTTCTTCTTTTCCAAGCAGCTCCTGAAGATACATTGTGTTTTTTGGGAAAGGGTAGAATGTCGATTGGCAATCCTCCCAGCAACAGGCAATAAACTGAGACAAAAATAACAAGGCCACAAGGTGTTTCAATGTGATTAAAGCAACAATGTCAAGAAAACTCCAGAGAACTCTTACCCTTTAGATGTTTACCTCGTGTGTCACGGCCTTGAGCTTTGAACAGCGTCGAGGTTCTCATTCTCCCTGCAGTTTGAATAAACAATTTTACCTTGATGCTGGGTGAACAGTTGTTTTTTTTTTTGTTTTTTTTTTGGTGTTTTGCAGCTCAACAAAGACGCTCCGCTCTGAATATTTTACAGTTGCTCATAATTCATGTCCCTAACCCTGTGCTTAAAACTGGTTTCAGTGCTGTTTGCACAGGGGGGATGGAGACACAGACTGTGGTGAGGAGAGGGATTAAACCCGGATCTGCAGCTGCAGTTATCGGGAAAACAAGACAAATCTGTCCGGTTCGGGATGAACATTTAAGTAGTTTTGGTATCCGGAGAGCGCTAAATCTCCCCGAATCTGTCTTCCCCCTCGCTGCTTTCAGTCAGCTGAAGCCTCCTTCCCCTTTATCTCATTTCGCTTCTCTCCTCCGGCTCCCCTGGCCTCTATTTTTTATCACTTTCTTGTTGTTCCCCCTCCGCCTGCGGGACAACTTTGTTACCAACTGGATGTACCTAGTAATTTTCCGGCCTAAAACAATAGCCCCAGACAGCAGTGGTCTTAGCTATACAGCCACCGTGACATTTTCTCATCGAACAGGCCCCCTTCTGAAACAACTAAATGCCAGGCGGACACCACGGGGCACAATTAGACCGCTTTACGCTTGAGAAAGAGGGGGAGACTGCTACAACACACACACACACACACACTGCAACGTTGCTCCCCATGCAGCCCACCACTGTCCTACAGTCATTTATTTTACTTTACTAATTGCTTTAATGGGGTTTTCAGGGGCCAGCCTGTTCCTGTACGCTACTGGCTGCACACTAACTCTCTATCTGTCTTCCCTCTGTCTCCATTAACAGCCTCAGAACGGAGCTGAATCTTTACTAATGCAATCAGCTGACAAGGACTTAATTGTAGAACCTGCTCATTAAAACATAGTTAATTGTTGTCCTTTTCACTTAATAGCTTAACAGGCTATGATTACTCGCACATACACACGCAATCCGTGCTGATGTCGGCCTGTGAGTTTCTGTCCACCAACATGATGGACGTGATATACTCATTGAGTAGTACTTGTTTCTGCTGAAAGGCCTCAGAGGACCAGGATCAGCAATTTTGTGTATGTTAGCCTACGTTTTATAAATCACTTTCTGTGGGTTTCATTCATTTCTGCTGAGTATGGGAAGCATTAAAGTGACTCTTGCAACTTTGCTGAGTTGTGCCAAATGTAGTTTGAGTAGAATTTTGTCACTTAATGTTCAGATATCAGGGTTCATACAGGTGTTGGAAATAATCTGCAGATTAATCGATAATGAAAATCATTAGTTGCAGCCCTGTTTTCATAATAAATGGCTACCTGACTGATAGGTCGCTTTGGTTGTTTTTAGCACAACAGCATCTGATTTAATGTCCTGAAGAAGTGAAATAATCACGTTGAGTATATGTCTATAAAATTTACCACAGCTGTAAGGTGCTGCAAAAGCTTGAAAATGTGCCTTGAAAATTCTTGAAAATTGCTTGAATTTCACTTTGGGGAAGACGTAGGAACACTGAGATGTACAGTACATGCATTTCGAGATAGCTTCCGTATCATGACGTGGATCCAAGTGAAACAGTGCAGCGTGTCATAACCTGTTGTACTATAGTAATGTTGGTTGAAATTGGTTGGTTCAAGTCTACGTAAACATCCATCATATTTTGTTTTACAAACATTCATCAGATTTTGTTTTAAAGGAAGAAATCATGATTGGATTATGATACAAGACCACAAAGTCATTGATATTTATTTAGTTATTCATTTTAAATATATTGCTGGGTGCACAGTATAACTGGGGATGTTATCTAAAAAAGTCATTTTTAATTTCAACTCGACTTTAGAGGGAAATGTGTAATATCTTCTGTGGCTCCAGGGGTGCAAGTCTGAGAAAATAACCCATAGTGATGTCATTAAGCTTTTCTTGGCTCTGAGTTAAAAAATATGGAACAGAATGGCAGCATTACAAACTGAGGGCTTTTTCCGAACTTGACCCACACTATGGTTTAAGTCACGATATGTCAACTATTGACCATTCTTTTAAAAAGAAAAAAAGTCTTTTGTGAGTCCCCCAGTTTAATTGCTGGAATATTCCTTTAAACTGCATTATCACACAAAGATTATACTTTGTGACATTATTGTGATGTAAGCAAGTCTGATAATATATTTTAGTGCCATATGGAAATGAATGGAGATCAATGGTTGCTTCATACTGTATGGAAAATCCATTAAAATAGCTAAATCTATAGCATGTATTTCAAAATAGTTTGCAAAATTGTTAAAACAACATTATGTAAGATTTGGTATTTTTTGCAGTTTGGCACCCCCAGTTTTAGAGTGAAAGTCATGTATATTGCTCTGTAAATATGAACAACTGTACATGTGCATTTCTTATGGTTACATTGTTTATGATCAAGAACTTGCAAGATGACAACTTTGGTAACACAACCAAACATCCAGCAAGTGCAACAACATGAGACATAACAAGCCAGCTAATATACCAGTCCAACAACAAAAAGTACAGCTCGACATCTGTGTTGCAGCCTTTTTGTTTCACAATGCGAGTCCCACATTTAGTCTTGTCCAGTGGCTTCTTGGTCTGGTAGTCCCTTTTGTCGTCTCTTAGCTTCCCCCCTGTTAACTTCCTCTTCAGTCTCTTCATCTGTGCCATAATGTCTCGGTTATGGCATAACACTGGTGCCTCTGTCCCCCAGCATCCTGAAAACCTCCCCTACTTTGTGGCCCCAAAGCTCCTGTTCTAGCAGTCTTTTTCTTCAGGTGGTGCGGCTAACTTGACTAACTAGCAGCTACATTTAGCAGCAGTTTACTTCACTGTGCATTAGGCATCTCTGTAAATCACAGAGAGGCAGGGTAGCCAGAGGACACCACAAGAAAACCAGAAAACATTTTCTCTATAAAATATCATACAATTTCCCAGTGGGAGTGACAGAGGCACCATTCACCCTATTACAAGTCAATGTAGCATCAAAATGATTTTGAAGCTGTTATTTTATGGTAGAATAATTACATAATGCTGCTTTAAGTGTACACGATTGCAAACACTTTGTTCTGGTCCTTTAGCCTGAACTGTTTCTAATGTGACATTTAACGTCATTATCATAATTCTACTTACACTGAGAGTTTTCTACATTAAGACTTTACTCACCAGAAAGAATAAAATAGCTTTTTTTGTTTTGTTCATGATCTATGCCCTGATCTTTAATCCTTAGTATGGATCAAAAATACTTGATCCTACATTTCCTATAATATAACCACATCCATGTCTTGCAAACTCCAGCGTATACCCCAGTTTAGAGCATGAACTCGCTGTTATGAATGTGTATTTTTCAAGCTTTAACTGAGATAATGATGACATTATCAGGGTTATTATCCCAGACTTGACGAAACTCCCCCAGAGCCACAGGAGACATAATACATCTGTTTTCACTGTAGTACTCCCACACATAAACTGACCTTTCTGTGAAATCTGTGGAGTGCCCCTGAATATTGATATTTTGCACAGACTATTGAATACAAGCAAAAATCTCCCAAGATTTTTCAAGATAATTCAAATGATCTTACCCAAGCATACTTCACGTTGTGCACACACTCACACAGACACACATACAGGGGCATTCATGCTAAGAGCTGCTGTGTGTTTACATGCTGCGCAGACTGAAACACTGAGTTGATCAAGCTGATCCGTCTAGTTTTCGCCAAACACTCAGTTGATGGCCCACTTATCTCTGAGATTAAACCTGTGTTCGGTCAGTCTGCAGCCAAACAGCCATGTAAACGGAGCCAATCCAAATTTGAATAAAGAAATGACTGCAGGCCGGAGCTTTGCATGTGCAGCGTGGATTTGCTCAGATGTCATGATTGGTTTAGTTAGACTGTGGCATCCAGGGAGCAGGAAGTCAGATAAAGGAGAGAAAAACAAAGGAAAGGAGATTTTAGGAAGTGTGGAAAGGGCTGGAGAAGTTTTTCTCAGGGCTTCTTAGTGCTGTAACAAGTAACTTATACCTGTTGTGGAGCTATGGGTTCAGATTTGGAGTCAGACTGCATCTGGGTAAGAGATGGCTGTGCCTGCTTGTTCTTTATATGAAGCTTTACTAAGGTTCACTGGTTTGATGATTAACTTGCTTCTGTGTAGGTTTAAAAATAATCATAGTTCACCACTGTAGCTTGTAAACTAACTGGTAGCATGCTAGCTAGCTGGCTTGCTTAGTGACAGTTTGCAAGAGAATGCTGCAGGAATGGCCAGCTCAGAAGTTAGCATCGCTCTAGTTCACTTCAAAAAAGCCAATAAGATTTTTCCATTGGATTTAGGATTAGTGCAGAAATTGAGCTCTGTGGTAAACAAAAGTTTATAATACTGACATGCTTGTTCAGCAATATAATCTTCACAAATAAACCAGGACTTTTAGAATTTTTGACATGTACATACTATCACTACAAGTGAAAAGCTAATGTCAGGCTATAAACAAACTACCATGGTCACATGACTCAATGTGAACCCCACTAGTGTTGTGTGTGACAAGTTGTGTCCCGTTTAGCCACTTGTTAGCAACCACCATGTTTTAAAAGCTTCAAAATCCATGAGTGTTTACTGATGTATTTTATGTCGTAGAACAAAACCTGAAGATCTCTTATGCCTGTGTTAACACAGATCTTATTTCAGACATCTAACCCAAAACCCATTTATATCCCATTGACTTTGGGACAAGGGAAACAGAAGTGCTAATATGCTATCTTTTTCTGATTTCCAAGGTTTAGGACTCATTCCTGCAGAAGTCTAATGAGGTTCTATCTTTGTTTGAGTTCCCTTCCAGACATGTTATACTTTGCTATGATTAAAATTTTGTTTGACATAGTTTTCTCACATAAAAAGTTTTTAAACGATCTGAAAAGGGGCTGGAAGGACATCTACTCTGCAGTGTGCGTCAGGTTGGCTAGCGTTAGAGGAAACATGGGAGAGATTCAGCCATACATGTTGTTTGTAAGTGTAGTTAGCATCTTTTATTTGTTTGTTAGCTTGTTAGCTTGTAACTGGCAGTGGCAAACACAGCTAATGCTAACTCTTGCTCTCTGTACTGACAAGCCCTGTCCTGCTCTGGAGCAGAGATGCTTCAGAAAGGAGTCGGTCAGATTTCATTCATCCCTCTTGCTGATAACAACATCCAGACCATTCAGGCATTAGTGCAGGAAGGGCGGGGCTGCCATCTGCTGGTGCTGCAGCCCCAACTAGTGGCAGGCAGCTGCATAACATCTTGGAGGAAACAGTCAACCAATGTACTAATCACAGACATGCCTATTTAAGACAAATCAGGAGAAAATTAACTTTGTTCAGCAGCACACTCTCGAGCTACAAGAATATCAAGTATATTAAGCTAACATAAAATGAGCAGAAAAATAAAGTGTTTTGTAGCTGCTTTCATCCATCCATTTGACGTGTACAACACTTGTAACACTTCTGACCGTGCCCCCCCTTAGGAGACAGGAAGTGTAAACCATTTCACACTGGTGGACCTTATAATATGTTATTTTCTTACATAGAGCATCTTTGGCAGGAGGTTTCAGGTTTCTTTGCCTGCATCACAGTGATTGGTTTTCAAACCTGGCTTAGCCAAGACATGTTTGAATCTCAGGGATGCACACAGACATCTCCTGCCTCAGTAGAGGAATGTCAAAAACAAATCTCGAGTGACAGACTGCACAGATACAAGTCATTACAGTCCAGGTCAGACATTTTAGGGGACATAAACAAAAGAAAAACACATTTCTGAGTGGAGGGGATCAAAAACACAGTTTAGACTGCTGTCCCTCTTTTGTGGAGCAGTTTATACTTCGGCATCCTCTGCATATTTCAGACTCATGGCTTTCCATTTCCTTCAAGGTCGGGACAGTTTGCTTTAGGTCAGCGGCTCAAATTCTTGTGTCAAAAGTTCCCTAAAGTTAAACTCGACATAAAAGATTGGACCAGATTTACTGCCTTCATGACTAAATCCACTGATCAGAGAAATTCCATTGAGATGAATTCACTCTGAACTGAGTAAATGCTGTCCTGCAGGGGCTGGGCCCTTACAGCACAATGTAAAATATTTTACTTAGCAACTGTTAAATTGTTTCTTGCAGAAGCAGAAAAGTAACAAAAAGGCAAAATGATTATTATGAATGTTCATTAGCTTTCTAGTAATGTATTTTACAAGCTAGTTAGCAACTTAGCGCTGCACCATCTGCTTATTTGCACAATCTGTTACAAGTGCAATAGAAAATGCACACATTTCCCACAATGCCAGTGGTTCAGCTCATGCAGCTGAAGGTTCAGATGTCTCAAAATAGCTCAGAAATTGTAAAAAATTTGGTAAATATTTCGATAACTGATTAGTTATTAAAGTAGTTTTTCATGCAAAATGGCAGAAAATGTGGACAGTTTTTCTTTGTTAATTATCATATTAAACTGAATTTAATTTGGATTTTAGACTGTCAAAACAAGACATTTAAAGATACCACCTCGGACTTTACAAAACGGGGATGGACATGTCACTATTGCCACTAATGTCTGATATTTTATAAATGTTGTAGCCCTAGATTGAACATAAAATAAATTAAATTAACAAATAAATTTAGTCACTGTTTTCATTTAAAGGGACAGTTTGCTCCAGAATCAAAACTATATATTTTTCCCTACCCTGTTGTGCTATTTCTCCATCTAGATCTTTTGGTGTGAGTTGCAGACTTTTGGAGATATCAGCTGTAGAGATGTCTGCCTTCTCTCCAGTATACTGGAACAATCTCTCCCTCTGCCTGTCAGTGCCAGTGCTGCTTTGCATCAGTATCAGCCCCACCACCATCCCAGCATCCACCTGCAAGCTTCAACAGGGGGGGTTAAGTTATTTGCCCCTCATTCCTCAATATTTCTATGTAAACATAATCTGTGGGAAGTGATGAGGTCAGAGCCTAGAGACCAGTCTCTAACTATGTTCTGCTGCACCAGTAAACATTTTTAAAATATGAGTTATCTGACTGAACTCAAGATAATCCAGATACCTTGTTGTGAGTTTTATATAGGAACCACTTTCTTTCCTGTAAAAAAGAAAGTAGTTCCAGAGGAAAGTAGTTCCTGCATGAATCTGCTCACAACAAAGTCTGTCCATGACATTGTAATAGTTGAGAAAACATGACATTTCAAGTTGTGATCCAAACTCAAACTCTTAAATTCTGAAATAAACTTTAGTTGAGATAATCTACTTTTCTTATTAAACTTGAATGTTTTAGTTTTAGAAACTCAAAAAAGTATTTCACAAACTGGTCACAGTGAGCTGTGAACCTGATTTGTTATTATTTTGGTGCCTGAAAATTGAGTAATTTTAATTGAAAATCTTAATTTTTTTCACTTACATAAATGCAATTTGTGAGGGGTTTCTAGAAGTTTATCTGAAGTTTATCTGAAGAAGAAAAGTAAATTATCTCAACAAAAGATTAGTAGGTGGTAAACCTTTTTCAAAACTTAAGAGCTTAAGAGTTTGGCTCAAAACTCAAAAATCTATTGCAGTATGTTGCCGTGAAATTTTGAGTTCAAATGTAATTTTTTGCTCTTTAAGCACCACAATCCAACTGCCATTTAGTACCATTATATTGAAGAGAAGGCAGCCATCTCTATGGCCGATATCTCCAAAACTGGCAGGGGAAAAATGTGCATTTTTGATTTGAGGCTTAACTGTCCCCTTAACAACAGCAATAAAACATTTTATGCAGAGTCAAATAAATACTGACCTCAGGCAAGTAGATTTCTGAGTGAAAAAAAGGTATCATAGTCATATCACACAGATGCAAGCCTGATTTGCAGGCAGCCTCTTGTGGACCACAGAAAAATTCAAAAGGGCTATATCCAGCTCATGGGCCACTACTTGAATACACCTGCTGTAGAATTTCACTGAGGCAGAGCATGCAGCATGTGTGTGTGTGTGTTTGTGTGAAGGCATGAGTCTACTGTTTTGAGTGTGTGTGCCTCCATCTTCGGCCTCCCCTCCCCAACTCCCCAAGTCCCCCGTTGCTTTTCAGTGATGGTGGCTGAGGAGGAGGAGGAGGAGGAGGAGAGGGTGGAGAGGGAGGGGTGCAGATGGTCTAGTCAGAGAGAGAGAGAGAGGTAGAGTGAGAGAGGCAGAGAGTGAGTGGCGAGCGGCGGGCTTTTTTGGCAGGGTCAGCCGGTGGGAGGGCCCATTGTGATGCAACGTTGCATAAATAATGCCACGGGGCTTCTAAATGCTCCGTTGCCATGGGGACCTTTGTGCCTCAGTGAACATCGTGTGTGTGTGTGTGTGTGTGTCTGTGTGTGTGTGTTTCATGGCCCCCGAGGAGGGAGAGAGAAAGAGACAGAGAGGGGCTGAGTTGCAGTCAGCTCAAGTGACACTTGTAGTCTCTCTGTCTCTGTGTCTCTCTGTCTGTCCCTCTATCGCTGGCTGTGTTTGACTGAGGACAGATGAGTGTTTGGAGGAGGGACAGGGAGCCTTGCTGTTGCTTTTTGACCAGAGGGGAGCAGAGAAAAGCGGGATATTTTGTTATTTTTGTGTCTCTTTGTGAAGTATGGTCCATGTGAAGGTATGTCTGCTCACTGCTTGTATTCCTCTCTTTAAGGCTGCAACTAACCATGATCTTCATTGTCGATTAATCTATTAATTATTGTCTCAATTATTCGATTAGTTGCTTTGGCTAGAATATATCAGAAAATGGTGACAAATGTAGATCCTTTATGAATATGATATCCTCAAATGTCTTGTTTCGCCTTCAACCCAAATGTATTAAATTTACTAAGAGTAAAGAAATCAGAAAATATTCATTTTAAGAAGCTGGAATCAGAGATTTTTGACTTTTCCTCTTTAAAAAATTACTCAAACCAATTAATTGAATTCTCATTGCAACTCTACCTCTCTTTATTTTTCCCTCTCTTCTTCTTTTTTGCCTGTTTTTTGACAACAGCACCTCTCAGAACACATTCCATCATGGTCTGTGCCTCTGCCTCTCCAGTAACAGGTGTCTGCCTGTCAGCCCTGAATTGGAGGGAGCAGCAGAGATCGGAGGGTGCAGGAGGGGAGGGAGGTGGGGTGGCGGGGTTGAAGAAAGGAGGGAGCTTTTGTTTGGATGTTTTCAAGAAGCCTTACAACCGAATTCACACGGCTCGCCATCCAGCTTGTTAGTCATCTCTCTTTTAGCTCTCAGCTGCAGGAGCGCCAAACAAGCAAGCAAACAAAACAAAGAGAAACACAAGCATTTTCATCTTTGCTCTTCGTCTGCTCTGGAGATGTTACCACGAAGTAGGTTGTTTTTTTTTTCTTTCAGTTTGCATTTCTTTACATCAGCTGATGAGGCTGTTTAGATTGATTCGGCTGCAAATGGTCTGATCACACAGAGGGAAAACGTGCAGTTTAATTGCGAGCTGTGGTGCTTGAGATGTAAATGCAGCTTCTTAACTCTGTGTGATGGAATTTCTTGCAGCTTTGTACTTTGTAGCAAGTGACTGGTTGGCGTTTGCATCAAGGGATCACAGCTTTTATTATCAAATTATAGCCTTTATGAGACATAGATACTGAGATCATGTTGGCTCCTTGTTAAAACTTTAATGGAACAGTTCACCCCAAAATCAAAAATACATATTTTCCCCTGGCCTGTAGTTTAGGTGTGAGTTGCAGAGTTTTAGAAATATCAGCCATAGAGATGTCAGATCTAACGGAACTAGAGCTTGAACTAGCACTTGGCTTCTGGACCTCCAAGAGCCCCAAAAAAAAATACACCTGAAAAATTATTTGTCTCTTTTCAGAAATCATGATCCAGTTATGAAAGATAATTTACAGACCTTGTTATGAGCAGTTTCTTGTAGGAACTACTTAATTTCCACTGGAAAGAAAATAACTCGGTCATGATTTTTGGAAAGAGACACTGGTTTTACATTTTTCAAGTGTATTTTTTGCGGCTTTTAGTGCCTTTTAGTCCCATTATACTAGAGGCAAGACATGGCAGACATCTCCACAGCCGATATCTTCAAAAACTCGGCAACTCACAGGAAGAGGAAGCATATGTATTTGTGATTTTGGGGTGAACTGTTCCTTTAACAAACACTGACGATTGATTTAAGGCCTTTACAAGCTAAAAAGGCAATAGCAGTTTTATTACATGGCTTTTATTTGTGTCCATTTCCAGTATGATTTATCCTCAGCTCAGTCGACACAGCCGCCTCAGCACAACCGATGCAGCCAGGTGATTTTTTTATTGCTATTTCTGTACAGCAGCTATATTTTCATCCGTGCTGCAGAGTAAACATATCTATGTATCATCATGTCAAAGTTGTGTAAACAGGGAAGAGTCTGCATGTTGCTGTCTCTCGATTCACACTTGAGAGACTTCGCAGCAGCGTGCGTGTCTGTGTGTGTGTGTGTGAGCATTAAAGCATGTTAACATCAACAGACTGTTCTGCACTCACAACACTTTGCACTCCACAACAGAAGTTACAGCAGAAAGTGCTGTACATATGCAGTGTGGCAGTTGCATAAAGCACTTAACTGTGTCATGAAGTCAATGTGAAACTTTCTATGACCTCAGCACTCTTAGTGGGTCTATATATCCACTCAGTGTCACCGCAGCAAGTCTTAAAGGGTAACTTCATTATTGTTCCCCTGGACCCTATTTTCCCATCATTTTGTGTCTAAATGATTAATGTGGACAACAACTTTTAAAATTGCTGTAGTACTGAGGGAGAGCGCTGCAGCTGGCAGAAGCAAAACTAAGCAACAATGTAATTCCTCCGGGCAACTGGGCACCATCAAAGTAGGTCCAATAAAGTGCTTGTTTTTGCCACTAACAGGTTCAGACTGTTTTTATAAGCGACTGACGAAACTATGGAAAGGATCACTACAAAGATAGGCCCTTTTTTTTAAAGAGTAAGATGCATTTTGTTTAACCAGAAGTGGCTGTTTTATTGCTCTCACCAAACAGATTCCCTCTACAAAAGAGCAAGTTTAATCTTCATTGAAACAAAACAGAAACATCAACAAAAAGTCACCAGAAATGTCTTAATTCCTCTTTCCACTGCTCCAACAATCATCAGCTCTGGTTTGGTCAAAAATAGACCCTTAATTCACAGAGTTAGATGCAGTAGGGAAGTCAGACATCAGAGAAGCAGCGGGACCAGCCAGAATATTTTCATTTCTAACTCAGTGAATAAAGGTTTTATTTAAGCCAAACAGGAGATGGTAATTGGTGGAGTGTTGGAAACACGGGCCAAGACATTTTTGGTTTTATTCTGTTTCTGTCACGTTTCTATGAAGATAACAATGTTAAATTTACAGTTTTGTAAAGGGAGTCTGGTTAGTTTGGCAAGAGCAATGAAATGTGTGTTTCTGGTTAAACAAAACTTATCTTACTCTTTATAAAAGGTCTGTCTTTGAAGAGAGCCTCTCCAGAATGTTGGCAGACACTTATAATAGCAATATGAGCCTGTCGCTTGCAAAACAAGCACTTATACTACTACTACTTAGTACTGTATAGCTTTTTTGCTTCTGTTGGCTGCAGTGCTCTCCCTCAGTACTGGTCAGTCACTTAGACACAAAAGCATAGGATTCAGGTTGAAAAATACTGAAATTACCCTTTAATTCACATCAAAGTTGTGTGTTCTCATACGAGTCCATAAACTTTGCACACAGCCTGCAGAATCCATGCAAATGCATTAATGTCTGTGTTTGCTTCTGTGCACATATGCAAAGGCATGTGCACATATGGACATTTATCTGTATGCGTGTGTGTGTCCCTGTATGTGTGTCCAGTTGCCATTAATAATGAGAAGATGGCGCATAATTACAGGGAAATTAACAATTTGATTTGTTAATTTTTTACATTAATGATTCATTATAATCAAATTGTATCATTATGGTGGAAAAGCCTTGAGTAGCCTCAGGCATCATCAGTGTTTTAGCTCCCACGGACCAGCACTCTGCTCTCCATCACTATTCTTAAGCTTTAAACACACATTTTGCAAGCACCATAAATAAGATGAATGTTCTTTCTAAATGGGGAATTTATTTTTCTATGATATTTTGAGGCCATTTTAAATGTTAAAGCTATTATAAAGTTTAGTTCTTTCTCTGACCATGTCCATGCAAACAGAGCAATCTGACTTTTTATTCACTTTTAATGACACGCAATTACTTTATGAAGTTATGAGGCTGAATTTGGCTGGATCCTCCATGAGGGCTGAGTATTAGACATGAACAGGCCATTTGTCATGCATATTTACCGTTGTGAAGTGTCTTCTTTCCCTTTTGAGGATGACAAATGAGTTTGAAAAAGTAATAAATATGCGTGTACTGTGTGTGCGCTTGTGTCACTTCAAAGATACTTTCACACAGAATTAATGTTGTGTGCAATTTCGCTGAAAACCTCAGAAACTGAACGTCAGATCAAATGAAATACCTATATGACAGATCCAAAATTTAAAGTTTTATAGCTTTTAGATGAGCTCAGATCTCCTTTAGAACAAGCTCCTTTGTATTCAAATGCTGCCAGGGGAACATTGATTGATAATATCTCCCGTCCTGACATGATTTATTATAATTCCATCATTTTTATTGTCTGGAAGACCACCAGAATACTGTCAGAAATCAATTTAAGGTCTAAATTTTAGGACTGGTGCTCCTGTGTATAGGCACTGTATGTTCTTCACTTGATGTGAAACGATCCATAATGCATTCATTTGTTTGTTTTCTTTCACAAATTGGTAAAATCAGTTATCTTTAATCAGCTGTAATGATTGTAGCATACTGCAACACAAATACTATAATCAGCTGTTGGTTTGTTTGCGTATCAGTTAATTAGTGGTTATTCATCACACTTTGAATAGCATAAATTAAGCTTTAAAACAATGGGCCTCATGCAAGATCCACTCATAGGAACAGATAGAAGTGATTCTAGAGAACTTTCAGCAAAATGAGTCTGCCTGTCTGTACTTATTTCACATAAAAGTTTTAATGCTCGAATATGGAAATGACGCTTAAACTTTATTTTAAAAAGTAAGATTTTGTTCACCTGATGTGCATCATGGCTTGAGGGTTCTACAGCATTTCTTCTTTTTTTTGGCAAGAGTATTTTGGCTTGACAACTTTTACAATTCAGTAGATGTCAGTGAAGTTGTCATTCTCCCACAGCTGCTTCAGGGTCTTCATTCAGGTCACTGTCAAGTCTACACCGCTGCTCAAAGTGCTAAACGCGTTACGTTTTTGTCTGCAGATTTCCGACAGCTGCACTTGAGCTCTGCAGCGTAAAAAAGTCTTCTTTTTTCCCCTCTTGGTTGGCACTGGTCCAAAGCCTTACAGCAGATACTGTAGCAGTGAATATGCTAATGACCAAGTCTCTTGAACACACACCTCCTCATGAACAGGTGGCATTTGTTATGATGAAGGGAGAGATTTAGGATAGGCAAATGAAAGTGTTCTTGCATAAGTCTGTTTCTCTCTGTTTTAATGTCCATTTTCCACTTGTGCATAAATGCATCCGAGTGAAAGCTCCAGCAAAGCACCATCAAAAAAGTTTTAATGCTTTGCTGAGGTGGAAAGGTTTTTGTATTAATAAAAGCAAAAAGTGACAAACTCAACATTGATTGGAACATAACTGAAACAGACTCAGTAAATTAATCATCACGTAGGCCTGCAAGAAGCATGTGGCTTAAACATCCACTGATACTTCCTTAAACAAATACATGAAATACATGAAATAAACATTTCACAGTGTTGACACATCATTGAGGATCATGAGGATTGACCAGCACTTCTAATTAATATAACCTTTAATGTAATGATTTAATGGGACCCAACTGGAGAAATACCGCCACAAACTGTTCATCTTCATAAACTAACAGTAGTTAATGTAAATGCATAGTAATTCACAATTTCTTTTGCTGGAACTTGGCACAAGAGGCCAAGTTTTTTCAAGAATGTAGCACTTTTATTTTGTTAATGTGCTCCTCCTCCAGAATTTCAGTGCTATTAACACTGATACTAACCTTTATTTAGGTTTTATTCTTCTGAATCTGAACAGATTTAGACTTAGATTACCAAATTATATATAACTTATAATAATAATTATTATTATTTAACCATTTTCAATGATCAAAACAACACATCAGTGCATTATCTACAGTAGATGAAGCAGCAGAACCAGTGTAGGACACTACGCAATGTGCTATTGTGGACAGAGTCAGCAGCAAAATGTATTTAAGCCAACAAAAAAACCCGTTTTCTCAGCAAAATATTATTATTTGGTAAAAGTTTTTCAACACCTGAGAGTTTGAGTTGAGTTCAAAACTAAAATAATAAAATATATTGAGGTAAGTTGCCTGAAAGTTTGAATTCTCTCAACTTTTTTGTCTTTACAGTGCAGATTCCTTCGGTAATACACTGACTGTGGAGAAGTACCTCACACAACCCCGCTTCAAAGTTTCAACCTATCCCTGTAAATGGAGCTCCATTATATATTTAAACATTCACTGTATACGGCATCAGGTTTAGGCCACACATTCTGGAGTGAAGAGGGTATTAACATCCAGCAGAGGGGTGACAGTGTGTCTTCAGGGGGTGATGCTCTGCAGCTACAGATTGAGTGTTCAGCTGGGGTGACAACCTCCTCTGTCCCTCCCCTCATATCAGGCAGCACTGTCCTGGCAACAGCAGGATGCAAATCAGTTAGAATAAACAGTATTAGACTAAAGATTTCAAGTGAACCTGATGCTTTATGTCATAAAATAACAAGACTCTGCTTTCAATCCCCCCAAAAAACTTCATCTGTTGACTGAGTTCCCTGGTAACAGAATAGCAAATGTCACATTTGTGATGTCTTTAGCTGGGTGTCACAGTTTTGTGACATAGCAAACTCTTCTCTGCGAACGTCTGGCAGTGCGAAACTGGCAGACACGCTGATGCCTGGCTTGTTTTCCCACCACAGACTGCGGAGTCCATTTCACAACAATTAAAAATGTGACAGAGACGACGGAGCCAAAATAATGTTCAGGATGACTGTAAATGTGACAGTAAATAAATAGACAGAATGTTTTGACACATTGTCTCTCCCTCTCTGTCTCTCCAGGAGTTGCAGTTTGAACGTCTGACCAGGGAGCTGGAAGCCGAACGACAGATTGTTGCCAGTCAGCTGGAGAGATGCAAGCTTGGCTCTGAGACTGGAAGCATGACTAGCATCAGGTGTGTGTGTGTGTGTGTGTGTGTGTGTGTGTGTGTGTGTGTATTCGTGTGTTTGTCTCACACCCGTCAGATCCTCTTCTGTACACTCTACCTGTGTGTGTCAGCTGTGCTCTTGCAGGTGACTGGCTTTACAGCTGGTCACATTAGAGCTACGCTCCTTGATCTGTGTCCAGAATTCATCTCTGTGCTTCCAAACACAGTTCAAAAACATTGTTGTTTTGCTTCGGAAGTCAGAGAGAAAAAGAAAGAGAGCGGTCTTCCTGCATTCTTCTGGTTCACCACATCCTGTTCCTTCTTTTGTACCCACACACCTCAAGGAGTGGTTACTCGGTAGAGCTGCAACATGTATTTATATCGTTGTTTGGTGCATTGCTATCAGTTTATGTGTCTGGCAGAATCTCAGGCAGAACTACAGGGCTCTTGGGTACTATAATGCGGTCAAGGGGCTCACAGCCTATTCAAAGGAGCTACTTATCTTTTAGTAATTGCAGAAATAATGACACATAAGAATAATAAATCAATTGCTGAAAGGACTAACAGCCTCTACTTGTGCTTAATTCTCAAATTATATTTTCATAATACAGACATTTTTCTCAGACAAAGATATCTGGCTTGCAAGTATAACTTAGAGTCCAATTTAAACTTTGGCTTTTTGGCTTCTTTCTAATTTTACATGTATTTTCCGGTCAGGCTCAGGCAGTGGTGAACTTTCCAAACCTTTTTCTTCATGAGGAGTGTCTGAGACCACACACTCTACATAGATTCACTGGGCATTCGCCAGACGTGGATCAATACTTTGTTCCCAAAAATCTTGAATATCTGTTAAAAATGTTCATTCATATTTTTTCAATGTATTACTCAGTATGACATCTATTAAATGTGGCAGAGTTTGTCAGTTTTTTCTCTATTTGTTATCCATTTTTGGCTACTTTAACAACCAATGTTATACTACTATGTAAAATCTGAAGGACATTAATATTGCCATCCAAAAACATACCTTCATCAGTTACTGAGGACCGCTGTCAAAACCAAATCTTACAAGAGTTTCCCAAATCTTTGGTTCTCCTCTAGACGCAATCAGCAGAGACAGACAGTGACACACTGCAGTAACGGCAGCAGTTTGGTATACAGGACCACCTGAGAAGTCTTCCTTGAAACTGTTTGGAAACTGGGAAGGCACTTTCAAAAAGTTTTTGGCAGATTGATTGGATGAACCATCTGTCTATCAGCATTTACCACCAACCAATCAAATCAGTGAACCATATGACGTAAATTAGTAGCAGCTGGTAAATCAAACTCTTGTTAAAATGAGTCAGGAGAGGAGTGAAAACAACTTTTCTATCAAGAAAAGCCTTATGTTAAGTATAGCATGAACTGCATCCAAGGCAAGGCAACTTTATTTACATAACACATTTAGTACACAGGGTAAATTCAATGTTTTTACAATGAATTTTCTGACAAAGAAATACTGCGTCACCTTGTGTATTTTTTACAGTGGAGATCATTGACATTAGGTCAAGCAATGCAGGCAGTTTAGTGCTGTGAAATCTAAAATTGACATTAAATTTTCTTGGAGGGATGTCTGAATTTGAATCTGATCCAAATCTTCTTACTCGTGATTATTTCACAGATAAACCTAGTAATCCCAGCCGCATAAGAGAGAGGAAAAAGAACATTGAGTTGTCCATTTACAGGAGAGGAAAGGAATGGAGCCATGCGATTTTTGCTCCCTTCAAAGAGCCGTAATTTCCATCACTTTCATCCATGAATCTAAGCCTAATATTCACTCTTCTTTTTAGTTCAGTTTTGTTCTCCACCAGCTCTTGAAGAAAGTGTTTGTTTTGCATTGTTTTACAATACAAAAGAGCTGTCTTTACTATCAAGTTTTTATATAACTTCATTCTAGTCGCTGTGTTCACTTTAGATGACCTCATTTCAAGAACACATATTAGCTGTTATCAGCTCACACTATTATTATCCCTTGACTTGCTCATCATGTAGAATAACAACAGGGAGGCGAAGAGGACATGAAGCAATTAGGTTGTAATCACTTATAAAACATGTTGCTCACTTATGAGTCATTTTTATAAAAAAGTACAATAAAAGCTCAGGGATGGTAACTTCTTATGTAATATTTTATAGCCTAATTGTATGAGCCTGGCATGCCTTAAGAAAGGATATAGATCTCTCAAAATCTCACCGGCAGACTTAAGTGTATTGACGGGATCAAGTTGCCATCCTGAAGCTCCTAACTGCACATTATTAAGTCCACGTACTGTAGCACCTCTGAGCTCAGAGGTGCATGAGGACTGAATCAAGATCACTTGGCTGCAGGGAGATTTGAACTTCAAAGAAATCTGATATCAGATTGACACGTCTGATTCAAACAGAGTTAATCTGGAATGATGCGATAATGTAACTGATCAAATCATTTCTCATGGAAATAATAGATGCTTCAGTGTGAGTTTTTATATAACCTGTATTACAGTGTCACATCCAAAGATTTTAGATTTTAGAAAGAACTTTGTTTCTTTCCATTACTAACATATTTTCATCAGTAATTTCTAAACATTTGTATGTACATTTGTTAGCCGTGTACTGGACACAAACACAACAATTGAATTGGTCATTATTCTTCTGACAATACGAGTTGAGCATTGTCAGTTTTGTTTTTAAGTATGTGGCAGGGGTGTTTCTAGAAGGTAGTCAACAGGGGCCAGTGCCCCTGTAACACTGTGGACCCCTCTCTAGGAGTCTATAATAATAATGATTAAATTATCACTTTCTTGCAATTATATGGCACTGACACCATGTTACTGAAACAAATGCCAAATCAAATTTTCTGCTAAACATAGTATAAAGTAAACACTTTCTCCTAAAAAGTGAAGAATTTCAAATTTAGGGGACAAACTTTGCCAAAGAGTGATACACCGTCCATAAATCCACAAAAATATGCGCTTTAAAACTCTAGAACTTGCTTGAAAATGAATAAGTTTTAAAGTTTTCTTTAGTATAAAAGTAATTCACTGATAGTTGCTTATATATACATTGATACGTTGAAAACGAGCTATCCAAGTCAATTGTGCCCTTCTGACAAAACAAGTGGCCTCAGTCTGGGCCACCCAATAAAAATGGTCTAGAGCTTTGTTGGATAACTGATCATAACTGTCAGTTGAATAACTTACTAATCCACTTTGCCACAGTGTTTGAAGTGATATAAAATACAGATGTACAATTCATTTTTAAATATTTGATTTCACTTGTATTCAGCTGAGGGTAGTATTTTTAATATAAGAAAATGAAAAAAAAAAAAATTAATTAAAATAATTTTGCACTCTAGGTTTTATACTATTTTTAACATCATATTGTGGACCAGAGGGAGGTGAAGGAGTATCAGAAATGGCCCCTGGGCCAGCAATTTGACACACCTGATTTAATGGCTGCTTTACAGTCAAGTGATGTAATTAGATGAACTTCTGTTCTAACTGCTCTATTATTTGCCTTTACTCACACAACCTTTGTATCCACATTACTGGTGATCATTTATTGAAAATGTCATTGTCTTAATTTGTTGCAAAGCATCATTAGTTCCACACAATATTGTTGCAACACCAATATTTGGGTATGTGGTCAAAAATAAAGGGATATTTGATTTTTCTTTTTTCCATGCCTCCAAGCCCTATTTTGCAACATTAGAGAGCAAAATGACTTTCTTTTGCTGCAGAATTGTGCCAGTTCTGTCAGTATAACACCCCAGTTTGATCAAAGCAGCTGCTGTCCGTAGTTTAAATGAATTTTGGCTCAGGTCTAATGGCGCAAATCAAATCCTCAGCTTTGCAAACATGACGTGCCATTTATTGTCCATTAAAAACAGCAATTACTTCTCACAAAGAAGCAAACAATGTGCAGCTGTCACAGGCGTCCACTGGTCTGTTCAGAGCCTTCTGCTTTTGTGATGAGAGGAAGTAAACTGTACACAATGCGAAGAGACTGTCATATTAGCTGCTGCTGATTGAGTTTGGACCCGAGCCTCATCTCCGCTCTGAGCTCATAGAAACACATTCTACACATTCCATACGAGTCGTGATGTGAAAACGGCACTCATGACACAATGGTGCTAATGCACTTAGCCTGCCTCTCAGGACAATGTAACGCGATTAAAGCCTCTGTCTCGATTTCTCTGTCCCGCTCATACACACATACATAAATAAACGCACACAATCCATCATCTTTTCTCCTCTTTGATTCCGTTAAGCGAGCGGGGATTCCATCCGTCTCGAACTAATTACTCATCTGCCCGCATTGTAATTCTCATTTCAATTTGAGGGGTGGACCAACAAAGAGCAGAGAGATGGTCCAAAACCGATTCATTCACGAGACTAATTAACCGGCGCATGCATTTAGCTCCTCAACGGCGTCACAGGGCTGTGTTTGAGGGTCCCCATTTAAAACAGCAGCAACATGGGAGATGGAGGAGGTGTGGAGTCCAAAAAAACATGTCTTCCACTTCATCACCCAGCTGCACACAGATGGAGTAAAGGCTGCCATCTTGTTAACTCGATTAGATAGGTTTATTATTTAGTGAGAAGCAGGGCGTCTTGTGGATTACACTGTCTTCCCTTGCTTTTTATAGGCTATCCACTTTGTTTTGACTTGGAAGTAATTACCAAATGGACAAATGGTTTGGCGAAACACCGAATCCACGAAGGCAATATGCTGGAGGTTTGTAGTGCCTCGAGCTTGTAGGATTTATTGTTCAATTACCTCTGAAACATTAGTATTGTTACCGCTCTGAATAGTTTTATTCATCACTGCTTGTCCCAGTGAACAGAAGGGGCAGCATTTAATCGGCAGCTACAACACATGTACAGAAATTCATCTTGTACCATTTGTGGCGAGATGTATTGACACTGTGTGCAGCAATTAAACTATGAGCTTTCAGAAACTTGGTGGAAGTAAAACTAATTTCAAAGTTGTTGCAGTGTTTTGAGTTTGTCATTTTGATGTATAATGCTACTTTGGTTGTAGAAAATTATTTATTTACCTTCTTTGAGTGTTTGTTCATGTTATTTCATCTGTTTTTGTTTAGCTAGGTTAGCAAAATAGGATAGGTTAGCATGATCCAGATACATTTTGGCTTGTACAGTATTTTGTTTTCTTCTTTAGCAAGGTATGTTAGATCATAAAAGCCTTTTTTTTGCTAGTTGTGTGCTCACCATATTTGATACAGTGCAGGAATCAGAGGATTTCTCTCCACTAGCAAGAGCTAACTGGTGTTATGAGGGTCAGAATTACTGCAGCTAACATAAACTCATGCATCTGTGTATCATGTTAGCTAGCTAGCACTGTCAGTTGTCAAAAAGTAGCTAAAAAGTGTTCCTTACAAATGTACTTAATCAAAAATGATTTAATTGTTTTTCAGGAAATTACATTGTTAAGTATGAAGGTTCATACCTGAACTTGCTTATTAGCTTGAATTGTTTTACCTTCTTTGTATGTTTGCTCCTTTAATTTTCTTTGTTCTAAGTTAGCATGGCGTAGATATATTTTGGCTGCCAGAGTATTGTTTTCTGCTTTAGCAAAGTATGTTTGATGACAAAAATTCGTTTTTTTTTAGCTTACATTTTAGTTGTTTGTTCTTAACTCATGGTTATCCACGTGGTCAGGAATAATCAACTCAATCACCCCTCTCTGTAGAGTTCATTAATGTATCATTAGGAGGATAATACTATCATAAGACAGTTCACATTGGCATTTGTATTAATATATAATATCTGAAACTGCTCTGCTCAGGCAGTGTGTATTAGTGTTTCTTTGAGAACTCCTTCACATGCAGGCTTATTGGCTTTCCCCAAGGAGCAGCTCTAGTTTCTACTCCAGACAAACCACAGGTTCTCAGACTGAGGCACAGTAGATATAATATAACCACTGTTGTCATGACCGTGGATAATACAATGGCTGTGTGGGGTTTTCAGACACCTTGGCTGATAGAAAGTAGGAAAACAATAGCGGACGGGACTGTGGAACAGGGCTCAGTCTGGCCTTTCATGGGCTTGTCCTGTATTAAATTAGGTGAGGAGAGACAATAAAAACCCTGTCTTTCCTTTGTAGCTACTGAAAATACAGACTTTTTTGTGAAAAGAATCTTGCAAACCAATTAATTTTAGCCGTGCACCAAAATTTCCAGTGGTTTTTAGTTAGAAGTCCTTTCATGTGACTTTCTTTGTCCATGATATTTGGCTTTCTTTTGAAAAGCAAGTGATGAAGTCACCAAAATAGTGGACGTCTGTCCCCATGATAGATGGGATAAAGCACAGAAAAGTTGAATTATGAAACAGTGTTTAAGTGCAGCGGGTGCTGGCAGCTCAGGAATCTGCTCCTGTTGTGTTGTGGAAGATAAAGACTTTCAGAGGTGCTAATGAGCTCTTCAGCTCTGCCTTTGTTTCCAGTTTTAATCAGTCACCACAGGTCACAGTGTCTGCCACGACATATGCTGCTGCTTTATCACTTCAAAAAGCACAAATCCACTGTGTGTGTGTGTGTGTGTGTGTGTGTGTGTGTGTGTGTGTGTGTGTGTGTGTGTTGCTCTATCAGTCGAACTGAGACAATGTTTTTGTCTGCGGAAAGAAGAGTGTGACATATGTTGCCTCATGGGTTAAAGGATCATTCCGCCTCAAATGTCAGGGTTGCAAGTGATACTTCAGTTGTTATTTTGGGTCTACATGACATAAGAGCTGGAAATAAAGGGAAGAAATGGCGAATTGCCATTATCATGGTTAAAGGGATAGTTGGGATTATTTGAAATGGGGTTGAATGAGGTATTTAATAATAGTCAGTGTATTATATAGTACTGTAGATGGTGGTTGGCACAGCCCTAGGGTCAGCCACAAAAGGTATTTTTGCAACTTAAAAGAAGTGCACCTAAAAAAGTCAATATCAATTAAAGTGTATACTATATTTACAATATTTTCACCACTTTGCTGTCAGACAGTCTTTTCTGTCAGGAAACTGCTGTTATGTAAACCAAATATCACCCTCTCCAAACCAACAAAACTCCATAGATAAAATCAGTAATTGTGCCTCACAGAACACTGGGGTTGCTGGTCTACCACTGCATTGATATGCAAATTTCTTTGTGTTATTGTGTGAATTCTGTGTTTTAAAAGGTTAGTTCAGATTCACCTAAGTCATACAATAACGCAAATGAACTAACAGATCAAGACAGCAACTCCTGTGTTCTGTGTGGTAAAATGACTGATTTCACCTATGGAGTTTGGTTGGGTTGAAGACAGGGATATTTGGCTCATACAGTGGCATTTTCCTGTCAGAAAAGGCTGTTTGATGACAATTTAAATCACTGAAAATGTTCTTAATATAGTGTACACTTAAACTGGTATTGATTTTTTTTTTTAAGTGGCTAAAGTATGTTTTGCTGCTGACCCTGCCCTGTCCATCTGACTGGAATCTCCTGTAGGTAATACACTGGCTATGGATAAGTGCCTAATAAAAAACACATAAAATAATGCAAACTATCCCTTAAATAGCTAAAATTCCTAATTCCTGAACTGTTATAAAGTTTTCGATTTTGTAAGGTTGCATTTGAAGAGACAGATTTTTTTTTTTTTTTTGCCTGATAGACCTCACCTCCCCACACCTCCTCAACTCCTTTTGTCATTCAGTTTCCCTGCCATTCACTTTAATAGTCTCTTGTCTTATTAGCTCTCTCTCTCTTGTCTTTTCACATTTTTTGCCATCTGTCTGTTTCCATTCGTCTTCACTGTCTTTGTCTGACCTCTCAAAGTTGTCAGACGTCTTTCAGATCTTAACACAAGGTTAGGCTGCCAGAGCAGCACAGTGAAGAGTTGTTATTTTGAGCCCTGTAGCAGTTTCAGGCGGGCTTTGTTGGACATATGAAAACATGTTCACCAGTCAGACGCAGGCCATGCTCGGAGCAGAGTTTTTGCTGCATTTTTAAACCAGCCCTGCAGCTGTATGTTGATTGACTCTGATTTCACCCTCTTAAATAAGTAGAGTAACCTGTCTGTGATTTGCACCAAAGAAATATAAGCAGGGAGGGAATACCCTAGAGAACATGAGTTGAATGTCTCTCTGTTGCTCCCTGGCTACTGTCCCTTTATCTAATCGTCCAAGTGGACCTCTGACAGTGAGCACACACCCAGTAGATACAGATATGTGAGCCCCGGTGGCACCGTGGTGTCCACTCCACTCTGCTGGCTAAGGAAAGGCCTCCCAGAACCGGCTATTTATCTGCCTCTTTTGGCTGTGCACAGTTGCGACATTTGTCTGGTAATCGGATGCTGAGCGGCGAGCATGTGTACGCGCGTGTGCGTGCATAAGCGTTGGCTGTGACCACAGCACCCAGCGAGACCCACCGCCACTCGTCTGGCGAAAAAATGCGACCCGTCTAGCGAGCCCAGCGAGGGCCCATTACCCAGAAGCTGTCAGGGCGCTCGGCTGCCAGCGCTGTAGCTCTCCCTCTGCCTCTCCTCAGTACACACACACTAACAGAGATGTTTTCCGAGGAGTGCAGTTTTACTGAGAACTATTACCTGTTTTGATCAAATTGAAAAACTCTTTTCAAAGAATGGTCTCTAATAGTCCTTTGAAGGAAAAAGACTTCTCCCACAGAGGCAATCTGAAAAATGTATTATAGTTTCATGTAAAATGTTTCCAGACAATATGAGGTCTGTCAGACAAAGAATAATGTTCTTTTACAACTCAAGTTCTGTTTCTGAATAGTTTTTTTTTATAACTAATCAAAATGAAGGCTAAAACTACAAAAACAACGTCTAGAAATGGATATTTTTCCTTTCACTCATCAAAGAGCAATCTCCATCATATAAAAGCTACTGACATAAAGATGAGCGCTGTGGCTCCACTTCCTCCCACTGTACCAAACTAAAGCCAAAATATCCAGGTCTGCCGTCTTGCGCTGGTGATGTTATTCTGAGCCAGAGTCTGCGCAGTTGTTGACCAGCACTGGAGGTGCGCTTTCAAGTTCCTGCTCACAAAGCCAGCCAACTCAGTCATGAGCAGAACTCAGCATGGAATGAAACCCTTTTCCCATAGCATCAAATTACAAGTTAAAACCAAGCAACCAAACATTTTGATTTTTGATTGGATTTATGACCTGTACTGCAGCCAGCCACCAGGGGGTGGTCAAGATGCTTTGGCTTCATTTTTGGAGAGCTCTAATTGTGTTCTTTTCTATATACCATCTAGTAAAAACTGTGGCTCCTGATTCACAGCTTTACTAAATTCAAATTCAGGCTTTATTGACATGACTATATTGAAACACAGTATTGCCAAAGCACACTGTACAAGATAAGACATTACAAGAAATAATATATAATGTTACAGTGACATGATGTGAGTGCAAATACAACAACCCACCCAAAATTACCGTTACTATAGAAATTTAGCTTAGTTACTGCAGAATAACTTTGTTACACACAGAGGTGTAGTATTATTTGTTTAAAGCTACTATGGGAAACTTTCATAATGTGTTGATTTTGGAGACACCTGTGGACAAAAGCAGTACTGTTTCCTCAGCCATAACCACAAAATATCATGTAAAAACTAAAATTATCCAACCAAAAATCATCACCATACTTCTTCCTGTTAACTGGCTAATGTACTGCTCTCTGTGTACTGTGGCTGGGAAAGAGTAAACACAGGCTCATTTTTATCTGATTTCACTGAGAATTAGATCTAGTGGTAGGCATTAAAGATAATAGAAACAGACAAACTTCTCACAGATGGTCTTGTTTGCTTATGTAGGTCATATAGAGGCACCAGTATTAAATTTAGACTGTTTCATAACCAGTTAAAAACTCCTTGGAGTAGCTTCAAGTACTGGAGTGCACCTATGACAAACACGTGCATGTACACGCACGCTTAAATTGTGACTCATTTCATATCATTTAGCCAGTCTTCCTACGTTGATAAGTTTACATACGACTATAACTGAGCACACGATCAAAGGTTAGACTCACTTTATGAATAGTTTAATCACGTTGAGAATAGTTCGTAGCAGTCAGTCCACATGCGCACTCGCTCTCTCTTTTCTGCTGTGGCTGCGAGTCTGCATCAACCTCTCACTGCAAGAAACTGTGCTCTGTCTGATCGAGAGCATACATTTCAGTGATGATTCAATCTTTAAGAACTTAAACAGACTGCTCGTACTGTGAATATTCTACTTGCAGAAAAAACGGGTGGCATGTTGTTGCGGTGCACTCCAGTAGCTGGTTATAACTGCAGTAACCTATACAAGCTTTTTGCCCTCAGTTGGCAATATTTGTCCAATGATTACAAGCTATAAAGATGTGATCAGATGTACAGCTATTTGACTCCTGTAAGTGCTGTAGACTGATCTGAACAGTTCTGTTTGACCAAACTCAAACAGGCTCATCAAAGACTCTTTTAGAAATAGACTAGTCTAAAGTAGGGCAGAATAGACATCCAACCAAAACTGGAAAATTGTGATTGGCCTCATTTCATCATCAAAAGATTACATCACATAAATCACATTCCTGTGGGCAGCACTAACAAACAAAACCCTGTTTGATTTCTTTACTCGGCTGCTGTTTCTCCTGTTGTCATAGCAAGCATCTGTGCGCTAGAATCACCCGTTGCTCATGTCATGCCAGGGGCACTTACCTACCTAACTTACCTTATTTAATTTGCTTTGCTGTGCTAACAGTGTGATAAATCTTTTCAGCATCAAATGATTTGGCTAAGAAGAACCAACAAGTAGCAAAATAAGAAAGTGGAGGCAGGCAGACAGCGGTGGGGAGTAGAGAGACCACCTGTGACAGGCTACAGTAGCTCCTGTTAGTGATGCTGCAGGTGGAGGTCTGTTCTTTGTTTCTCATAGCCCTGCCCTCTGTGGTTGGGGTAAGGTTTTGGGTAAGGTTGCGGTTATAAGTTGCAGAAATAATTGTTTGGGGTTAGGGCTCAGGTTGGCTTCAGGTACATGTAAGGGGAACCACAACAACAGCTGGCACCCTGCTATTTTGCCTTTAATTTCAGTCCATTTCTGATCTACCTGCCCTCTGCCTGCACCTGGGTCCTTTCCACCAGTGCTATCAGAGTGCTGAATATTAAAACTGTAATTGTTATTGCTGCCGTGTACACTATAAAGCCCAATATATTAGCAGTGCTCAAAAAACTGAGAAAATCAGTTGGAACAATTTTCTTGAGCTCATAAACTCAAAAGTTGGAGGTTATCAGAACTTAAATATTTGGAGTTAGTGTTACATTTACTCTTTGATTACAGTTGATTAAGTTTGATCAACTCAAATATTTTCAGTAAATGCAACTCAGAATTGTCACTCACCCCTCTAAAGTTAACAGAACTTGATACTTTTAAGTATAAAAGCACATTGTTTCATGTTCAGTAAAGTCAATATTTATTAGTTTCTTTTTTAATATCTCTTGACATTGACTTGATAACACTCTAAATAATTTACCTCAAAACTTAAAATACTGTAAAATGACATTTATTTTTGTTAAGATTTATTCAGTAGATTGTCTTATTTTTCTCTGATCATTATTTTGCATCTACACAATTTAATGTTAACTACATTTATATATTGATTACAGATTGTATTTTGCTCTTTAAGTTGAATTTGGAACTATATTATATGGTGCACCATACGTTCATGTAATGAGAATTACGATTAAGATTGGTGGAGTGAAATGTAAGATGTGAGATGCCACTTCTGTTGTTAGTATTCAGTTGTCCTACGTTTGATTCGGACATTAAGTTATTAGGACTTAAAATCTTAGGTTTTCACTTCTTATTACAAATAATTATTTTTAGCTTTTGCTTTTACAGTGTAGTGCTTTAATTTATTAGTGGTTCAAGTGTTTTCTGTAGGCGTATGTTGCTTGAAATTGGCTTTAAAATGCCGTCAAGCATCTAGACTTATTCACACACATCTTTTCTAAATTCCATATCCACAACAAATAATTAGGCCCCAAACTAAAGCCCCAGCGAGAAAAAAAATGGCAAATGAATAACCGATTAGATTATCACATATATGTGATGCGCCACATAATACAGTCATACATATAAATATGGTTGTGATAGGCCTGGTGTTAATGAGGAAACATACTATGCAGTTTTCCCATACCATCTCGACACACTCATCATCACTTGTAAAGTAGGTCAGTGATGTAACAGGCAAATTAATTTTGCACACTTTATGTGTAGCTGCTGATATTTTCCAAACAACATCCACAAGACAGAATCTGAATGTCAGAGTGACAAAGCTGAACCTGCTGCATGCAGCTGAGTCATACAGGACAGGTAGCTGCTACCTGTGTCAGGCAGTATGATCGACTGTTTTCATAGTAAAACTGTGCTCGCTGCAGTCGAGCTGCACACAG
This sequence comes from Lutjanus erythropterus, assembly GCF_056507025.1. Classification (NCBI taxonomy): domain Eukaryota; kingdom Metazoa; phylum Chordata; class Actinopteri; order Lutjaniformes; family Lutjanidae; genus Lutjanus; species Lutjanus erythropterus. Next base: position 31,841,749 of record NC_139328.1, on the reverse strand, counting down.
ATGTGATGGTGGAGTTGATTTTTTTGAAGTATCAGAGACATGGTGAGAACAGAGGATCAGATAAAAAGACGGGTTGACAAAGAGACAAGCGGAGAGAGAGACAGAGAGGAAAGAGGAGCCAGTCTTGTGACTTTGCTGTTTGATTGATTTTGTGCAGCAGCTTTGTCACGACTGAGAACTGTAGTCTGTTCCAATTGTAGTTTAATGTCACTGCTGTAATTATACACAGAAAATGTTTTATAGAGAGGCTCGTTAAGTGGATTATTACAGAATATGGGGAAATTAAAAACATTTACATATAGTGCATTAAGGCTTCTCAGTTTAATGTGCAACTGTACACTGATTATACTGTAGGATGATTACAATCTGGATGCTCCCTAAGAATAATGAAACAGAATGTGCACTATATTCATCAACGTGATCTCTATTTATTAGCCTTTTTAATTTCAGCAGGCATGGTTGTGTTGCGTTCTGGCTGTGATGCGGACGCTGGAGCCGATGGTGGCCATTCTAGACAATACTTTTGATTTCATCAGATGCGTTATCACAGGATGGAACGAAACCACATCAACCATTGCCCGGTAGAATGTAGGCTTTTTGTTTGAGATACTACAAACTGGACTTAACAGCTCAGTAAAAATACATTTGTTTTTTTCAGCTTGATACTTAATGACTTTTATTAATTCAGGGGTAAGTTTAGATGCAATTACTTCATTCACAAAATGTACTTGATGTGATTTTCTTGCTGAATGCATGTAGTGCATGTGTATAGTAGCCAACCACAGCATGTATTGGGCCACAGCATTTACGGTTGTGTTTACAGTTGTGTAAAAGACTTGGAAAAGTCCACTGTGCAAAACTGTAGCAGATGGAGCACTAACTCACCTTTATAAGAGCTGAAGGCCCAAGAATATTGCAGTGTGGAGTCTCATCAGGCCCAGCTGCACCTCACATGCATGCAATGGATTGTTAACCAGTTTAATTTGTTTTCTTTCTTATTAAAAAATACATTTTGGGAGGTTGTCATGTGATACACGACAGGCAGGTCTGACATTTGAGATTCATAACAGTATGTTCATAAAAGAATTATGACAAGGAGGTTGAACTCTCTGTGGTCTGATGGGCCAAAAAATAATATCCCAATCTATTTAATCACAATCACAAACCATTATCTAAATTATTATCTTATTTCTGAATGTTGAATTGCCCTGCAAATAGTCTGTGAATATCTTTGCACCATTAAAACACAATATTGCCTTCAAGATACGACACAGGTCAAAATGATCATTAAAACATGAGTTAATAGATAAAAAGATAATATAATCAAAAAGTAATCATTTTCACATACTCAACTGCATTACTCACAATGCTTCACCCAAGGAGGAGCCACCTGGAATAATTAGTTTAATCAGCAGAGCCATCTAGTTGGCTCCATCACTCTGTTGGTTCGTTCATGTAGAGTTGATCCTGTAGTCAGTGAGGTTATGTGAAGGCTGGAAGAGGACATTAAATACCACAAAACATTCCCCTGAAAAGTAAATTGTGAAAGCCTTAAGGCCTTTTCCCATGTCGCCACAGTAACTTGTCGCCTCCAGACACTTTTTTCTACAGCTGGGTACCAAAAGGATTGAATGCAAGTACTGGAGAACTTTTGATACTACTTAGTACTGTGTTATTTCAATCAGTACCTTAAGAGTATCAAATACCATTTCCCCTTTATTGTAGACATGTTGGCTTTTGGGTGGGTCGTACCAACGCTGCAGCTTTCACCAAAGCACTTGTCTGTCTTTCCAGCCTTTGAGCACAATAGCAGCAGACGCTTTTAAAAATGCTTTGCTTTTCAGGGGAACACTTTTGCAGGAGGCCAGTTTTCAGGATGGCGACTGCTTGGCGGTGTGAAAGCTCCTTAAGATCACAATCTCGATCTAAAATCGTCTGCTTGCCCACCCTTTATCTGACTGATGCCAAAAATGCAGCAAGTAATGCTGGACTATGTTGGATAACAGTCAGTTTACTTGGCGGCCAACGGATTTTAAATTCTAAAACGAGAAAATCAAAGAAACAAGCTCCTTCCCTTTTTTTTTTCTTTTTTTTAATACTAAAAAAAGGAATACAAAAAAGTGAGAATGAAAGTGTTTCCTGTTTTTTATTTTGATGTAAAAAAAAAATTGGAAAATTATCTGATGTTTTTTAAAATGAGAAAACAGCTCGTTTCATTGGCTGCCAAATCTCTCTCTGCCACACTCTTCATCTATTTGTCTGTCAGTTATTTTGTGTCAAAAAAAAAAAATATATTTGTTCATGCATAGCCCAAATAAAATAAATACAAAACATTATTTTATTTGGTGTGAAGGCAATGGTTTTCCTTGTCACCTGAAATGTACCAGCCCAGTTTCTTCCACTTCAATACTTTGGGACCCCAAATAATGAGGTTTTTATGTTAATTTGAACTACTTTAGAGACTACAATGAACTTATTCATTGTGTGCCTGAATCTTTATTCTGCCCAGGATCACCAGTGTGTAAGTTTTTTTTGTCATTCAGGGGTTGTTTTTATTTTGTCGGGTGGATATTTTCGACTCCTCTCTCTCTATCATGCACATAAACTGCATCATCTGGAATCACATTACACGCTCCTCTCCAAATGCCAGTGCTCTGAATGGTTGTGCTGTCGTTGTGCCTGGATGAGACGCACACAGACTTTTTAGTTAAAGGCCACTACCTCCCAGCCAATGTCCCCAAATGCTGAGTACAGCTCGGGTGAAGCATCTGGTATTTTTAAAGTCGAAAAGGTTCTAAAAGTTTCAATTAAATAAAACTAAGAGTTAAAAAGGAAATGTCTTGTTATTGGCAAAGCAAACATGTTAGTGAATAATCTGTGATCTCTAGATTTCTGTGTTTCTTTCTGACATTAGTGGTGTCAGTACTCTCATTTACACTCCACACTTCATCCTTTACTTCATCATTTGGATTAAAAATCTTATCTGTATCTTTATCAGCTCAGAAATATGGAAACACGATGAGTATAATGATGACGATGGTGTTGTTTTTGGTGTTATTTTTTAAGCCTCCATTGATCGGGAGGAGGCTGTCAGCTTGATGATGACAGCGGTGGATTCATGCGTGTGTTCTCCTTATTGATCTGAGAGCGAGAGGAAATAAGAAGGAGGCTGAGTGTTACATTTTAAACACTACCAGCATTGGGTGTGATCCATACCCAACTGTACGTATTGATCTCCTGGAGGGAAAGTGGAGCAGCAGAGGAGGAGGAGGAAAAGGTAGAAGGTCAGTTATGTTGATCAGGTGGACGGCGGGGAGAGTGAGGCAGGATGGGATGCTGGGTAATGTAGCTGAAATGAATCTGCTTCATTTTTTCCAGTTTATTTTTTTTTTAAGTATTGCTCAGAAACGTCTGTGCAGTGTTTGTTCCAGACTCATGTACAATGATTTGACGCCAGCTTTTATCTCGCACTCGACTCAATGCAATTTCACACGTTGTGATTTCAGCTGCAAGAGCGGAAGTAGAAAATCATTTGCACTGTTTTTCTATAATGGAGTTAAGTTTTTTTTTTTGCACATATTCTTTTAATGTTACTGGCAAAAATAGGAGAGGCATTGTTAGTGTACTTTATGATAGACAAGCTGGAGAGCCTTAGAGGCTCTGTGGTTGTAGTAATTTGATTTGTTGGTGGATTATGCACCACTGAGACAGTATATCATCACCTGTCTTATGTGTCTGTCTTGTAAAGCAGCCCTCCACAATTATATTTGTATTTGACCAAATTACGACAAAAAGGAGGTCAGTAGCCAGAGTTGCCCAGTGGCCAGATAATTGTATTGAACTGCAGTCTTGCTCCATTCAAATAACCTCACATTGTGTTCAGTCTGTTTTTATTGTGTTTTGTTGTAAATAATCAGGTGCGAGGGACCTATCCGTCCTGCTGAGTTCATTTGAAGTTGTCATGGAAGTTGGTAGCAGTTGCTAAAGTGTGTTTTTTCAAAATAATTGAAGGAATATATTATATAGCCAAATATTTTTTTTCTTATCTTATTTTTATCTTTTTCAGATCTTTTTCCTGATCTGGTTTTTAAAAGTTTGGTTTATTCTGGTTTCTTTGGTCCATTAGTCCACAGGAAACTGAATATCTGGCCAAACCCAGACATCCGAGGGCGTCATCTTGGCCTTTGGAAAACACGGATCAGCATACATTTTTAACCGTTTTCTTAAACTTTAAAGAGCAAACAACTGATTTATTTATGAAAAAAATAATCAACAGATTAATCGATGATGAGTATAATCGCCAGTCGCAGCCCTAATCTATATGAGATCACTATTTGGCATGATCCATTTGCTGCCTACTGCCAATTAATGTCACTACTTAGTTGCTAACATTTATAACTGGAAAAATGGAGCCTTTTGTAAAGTGTAAAACAATACTGCTAAAGCCTTAGTGGAAATTTGATATATTAAATCAAACTTTTTACTATATAAGCAATGAGATCTGAGGCTTAACAGTACAGATAAATGTGGATTCACTATTTGGCAAGCAACAAGTCACTGTTGCCTTTTTCTTTTATGTGTTGTAACAGCTTATTAATGATTTATAAAGTGTTATCAACCTAATTAATAACTTAGGGTTATTTATAAGGGTAGTCTTATTGTGATGTGGTACCTGTTGTTTCTCTGACCCGACAACAACCTCTACAGCTGTGCTGATCTTGTCCCAATTTATGTGGACATTTTTCTTCAGCTATTTTTCATGGCTGTAACTAGGTTGGAGGATCCTCAAGGGATCACTATGACCTACAAGGCAGGGGTCACATGACAGAGACAGCTGACTACATTAGGCTGTATTTAGATCAGATCAGGCATTGCACCACAAACTCTGGTCCACCCATTCATTATGAATGGGAGTAGTGTGTTTAGACTGCAGTGGAGCCATCTTTTGGCGAAAAGTTGACACAGAATAAACTTTTGGAGAAACGCAGCCCGAAGTTATGCTGCAGTAGCCAATCAAGTAAGCCGCAGATCAGACCACAATCGGCCTGAAGTCTTGCTGAAACCGAGCGCTATCCAGGTTCATGAACCAAATGATGATAGTCTCTTTTGGTTTATTACATCTAACCAGCTTTGACGTCTGCATCTGGCTTGCAGTTTATGCCACAAAATAGCAACGCCAAGAAGCTTCCTTTGGTTTGTGTCCAATTGAAGGAATGCAGCAGTGGTCTAGCGAGCAAGAAGACAGGGAGAGCTGGTGAATCAGACACAAAAAACTTTATTTTCTAATTGTACCACAGCAGTAACAGCAACACACAAACATCCCTGCACACACACACACACACACACACACACACACACACACACACACACACACACACACACACACACACACACTCTGCTGCCCAACTCTGCACTAATTGCTGCAACACCTGATTTGCTCTGAATACAACCTTAGAAAGCTAGATTTCTGTGGCCTTGTATACTTGTATAGTAATCAGTACAAAAGTGCAAAAGACAAATGCACTTGAGAAGTTAGTAAAATGATTTAGTTTTCAGTTTTGACAAAGCTACACCTTGACACTGTGGCTCAATGTAATGAATGGAAAAACATCAACTGAAAATATAATTATGAGAAATAAATAAACACAACTTGTACAGCAGAAAGGTGATCTCCCTCTGAAATATGCAAAAACAACAACAGCAGATTTTGAAAACCACACAAGATCTATTCAGTTGCTTTCCAGTTTTATGTATTACAGTAAGTACTGGTTCAGTTTCATTTGAAAATCAGAAGTTACTTTACAATATTACAGTCTGTGCAGAGTAATGCATTACACCACATTTGCATTACTTTTACCACAGTAACTGCAGATGTATGACTCCACAATGTAAAATGTTTTTTTTTAATTGTTCATCCCCTAAATGCCCCTATATTGCAACACTTACGGTAATAAGACATTTCAGTCATTTCTGTCAATCCTACGTCCACACCAGCTCCACGGAGGCTCGCATCTCAGCTGAGTCTCACAGACATAACCGCGACCAGGGAAGTGTTTGCTTGCTTTTTTTTTCCACAATATGCACATTAATGCAAAGATTGACACCCAATAAAAAGGCAATGGATAAGTATACTTCTCTACATTTTGCAGATTGTGCTGCTTTCTGGCTCTCTGCACCAATTTGTAATGCAGGTTAAAACACTGCAGTGAGTAGCCCACATTTCCCATCATGCCTATCATGTTGTTATATGTTTCAAAATGCGAATGTTACTACTTGCTGATGTATCTATTCAGAACATGTTAGATGATGTTGATTATGTCGGTAATTGTCATTGTTGTGGTAGTTTATAATTTTAACCCAATAGGTGGCTGTTATAGCTGTATGTTGCTACATTTCCTTTAAGTAAAAACTCATGGCACAGCATTGTCAAACCCACAGTGTGATCTACGTGATAGTAATGTAGTAACAGCAAACAAAGCCACAGTCTGAGATGTTGGCAATGATTGAGTCTGAGAACCAGGCTAATTTCACCACAACGCTCTCATTTATCTACGGCCATGAGACCAATGACACACATTGAGGCATAATTTTCAGCTACAGTGTGTTGTCCTCTTGTTGACATCCACATTTCCACAGCAAGTCAGTCTGAACACAACTGAAATCATTCTAAAGCAAAGAGAAGGTTTTTTTTTTTTGACAGTCTGTCTTTTTGACATAGAAGAATGAGTCGGAAATCTGTGGGAGGAACACAGAGAAAAAGTGTACAGAGGGTTGAAAAGAGGACAGAGAGGAGAGTCAACATGGAGGCAAAGCAAGAAGGGAGCTCCAGAGAGGAGAGGGGAGGGAGGGAAGGAGTGAGGGAATAACAAGATGAGCCAGGAGGCAAAATAAGGGGAGGATGGGGAGGGCGGGGGAGCTCTGTGAGATGCATTCTCATGTTAAGCCCTTTTAACCTGCTACCCTGCAAACACACACAAACACACACTGAGTTAGCATGAGTCACTGTGAGACCCAGACACTCTTAATAAGCCTAATATCCTCCACCGTCACAGACAGGCTCTGTCTGTCACACTCAGCTATGTGTGTGTGTGTGTGTGTGTGTGTGTGTGTGTGGGTTCCTGTGTTAGTACAGTCATCTGTGACTATATTATTGATCTGCCAGTAGAACGGAGACAGAACTGTCACAGCTAAGCTCCGATGAAAACCTTCTTAGTCCACACACACACACACACACACACACACACACACACACACACACACACACACACACACACACACACACACACACACACACACACACACACACTGGGAGATTTTGCAGACAGACACACAAACATGCACTTAAACACACAAATACATATTCATGCTGACTTGAAAGAAGACTGTTCTGAAGCACACAAGCTTAAACTCAGTATTTGGGTAGACTGGAGGAAATGCAATGCAAAGCTGCTAATACAATGTTTTCAACACATTTTATAAAAAAGAATTCCTGCTGTTTTTACATAGACTGCACTTTTTAAATCAGTTTTGTGGATTTTTTGTAGTTTTGTTATTAATATATTACTGTCAGTCTATTACTGTCTGCAAATCATTTATATCAATAAATTATTCTCTTAGCCTTATTGCTTTAAATATTGTCAGTCAGAGAGGTGTTGATTAGTGACAGACTGTAGTTACTGACCTGATTTGGAATCATTATTTTCCCTGTTTACATGTGATGTAGTGTGCAAAGGATCTACAGTTGAAGAAAACATCCCAGAGGAAAATTTTGTCTCTCACAATGGTCTTTTCTTTGTCTTGTGAGAAATAAATTAGATTCTTATTCTGAGCTTTCTGAAGTCCCACCTGTTTCTACTAAACCCCTCCTTAGGAGAAAAAAGGAGCAACACAAAAGAAAAGCAGGAGCTCACAGGCGTCTCAGAGGTTCCTCCTTGATGACCGTATGGAGCAACTACTTTAATTTGACCACTGAGACAAACTGAAGATCTCATTTAAGACAACCGAGTTTTATTTTAGATCTCACTGTTATCTCAAGAGCTGATTATTTAAGACAAATTTGAGATCAGTGCAGTGAGACAAAAAAAAAAGAACATTTTATGATCATCAGTTGGGCTCAAATTAGTCTCGGGCTGAGACAAGAGGCTAAGGCTATTTCTCAGGAGCTGAATTTAAGAAGTATGAGAAAATGATGAAAGTCTCATATTGGTCTTAAATTGAGCTCATTTGTAGCAAGGAGACAGACTAAACAAAGACGAGATCTTATTTTTAACTTTTCATTTCCTCTGGGCTCAAACTTCTGAAACTTCTTAAAGGGACAGTTCATTCTCAAATCAAAATTACATATTTCCCCCTTGGCCTATAGTGCTTTTTATCCATCTAGTTTTTTTTTGGGGTGTGAGTTGCAGCTTTTTGGAGATAAAGGTCTCTCCACTACAATAGGACTAGATGGCACTTGGCTTCAAAACCAGTGTCTCTTTCCAAGAACATGACCCGGTTACTCAAGAGAATCCACTGACCTTGTTGCGAGCAGTTTCATGTAGGAACTCATTTCTTTCTTATCTTGCGAGGCAGCTACATTCACAAGATCACTTGAGAATCTATCTTGCCAGGCTTCAAGTTATCAGGCGTGGATTTAGGTGTGATAACAGCGAGAAGTGTCCATTGAAGTGACACATCTCGAACAAACAATGGTGGCTCCTGAAGAGGTTAACGAAGATACTGTAATAGCATCAGTTATATCAGAACTGGAGAGTATTTCTTCACTGAAAGAAGAGCAAATAACAGCACTGAAGGCCCAACCAGCCTCAACAAGAGTTTGATCTGATTGGTTGAAGTTAGCCTGTGTTAGATGTGATTGACAGATGATTCATCCAGTCACCTGCCAAGTGTTTTTTTTAAAGTGCCTGCCCTTTTCCAAACAGTTTCTATAAACAACTTCACAGATGGTTCTGTTTAATAAACCATCTTACATGTCAGGCAACTTTTCTTCTGCAGTAGAAACGACCAGAACTACTTCCTCTCTATTTGAAAGCAAGTAGTTTCTACGTGAAACTGTTCACGACAAGGTCTGTGGATTATTTTGAGTAACTGGGTCATGATTTCTGGAGAGACTGTTTTGTCAAATTTAATTTTTTGGTGCTTTGAGCACCACAAGTCATGTGCTTTTTAGTTCCATTATATTGGAGACTCACACCAGAACAATTTAAATGGATAAATAGCACTACAGGTCAGGGGATTTTGGAATGAACTGTCCCTTTAAAAATTCTCATGTACTTTTCACAGAAGTGAAATGGTAGGACCATTGATACTAAATTCAGTAGAATCAAAGGGATTGTGCACACAACCTCAAGGCCTCACACAACAGCAAATTGCTATGGTAACATAAACCACAATCTGTGATGCACAATATAGAGAAAAGTTAAAAGGATAAAAGCCTGGAATGTATGTTTGAGCCAGAGGAGGTTTTTTTTAAACACTTACAGAAGCTACTTTCAACTCAGTAAGATGTTTTTTGCATTGAATTCTGACGGAGTATCAGTGATCCTGTTTCTTTTAAGCATGACCACCATCATCCCTGAAACTTCACCAAGTGTTTGTTATTGTAACCATAACAACAGAGGTCCCCTACCTTTAGTCATTTTAACCCAAACTATTATCTTTTCCAGAAACCAAACCACATCTTAACCATAGCATCATGAATTTTCATTGTTTCTCAGCAGTGATTTGTAACAGTTTTGGAAGTCACAGACAAATGATGTCATCCTACCCATGGGAAACTTTCAGAAAATGCTTCTGTGTGTCAGTCTAGACTGAGCGCATGGACAGATGGCACATTTTGTTGTTTAATTTGGAGGATTCATGGAGAACTAATTGATTACAAGTTAAAAACTAAAAAGTGGTTGCAGACTTAGCACCGTGGTCTCAAATAAATGACTTTAAATGGTTTTCATGGCATTTATTGTGTTATAGCAGCTCTATTGCTCATCTGCTCATCACAACTCCTCCACTCTACATTAAAGGTGCTATTTGTATTTTCACCTGTCAAATTTATACTCCAAACAACTTTGGGGCAGTATGTCACTAGAAATTTGGGTTGTCCAACCTGTACTGTAAGAAACAAGGAAATGCACAATCTATCTCGTACGGCTTTATTTCTTTCAACAAACAAGTAAACATAGCACTCACAGTAACATGATACCTCTTCTTCTTCGTCACCTCATGTTGAACTTACGGTAGGACAGACTGGATGCTACAGTGACTCACTATCATCTCTTTGGGTACAGAATGAAACAGGATGGGCCAAGGCTGGCTGATTAGCATGCTAACTTTAGTAGATTTCTCTGCAACGCAATAAAGAGAGATTTGATATAACATTAAAACTTTCATTTCTTCACATTTTGTTGATAGTTTTAGTTCATTTTTGAATGTTTTTAACTAAAATTCTTACATATAGCACTTTTAAAACATTTGTACGTAAAATTTTACCCAAGAGTGACAACCGAAAGAATAGTCCTGTTAAAATATGGCTAGAGATGCTGCCCACAGGAATGTAGCAAAATGCAAAGTATCATCAGAAAGTAGATCATTTGTAGTAAGTTTCAATTACATGTTCCTGCTATTTGGACTGCAGAGGAGTGCAACTTTACCCTCAGTGAAATCAAAAGCTGTAAAATCTGTAATATTTTTGACTCCACTGAACACTAAATTTGGTCTAAATTGGATCCATTCATGCGCTGTGGGATCACACACCAGTCCTCCTGAAGCCTCACAGACTGTGCGCATATTTTGAATGAAACCTTGCAAGGACACTGTGGTTTTACAACCCAAAACAGGATAAGTGACTCATGCAAATGCAGACTGCCTGAGTCACACATTTATACAACGGGAGCGAAGAAGAACAAACTGTTGATAGCAAAACTTAATTAACTTAATTCCTTAAATGCAACCATGACAGTTTCAAAGCGGATCACACCTGGGAGTCAGCAGTCTGCAGCAGCAGCAGCAGCAGTATGGGACTGAGGACACATCGTCGGCCATTTTGGCTACAAACGGATGTTTTCCTTAATTTAGCCCTGGAAGTCTGCCATCCAGTAAAGTGGCTTGGCTGAACCCGATCGATGCTGATAAGGAGACCTGGCACACGGCTTCCGATAGTGTGTGTATGTGTGTACAGTGTGCAACAGGCCAAGTCCAAAGCCAGCAAATTGATTTGACATCTAGGTAGCTAGAGAGTAGATAGCCACAGTGTTGGCTTGTCAATCTTGGGGGAGGAAACAAACACAGTGCACTGCTGCTACAGCACTAACAGTGGGGCTAAACACAGTGTTTTGGCACCAGGGCTGTCTCACGTATCGGTTTTCGAGGAGAACTTGTCCAAGCAGAAGCTTTTAAGGGACACAAATTCCCTGCAGAGATTGTGTCTCATTGCAGCAGCGTGAGAGGCATTTTCCCCTTGATGTAGCCTTGTCTCCTACAGAAAGAGCAGATTATAGAGCATGTCTTATGTGAATGATGTGTAACAGGGCTGTCCATTGTAAAACAGAACCTCAATTTCTGCAGTCATTATAAATAAATGACTTTAACCAGTTATCCAAAAAAGACAGTTGACAGTTGGGCTTATTTATAGCTCTTGAGAGCTATGTATCATATATAATCCATGAATTGATAACCAGTATAGACATTTGGTTGTTAGGGTTGGGCTCATTTTCAGACTGGCTTGATATTTAGTCAAATACCAGACTGGGCCAGTAATACCAAACTTTACCACCAGGCTTTGCCACTAGGCTTTTTAAATGCAAAAAAAAATTCTACAGGTTGCCTTTAAGATTTGGTTTAGTTTAGCTTAACTTAACCTTGATTAAAGTTATGGAAAGTTTGCGGTCCTTGCGTAAAAGATCAGATGTAGACATTTGGTTAGGGTTGGGCTGTAAAAATGTTCAAACTAGTGTGAGATTAAGCCAAATATCAGACTGGGTCGGTAAACCAAATTTTACCACTAGGTGTTGAATGTGACTTGGCCACTCCCAAGCAGAACATAATGACACCCATGAATGAGAGTTGAGTTGCGAGAAATTGAGTTTCGTGAAGAAGCTTTTAGGGGACACAAATTCCCCACTGAGTTTGTGCTACATTGCAGCAGCTTGGGAGGCATTTTCCTCTTGATGTAGCCTTCTATGCTACATCAAGAGCAGATGAGAGAGTATGTCAGCATGTGTTATGTGAATGATGTGTAACAGAGCTGAAGTACTCCGTCCATTATAAGACAAAACCTCAATTCCTGCAGAAAGAAGAGCACTGCTTTTCAGTCTTTTTAGTAAATGGCCTCTGAACAGTTATCCCAAAGGGAGGTTTTGTCTATTGACAGTCGTGCTTATTTATAGCTCTTGACAGGCTCAATATTTCGGCCCTTGATAACTGCAAAAAGGAGGGGAGGAGATGTGAGGAGTGTTGGCCTACTGAAGTCAGCACACATCAGCTTTTGTTTGTACGGTGTTTGGCTGAAAAAGATGACTGATCATGCCACTCTGTGAAGTCCTGAAGCGCTAGCTGCTCTCTTAGACTCTTTGTACTCATGCAGAAGGCTCGGTTTTTGTTCTTATGTTTCGAGGGAAGGCTAGAACGCCTGTACAGAACCATAAGGGAGAGGTGTTAGAGCCATCATTCTTCATCATCATTTTTGACATCATGTTTGTCAAAAGATATTTGATTACAGATAACTTCTGTAATAATTTGGCTCTATATAAATGAAACTGACTTCATATGACAGACTGCACCGGACCAGACTGGCAAAATCAGCCCAGCTACTTTTGGTAGGAGATGGGATGCAAACAGACGTAGGTTTGCATTGATGCCATAACTTTAACCTTTGATTCCACTGAGCATGGCTCGTCTGCCCAACAGTTTTAATCCATCCTCCACATGGCTGCACGTCTCACCAGCAGCGTTTGCCCGCCTGATTATATTGAATTGCTCAGATTCTCTGTATGAAAAGTGCTCTGAGATATCTTCTGTTATGATCTGGCTCTAGAAATATATAAAACTGGCTTGACATGACAAACAACATCGAACCACATCAGCAAAATTGGAAATCTACCCAACCTTTTCTTCAGTAGGAGACAGGATGCAAACAGTGGACCGTATGTCAAAGCAATGCATTTTGTACACCCAACCATTCACCCAAACCACATCCCTGCCAAGGAAGAAGAAGAAAATGTAAGCATAGGTCAGTTTAAGGTTTGGACCAAACAGCTAATATAGTCATTTCTCTGGAGAGGACAAGTGTAAAAGGCTTGTTTTTGTTATTCTGTTTTCGAAGAAAGCCCTGAACGCCTGTACAGCACCATAAGATAGACATTTCACAGCCAATCATTTTTGACATCATATTTGTCAAGACATATTTCTACCCATATCGCTTTTTGGCAGGAGCAGTCAAAGAAATACATCCTGCACACCCCATCATCCACCCAAAACCACCTGCCTCCGTAACACAGGTCATTTAAAGGCTTGGACCAAATAAATAATTCAGTCAGTTTTCTGGTGAGAACAGTCTCAAATGCAAAAGACTCATTTTTGTTGGTCTTGTACAAAGGAAAGCTTGAACGCCTGTCCAGCACCATAACATAGATGTTTTCAGCCAATCATTTTTGACATCATGTTTGTCAAAAGATATTTCCACCACATCTCTTTTTGCCAAGGCTGATTGGCAGTGTTGGAGGGTTTTGGCACATGGATTATTTATCTGCCAGGAGAAATACATACGCAGATAGATACCTCCAGGAATGTTATCCGTCACTGGGCAGTTCTGGAACGACTGGCCGGTCTCACACAGAGAACCAACATGTCTTCTCATTTAACTTCTGGCCCCGAGTCAAAATGGCCGCCTTGCACACTGGCAGACTAGGAAGTCAATCTGACCAATTTAGTGGGTCACAGGAGACTTCTGCTTCTCTCTCCCTCCCTCTCTGCCTCTCTCTGTCTGACCATTTGTTTGGAGCATGTGGACGGGCTAACAGAAATGGCGGGCTGTGCCTCATCCTGCTGCGCTTTAATCACTCGCTTCAAAGGGTCTCGTGTTTCTCTCTGTCTAGATGGCAGAGGGGAGGGAAATGAAGCTCCACTCCACCTCGGCAGAATTCCTGTACATCAGACCCAGACGAGACTGATATCTCCCTTCACCTTCACTGTCCTAGCTCCAGTTTGGCAGCTCATGCTGAGCTTTTTTATTAAAAAAAGGAAGAGAATTCCACTAAAAAATATTATCGGCCTCAGCCAGACACAGAGCTCTGCATTCACTTAGTGTTACTTTCTTTAGTGATTGCAATCTGCTGCAGCACTGCCGGCAACAAGCATTATTTTATTTGCATTTGCCGCTACAGAAAGTTGAATTTTTGATTGCCTTTCTCTTCAACAGTAGTAGTGATGTATGTGCTCTAACAGATAAGTTCATCACGTACATGAAATCTGACTTTGTGACACTGGTGTTAACACACACAAACGTCAAGTACTGTACAAGCATCTCACCCCATATGTGTTGTCTGAGGATCAACTTCCACCCACCAGGACCTTCTCAGCTTGGAGCAAACTTAGGAAAAGTGTTATTTCCAAGTTTTTGCCTCCAATTTTCTCCAGTCTAAATGATGAAACAGGCTTGCCATTTCCTTCGTTTTCTTTTTTTTTGTTTGTTTGTTTGTTTTAAAATCGAATGCCCCTGATGCTAAGATGACATTGTTCGTCAGTGCTACAGAATGTAAAATAAAATATGTACAAAAATGATCCGCATTTCCACATCTGCCACCTCTGTAATTCAGAATGGCTTATTAAGTTTAGGAAAGTGAAACCTTGAAAAAATAAAATGTTTTGAAATTAGCTTTGCAGATATTGTATGAGAAAGTCTATGAATTCAACAAGTTTATTGAACCTCAGGTATGCACATGCATGCATATTTGTAAGAAACAGTGAATGAAAACTTTATAACATGGGTTGATTTAAAAGTTTTCAAACTGACATTCTATTCTATTCTATTCTATTCTATTCTATTCTATTCTATTCCATTCTTTTCAATGAGATTTCCACGACACATTCCTGCAAATGTTTCAAAATAAAAACCTTGCTAGGACTTTTAATTGAAAACATACAAGATACAGGAACTCTGTATTAGTAGTGGCTCAAAAAGGCTTTGTACTCACCCTTTCAGTCTGCTGTGTTACCTACTAATATTATGTTTGCTCTGTAATAGTTTGTCACGTCAAGGTAATTTTATTTCTATAAAGCCAAACTACACCAGACCAGACCGGCAAAATTAAAGACCAACACAACCCTACTTTTTGTAGGAGACAGAATACAATCAGTGGATTCTGTGTCAAAGCAATGCATTTTGTACACCCAACCATTCACCCAAATCACATCCCTGGGAGGTTTTATGATGCTGTAATAATGTCACCCTATATGTGACTTTGCTTCTGAGAAACAATAGCTATTTATCTTTTGGCAACAAGAAGTCCTTGTCAAGAAAATGTAAGCATAGGTCATTGTAAGGGTTGGACCAAACGACTAATGTAGTTATTTTTCTTGTGAAGACAGCCTCAAGTGCAAGCTGGATTTATTCCCAGCCCTGGGATTCGGTGTCTTGCTCAAGGACCCCTCAACAGGCCTGACTCCCACTTGCACAGAGGCTTAAACCTTGGGTTGACAAATTTTCTATCTCATTACAACATCCTGCCATGCATAATGCACTACATGGCCCTTCTCTGAGTAGCAATGTTCAACATTCTCCCGAGGCTGTTGACATTTTCAATCCGTCGAATTCTCTCCTCTCTTGAGATATGAGATACAGCCCGGTTAGATAGTACCTGGACAAAGCAGCAACAGTTAGCTATTGTTCCAACATAATGTGCAATTAGGTAAAACTCAGGTGACCCCACAAGATAAAGCACGTAGTTACAGAGCACACTGGGGTCCTCCATCTTCCAGCTCAGACTGTAATTAAAGGTCCACAATAGCCGTTCTGGGATGAGCCTGGGCCTTTTCCCCTGGCTGGCTGACGGGCTGTCTGACTGCCACCAATGCAGTAGGAAATTCATGCTAGATCCACATTTCAATAATATCATTATCCATGAACTCAGTGTGTATCACGGCCGTGTGTGATTATCTGTATTCTTTCAGGATGTACAGTTTCAGGTTGTCTAGTTACTCTCACTGTTCCTGTATAGTATCGAGCCTCCAAGTGCTGTAAAGGTTCACCTTTATTATCACACGCTCCATGTGGACTAATTTATGTCTCCAAGCTGGTGTATAGCGACTGACTATGTGCTGTAACAGGTTGTCGCTGCATTGTTTTAATACAGCTGCTTTCATCTGCTGCAAAGCAACACTATAGTATTCTGTATTTTATGTACAGATCATCACGGCCTGGCTTCTTCACATATTTAAAAAATGTATTCAAAGCCAAAATCAGTGACAGTGACTGCAGTGCGGCAAGTGACCAAATGGTCCTAAAAGGTAATTTGATGTGAAAGATTCCTCTCTCAGAGTGTTCCTCCTTCACTGATGGCAATGACTGTGGTCCCGAATTACACAAACCAGTAGTTAATGTAAGGAAAGCTTTAGAAGAAACTGTACATTGCTTCTACTACTACTAGATATGGGACCAATCCGATCAGGTATTGGCATCAGGGTTCGATGTTGATGTGAGGAATTCACTGGGTATCAACCTTCGCATTCAGATTCAAAATTCTGCAACACTTGGTGCACTCTCTTTGTATACAATAAGCCAGCACAAAAATGACCATTACCACCATAAACCACATACACAAATACAGTGCAAACAATAACAAACAATAACATTTGCATTTTTGAACAGAAAACAGCTCAACTATCTCTCATCGGTGCATCATGAGAAATCATGTAGATGATGGTCCTTTCTCATCCTTTCAGCTGCATACGTGAACATCACAATCCAAAATCCTGCAGTGCCCCAAAATCATTGAAGGACACCAGTTAGAATTACATTTCACTACTACAACTACACAAACTTTCCAGACTTAAATTCAGCTTCAGCCTCATGTAATCTTACCTAATCCTATTACTACTACTATTACTACTACTACCACTACTACAACTACTACTACTACTACTACTACTACTACTAATAATAATAATAATAATAATGATAATGATAATAATAATGCTAAACATAAAGGAAAAAAGAGTGCCAGTATTCGTATGGGCAGCTTCAGATATCGCAACTGGATGGGAACTGAAAAAAAGTTGTTTGGTACATCTCTTACTACTACTACTACCCTGTAGTACTACTGCCATTGTACTACTGGTTGTAGAGTACTCTAAAGGTGATTCCTGTTCTGCCTTTATAGTGTGGCCACTGCCTGGATCTGTGATTTGAACATGAAATTGTACTTAAGGAGGTTACAGATTTTATAACAAATGTCTTTCTTTTCATCATTTAGTAAGCAGCATTGCTGCCTTCCTACTACATTTGATAAAAAAAAAAAAAAAAAAGACAAATATGTGCTTTTGCAATGAACACCAAAGATTGGGACCAGGTGAGTGGAAATAATTAATATGTCAGGTTTAATGTAGCTAACTCATATCACAAACATTGTTTATGGCAATATAATTAAACTTTGAAGCCGATATGGCTCCAACACCATTGTTTGATGGGAGATGGATGGATGGATTCCCAGGGATGGGAATCAAAAAATGCTTACAAATTGGAATCATGTGTCTCTGATCTTATCAGTTCCTTTTATCAGTGTCAGCGTGCTTTTCTGTCAGTTCCGCATTGCAAAACAATTAAATCAAACTCATGCTTTTACCCTGAAGGAAACTTGCAACACTTTTTTCCACACAGAAAACTGATCAGGGATCAATAAGGGAATCAACAAAGCATCAGACTAAGCAGAATCAATAATGGCAGTGGTATCAGTAAAAACTACTATGAATCACTGCTGGTGTAGAGGTGTATAATTCAGGGTAATTCAGTAAAACTCCAGTTTTGTCACGAAGAGTGAGGGATGATATTAAAGTCATTGTGCTGAATACCTAATTAGTTCAACTTGACTTGAAAGAATAGGCTGCAATGCTCATTAAACATCGAATGCACATCAGTGATCAAAGATCTTATGTGGATATTTGTAGAGAACTGGACAAAGATTACTATCATTTTAGAGCACTTGAAACTTGCTAACTGTATGAGTTATTGTTTATGTGGCTTACAGCCAAGCCATCCGGTGTAGTTCCTGCTCCCACTGGGATCAGCCAGTGAATTATGGGGCTCTTTGAAGTCATTTCAGCTTGCGATACTGCCTGTCTTGTGTTGCATTATATGGCAGTTTTCTTGAAGCCTCTGACAGACACACTGCTATCATTCCCAGAAAAAAAAGTAGTGACATTTACACACTGCTGTCTGTAGCAAACCAGCTTCTCACTATTTCACAGCTGTGAGGGTGTATACTTTCATGGAGTAGCTATAACGCCAGCTTCTGCCCTGTGTAAGGTCATACTTGGGATAACATCCTGTCCATGTTTGTCTGCACCTGTAGAAACTGAATATCATGAATGTTACCATGGCAACAAAGTTTACGCAGCGGATGTTTTTATGCCTCAAGATTCTCGCTGTTACCAGCTGCTTAGCTATCATAGTTACCTTTCTCTTAGACAGGATCTTGGCTTATCTGGGTTATGAACCTACATGCGGAAACTCAAAAAGTGAACATGGACACTGAATAACTGGTAGCTCAGTGTTTGGGCTTTATGGGTGAATAACACCTGTGTAGAGCAATGCAGTGGCTCAGATTCTCACTCAGGTCATTCATGCTAAAACATGCATGTGCTCATGATGATGTCAGGTGGAAAAGAAGGAGCTCCCAGATAGCCTGGTAGACCGGTCAGCCATTGAGTCCTCTGCAGCGGCTGTGGGTTTAATAAGGAGGGAGAACGTCTGCATATGGAGGAGGTGGGGTGGATGGTTGGCTTAAACAAACACAGGACAGGGTATGGCATCAAAAATGTCTTTGGCTTACAGTTATTCAGTTTTTATTTTTGTGAAATGGTCTAGCTTGCAATAGGCTAACCTATGAGCAACATTAAGATTAGTCTGCCTACAGACTATTCTAAAATATCTTTGTGAAACCACCCCCAGGTGACTGTGAAAGCCATAGAATATGATTTACATCATTTTCATATTCATCCGACTATTCAGTGAGGCCCCATGCCCTTTATAGAGGCATGTGCACTTGTTACATTTCACCGCCTGCATGATTTATTTAACTTTTCCTTTTAGTTTGTCACCCTTTATCTATCTAAAATGTACAGCATCACAATAGCCCGTCTGCCTAATTTGTTGCTACAAATGAATTTTTTCGTATCAAAAGTGTTTTTTGAGTAGACGGCAGAAAGAGGAGACATCACCACCAAAATTCATGAATATGTGCAAAGCAAAGTCAAGCGTCAGTGATTGATGGTCAAAGAAATAAGGAGAATGAATATCGATGAAGCCTTTGGGAATAAAGCAGGCCGGCTTTTCTTTGAGCGGTGAAGGAAAAACTTTGATGTGACACATTTTAATGTTAATTTAGACTTTATTCAGATGACTGCGAGTTTTTCAAAATTGCAGCGTCAGTGGTGAAGAGAGTGTGAATCAGGCTGCGTGAGGTGCGAGCAAAGCAGCTAAAGGTAACTTTGAATTTCGCAGCTGACAACCCATGAATAATGTCTAAATGAAATGTATGCATAAATACGACTTTGTTTGTGTTATAAAAGCTTTTGGGTTCAAGTTGGTTTTTATGTTAAGTCTGTAAAATGGTCAGTAAATTAACAACAACACTGTGGCTTTAGCTTCTGAATCCAAATTAGCATTGACACAAGCAATGGCTGCATTATTGTTTGACGGTTTCCAGGAGCTAAAAGGGCCCTTGCTTTCCTTTCTTTGTGTGTTTTTCCCCTTTATGGGTGGCTCCATTATCTAACAGCTCTGTCTACAAGAGGGCTGGCCATTGTGGTCAGCACAGATAACAGATAATATGCAGGGCATGGAAATAGATGGATTATATGGACTGAGTTCAGAATGTGTTTATTGGGTGGATAAAATGACAGGATTTCCATTGCTATCTCTGGCATTCGCTCTTTTAAGCCTCCCTCATTGGATTTAGCAGAGCTCTCTCCTCTTTCTCTCCCTCTCTGTCTCACATTGGGACTCTCCTCTTCCCCTCTTTCCTTTCATCTGTTATCCTTCTGTCTTCGTATTATATTCCCACTTTCATTTTCTAACTCTCCGCTATCTCCTAACCTTTTCTATTCTTTCTTTTTCCCTGTCCCTTAATGCAGCAGTTAGATGTGATGGTCAGATAGCAGTGGGGTTGATTTGTGAGATTACCTGTTTTTGTCTAGAAATAGCTCCAAATGGCACAAATGTGCTCTTTAAAGCAGCTGAAAACATCAGATCAGACTGTACAACAGGGGTTGATCATTATTTGAAATTACTGAGTATTATGGTTCCCATCTGTTCTTTTATCCGACTGAAAATAACAGCTTTGCCAAGCGGCACTTTTAACTAAAATTGTCATAACTGGGCTGAAGTATTGCAATCAAGGGCTTTTACCTAAGTTGCTATTAACTTGATTTGAATTATCGCTCTAATTGCCCCCTTATCTTGACTTATATACCTACTTTTTTTAAGGATTATTTGTTTAATAATTACTATATATATACATATATAGTATATATATATATATGTATGTATATATATGTATACATATACATATATATACATGTTATGATCTTTAAATGTCAGAGGCCAATGAGAAGTAATGTTTCATGAGATCTAATGGACCCAACATCAGGTTTTATTTCGACACCTTTGCTTGGTGGAGCTCCAGGAACTTTGGCAGTCCTGCAAAACTCATCTTTTTTTGTACTTTAATTATAGCCTGAGCTTTTAGTTGATTATCTGATAGCTGATTAATATAAGGTAAGCCATTAAAGGTTAGCAGCATAGAGTAAGGGAGTTTTGCACAGCTTGCTGCTTGTGTGCTATTTGTGTCTTTTGCTGTTTTTCCCAGTAATATACCCTTATTCTTGTCCATTTTTAACTTCAGTATCAGGGTGTACTCTCAAAATATTCATATACTAAATACTAGAGCTACAATGATTAATTGATTAATAGATTATGAATCAATTATAAAATTCATCAGTTATCTTGATAACCAATCAATCAGTTTGAGTAAATTTTTCTGAATAAAAGTCAAAATTCTCTGATTCCAGCTGCTTTAATGTGAATATTTTCTGGTTTATTCACTCGTCTCTGACAGTCAACTTTAGGTTGTAGACAAAACAAGACATTTCAGGATGTCATCTTGGGCTTCTGAGATATAAACAAAAATAATTGATTTTTAAAAAAAATAATCAACATATTAACAATGAAAATAGTTGTTAGCTGCAGCTCTACTACACATTTCTAATCAACTTTGCCAATTTGTTTTGTTGTAATTGTAATTCTGCCTCAATTCCATTCACTAATAATTTTTACTACTTTTTATAATAAAGTTAGTAAAATGTTTGTATTGTATGCAAAATCAGGATGGGAACTGATAAGATTTTATTGATGCCTTATCAGTCTGATTCTTTATCGATTAATTCCTGATCAATTCTTTTTGTGGGAAAAAAGTAGGTCTACGAGGTTTAAAGCATCAGTCCAATTGTTTTACCTCCGAGTCTGAACACGGTGTAAACAGATTAGATAAAAGGGCTCTGTGCACTGACTCGAGCAGCGCAGACTCATGAGTTTGATACCGTTGTTTTGAAAAGTGCAAGTATCAGGAAAACATGGCAACACCATTCTTGATTCCCATCCTTTGTGTAGAGGTCAGAAGGAAGAGGTCTTGTTGGATAGTTGGATGTACAGAGCACCAGATTTTGACGCCAGGGTTTGTTTCCTGTGTCCTTTGCATTGTTAGATTTAAGTTAGAGGTTCCAGTCACCAGGGGCTGTGGTCCAGTTGGCCTTGGAACACTTGGTATGCTGCATAAAAATCTAATATCTCTTAACAGGCAATTATTGGCTAATTTTATGGTTATTACCTCAAACTTGGTCCTGTCTCTTTTATATATTTCCTCATCACTCTCTGTCATGCTTCCAACAATAATACACTGATTTTTTATTACAGTAGTTAAAAATTATCAGATAACCTCTCAGAGGTTTAGCTGAGTCATTATTTTGCAAGGCACAAATAGGTCTCAAGTCTTTGCAGTCAAGTCCCACGTCCTAAACTTTGATTTTTCAAGTTTTAATCAAGTCATAATGCACTCTTCAACAACTGTTGTGGTATTTTAACAACAAAGTCTGAAGTTAATGTTCTTTAATGTTCTTTGTGCAGCTTGAAATGTCAAAGTTTGTAGTTGTTGCACCTTTTGCATACTGCATTTTTTTTTTTTACCACCGCATAGTTTTTGTACATGACAAAAATCATCTTTGGTGTCATTTTTTTCCAACTGTAACTCAGTAATGTAAAGTTAATTCTACATGCTTATCTCCTGCAACTTGATTGGACGCTGTTGGATTGAGATCTGGGGAATTAAGTTTCATCTTGCTAAGAATGAATAGCCTTAACATTAGTTGATTTAAGCAATGAATTGATTCATTGTATGTTTTTTTTTTTTTTTATCTTTGTGGTTTGGGGAAGGTATCAAGTATTTTCAAGTCAAGTGAAGTCACAAGTCATTGGTCCAAGTGGAGTCCAAGTGGAGTTGCAAGTCCTTTTTGATATTTGAAGTTGAGTTTAAAGTTGTCAGTTTTTTGTGGCTGAGTCAGACTCACATCACATCACAAATTACAATAAGAACAACATTCAGGAATGGACTGTGGGATGATATTTGGTTGAAGATCTTTTGTTCAAGTCTAGTAAGGGTCCAATGGTTGCTGATCAAATACTATTGAGGATCATTTTATTTGTTTGGTTGGATTAAAAAGCTTACAGTCTGTTGCTGTCCTTTCATTACCCTATACTGTAGTCTTGTTTTGGGGAGCCATCAACTAGTGCTTAAAATGTCCAAAGTTATTGAAATATATTGTTGAAGTAAAAAAAGTCATTGCTTTCTGTTTTTTAGTTTTTAGCCAGCCAGAATGGAAACGTGAATGGAGCTCCTCTCTTTGTGACTTATTATCCTAATTTAGTGAGGTCAGTGTCTCTTCTAGAAATAGCTGCAGGCATTTGAAACAACCCACTATTGTTGCAGAGTCTTGCAGTAAACAACACTGCCTGTTACTTGGGATTATGTTATACAGGATTATGTAACATGTTTGGATTTACCAGAAACAGCAGATAATGAGTACAGTCACATATTATAAAGCTCTGACAAGCTTTATCTTCGCACATTCAAACACAAAAAACAATGTTGAACCCTGTGCACAGGCCCATGCGCTGACTTGTTTGCACACAAACTAAGCCACAGTTACACCTGCTCGTACATGCACGCGCACATGGCATTATATCATTAGCGGTGATGAAGTGCCATGCCGTGGCGTGACCTGCAGCAAGCGAGTTGATCACGCCGTCAATTAGTTCTCTCTCGGTCCACTAATTACACTGTCACATCCCGGTGATGTGCCATAGAGATTCGATGGGAAAAAACACTAACTCTCTGTGTTTCCTGGGCCAAGAGGTCAATGAGCTGTTTCAGATACTGAGGTCTGATTAGACATACCTGGTGGCCTGGAGGAGGAGGAGGAGGAGGACCGCTTGTGTGGGCAGCGGGAGGGGGAGAAGAAAGAGAAGAGGAAGAGGCTGCAGCTCAGGTGATAGAGAGAACTTTGTTTGTTCTGTGGTGAGTCAGTCCCAGAGCAACAAAAACTGAAGAATCTGATCCTCAGAGAACCCAAAGTGACGTCATGAAATTGTTTGTTTTGTTTGACCAACATTCCAAAACCCAAAGATAGTCACCCTAAAATAATATAAAACAGAAAAAGCAGGGAACAATTGTAAGGGACGGAGAACTGGTGAGTCAGTCAGTGCAAGAAGTTAATCCACAGCTTTGCTCCGGACTGAAATGTCTCAACAACTATTGGATGGATCTCCATGAAACTTTGTGCAGATATTCATGATCCCCTGAGGGTGAAGTCCTGCCTCTAGCGCCACACCATGGGGTTGACGTTTGTAGCTGTAAGTGAAGCAACAACTGGAAGGATTGCCATGACATTTTGTAGACATTCGTGGGGAACAGAGAATAAATCCTTCTGATCCTGGTGATTCCCTGACTTCTCATCTAGCTAACCATGAAGGTGACATTTCTGGTTTTGTGTGAAACAATCCAGCAACTATTGGATGGATTGTCATAAAACCTTGAATACACATTTCTGTCCATTGTAAGATTAATTGTATTATCTTGGGTGATCCCCTGACTTTTCATCTTGTGTCATGATCAAGTTAAATTTCCAATTTCCAGATACTTACTTAAAGATGTTTACTTTGGTGCAAAACTAAGTTGGGATGAAATGATAATCAGTTTCATGATAAACTGCGATAAAATTCTGAATGATTAGTATTTAATATAATTATTATTGTTTTGTAAAACCTCTCAGTAAATACTACCCAGCATCAACCAAAGTTTGCAGCTGTCTCCCAGACACAGACGCAGTGTACAATGTAAAATGTTTTTGCAAAGGACATGAGAGGTTTGCAATTTAAAAGTTGATTAAATGCTTTTGGTGAGTGTATCAGTACTTTTTTGAACATTTTCAGCACATTTTAACACAGAAATTTTGGTGACTATAATCATGATATGAAATTTTCACACCGTTTCATCTCTAAAACTAATGACATTCCCATCATCCTCAGCCATGCTTTAATCCAAATGCTAAGATGGTGAACATGGTATTACCCTGCAGTCCACTTTAAAACAGATGTCGATAGTTCCAAGTTGGTATTTCTGATTTCCAATCTCAATGTGTTCCAGTGCATCTGCTCAAGGAAGCAAGGACGCCCACAGCAAACTGATGTTTATATGGCAAGTCTCTGAACTTCACAAGCATTCACAGCTGCTGATTTAACAGATTAGCACACTTTAGAAGAGACAGGAGGAGTAGGCTGGTACCACATACTCACAAAGACTTCTATCAAGAACAGATCAAGTGGAAATGTGTCTCAGTGGGTATAAAAATGGAAATTGCATCATTCTTACAGCACATTTCACACTTCTACAACACAAACACTACATATAGTGAATACTGATGAAAGTGTCATGCTGTTTGCTGTGCACCATGTGCACTGTCATATTACTACGACATCAGGTGTCTTTATTGTGGGGAACTCAGCCTAGATGGATCTTACCAGAGTTTCTGACTTGGAATTCCGACTTGAAAGACTAGATGTTCCATTGCACTTTTCCATGTTGGAGGCAATTTCTTTACAGATTCTGAGTACAGTTGATTGCAGCATTATATCCACTAAACATCTGCATGTTAAGATTGTTAGCATTATTAGCATTTAGTTCAAAGTACCACCGTGCCCAATTGCAGGTCCTCAGAGCTTAAAAGTAAGGCTGTAGACCAGGGGTCATCAAAGATTTTCAGGCCATGCACCCCTTAACTGATAGAGAGATGGAGCAGGGACCCCCTGCTATGAATATTTTCAGGTCTTATCTTGCTTTAACACTTACCCTCTCTCATTGTACTGCATTAGCTGTGTCAGCCTCTCCCCCTGCTCTCTTGCCGGTAGTTTCTGAGGTGGAGGGAATGTCAGAGTCTCTTGCTTGTGAAGTCACAAAATGATCCACTGTTACTCACAAGTGTGTCTGTACACTTGGGATAACAGAACAGAAAATTGTCTAATAACAAGTTGTTTTGCCATTGTTGTACAAATTAAATGTTTGGTGTTTTTTTTAATGGACAGGCCAATTTATGTTTGCTATTAATGTGTTGGATATATGTTAATGTGTATTTTCAGACATATTTTGATCTTTTAAAAAATAAAATAAACTCAATCACTGATTCAGTGGTCTCGTTGCATTAACTCTGAGGACCCCTCAGGGGCCACAGACCCTCTGTTGAAAACCCATGCTGCAGACTTAATCTTGTTACTTGACAAATTACTTAAACAATTATTCAAATATCAAAATTGTTGGTGTTCATTTTCTGTTAATCTACATAAATGACTAATCAACTAATTGCTTTTGCTCTAATAGATACTGTATTAGCAAAATGCTGAGCTTGTAGAGCTGAATGGCAGACAGAGGCAGGAGAAATCGTCTCTTTTCACCCAGTGATCACACCCTGACTCTGATTCATGATCCAATCCAACTGTGTTAGATTGAGGATTGTTCTGCTGTAGTGTCGTCTGGTTTAGCCTGTTCTCCTCCAAGATATTCTGTTATATCCCGACCTAATTCTCCTCTCTTCTCTCCTGCTTTCCCCAAGTCTTATCTGCTCTTCTCTCGTCTGTTCTGGTCTGTTTTGATCTCCCTGATAATATGAACAAATTCCTATATTTCCCTCCAGCTCAGACACAATTCTGAAACCCACTGGACTGTTTTATATTCCAGCTCCAGCCCTTGTTGATGTAACCACTTGATGGTAATGCCACTTGGCCCCTTTCCTCACAGTTTCCAACGAGGCTCCTACCTGAGCGCTCAGCTTGCATTTAGTTTTACCAACGTCACATGCTGGGCATCGGTAAATAAAACTGCTCAGGCGTTTTCAAGAGCACCAAGTCAACGTTTTGACACCAGCGAATGTTGGAAGAGAATGCAAGAAGCTGCCTGTCTTGCCCTTTAAAATAAAATATTGACTCAGCCTCTGTCATCAGTACTGGCTGGCTGATAATAATCCCCATCATCCTGCTCCATCCAAGGTGTACGCCTGATATAAACACACTCCATCCTCTAAGACACCCGGGTTCAGTTCAGTCGCTTTGTGTGATGCATTTGTGTGTGTCTCCTTTCTGTTTGTGTGTGTGTGTGTGTGTGTGTGCACGTATGAGGGTGCATTGTTTGGTATAATAACGCCTGATGAATGAGGAGTCTGCTTTGCTGACAGTGGGTCCCATTAACATGTATCGCTTGGCTCCCCTCGCAATCCGTCACACACCACATACACACACATACAGACTGGAGGTAATCAATGAGATGATTTAATAGCATCTGTTCTGTGTCCGCAGGGAGTGAATAGCATGCGTCACTATGTTTAGCTATGGAGGCCTTTGGGTCACAGATATGGAGGATTTCACACCAAAATGCTTTTCATTTGAGTCGTGCAGCAGTATTGACAAGAGAGAATATTGCCTTCTGTCTATATTTCAGAAACACTAGCACTGATACCATCAAAAATAGCTGTTTTTTAAATGAAGAGTTTCAAATCTGGGGGAAAAACACAGTACAACAGCATTCATGTCTTTACTAAATCAAAAGCTAAAACCCGCTTTTAAGGCTTTTAAGTATACTTAAATATATAAATGTAAATAAATACTAAACACATAACAAATTTACATGATAAATTCACATTATAAATCAAAAATATAAACATATAACATAAATAAAAGCACAGAGCATTTTTAATCTTGATCAAGGGTGTAGTTCCCTTCACAACTTAGAGGGGACAGTGGTGAAATTCAGCCCTGATTTTATCAGCTCCTGGCGGTCTTCAGAGTGGACAGACTCTTAAACCAAACCATTTCTAGAAGACATTTTTTTATGGTAAGAACATATTTTTTCCACTGTAAAAACTTTCTTTACTACATCACAAAGAGTCTGTTCTGATTTGCTTCGATGTACAGGCACAATCGGCGCACGTCATTTATTCTGTAACATCATTGACACTGACAAAACTGTGAAGATGTTTGCCACCGACATAATGAATGGCCCGACACTTTTACAGCACTTGTTTTCACCCCATGACAGGACAGTAACATATGCTGTTCAGACCACAAAAGAGGATACTCAAGGGAAGGACATAACAAAACCTTCATAAAGCAT
Organism: Lutjanus erythropterus; assembly: GCF_056507025.1. Classification (NCBI taxonomy): domain Eukaryota; kingdom Metazoa; phylum Chordata; class Actinopteri; order Lutjaniformes; family Lutjanidae; genus Lutjanus; species Lutjanus erythropterus. Next base: position 31,813,775 of record NC_139328.1, on the reverse strand, counting down.
GTTTATGTGTGAATTATTCGTCGGCCATTGCATAATTTATTGGGCGGGGGGTGCTTGTTCCCTCTGTCCAGCTTATCATGTGTGGGCACATTAACAGTTTCCCTCTGCTTTCAGTCTCTAAGCAAAGCTGCTGGTTCTAGCTTCATATAAAGCATACATTAGAGCATTTTTATGTTGCATGAACAAGTCATTTATTTTCTATTTGTCTGCTATAGGTCTTACAGGGTTAGGATGTAACCAACCTTTGAGTATCACCATTTTATTACCAAGTGGTCGGTCATCCAGCGGTCGAGACAGACTGAAATGCCTTTAAATGTGGCACTCGACCCACTTGAGACTCAAATCAAGTGCTCATCAGAGGAGCACTGAACACAACTTAGTTGTGGTGCTTTTATGTAAAAAGTCTCAAACTGTTGAAAGTGTATGAGGCCTTTGGAATGTGTCACACTGCACTGATCTGCTGTACTTGTTGGCAGTTAATTATCTGCACTGCATTGTGCCTGCGGTCAGCTTATATCATCATGTGGCTTGGCTTATAGCAGGATGGCTAATGTTAGCTTGCTGGGATTGATCTGCAGTATTGACTGTCCTGCCAGTAGCTTTAACAGTAGGCCCATGACACCCATATCTGTGGTGCAATAGAAACTTTTAATGCAGTTATAAGCACTCATAAAGATTCATAGTGTTTTATAACAATAATCAGAAGACATTTCATGGCATTTCATAATGACTTATGAGGTCAAGTGTTATAATACTTAATAACTGCTGGTCACTCACTTTCATTTTTTGCAAGGATCATAGTGTATTATCATTCTAATAGTTGTAATATGTAATAATACATAATAATGTGATTATAAGTTTCTCTTCATGGTTATCAGGTGCTTTAAGTGAAATAATGGCATTCCCTAATGAAATCATTCTAATCCTGCTTTTTCAACTTAAAAAAAAGGCACTGTTAAATCAGATTATATACATTTATTCTATCAATTAACATTAAAGTCATTACAGTGACCAGCAATTAAGTATTGTGGTACATTACCATGTTATAAGGCATTATAAAATGTTTTATAATGGTAGGAAAAAACAGAAGCATTCTGCGTCTTGACAACTGACTGAACTATTGGATTTTTTTTTTTTTTTTTTTTTGAAGCCCAATCAAGCACTTTCTACGGGCATGTCTGACAAATAATTTGAGAGACATGTAATGATAGCTCCTGTTGTATATACCGTCCAGGATTAGGAGTAAAGCCTGCAGCAGAGGAATCATCAAAGGTGTGGATCTATAGCAGTAAATAGTATTGAACATATGTCAGAGGAGCTCCAACTGGAGGAAACACCCTGACTAAATATTAACAACTCATGGCTAAACAGGAAGGATACGATCGCTTCCCCTTCCCCACTAAAATACTGGCTGTGAGAAGTTCAGTTCCACAGTGTCGATTTGTATATAATGAAGTATTTGACATCTACCGCAGCCTGTATTCTTGCTCCATATTCTTTTCCTTAAACAAGGGCTAGTGACTGTAAAAAAACAAAAAAAACATCTTTGTGTAGGTCAGACATTTCTTGTGGTCTCTGTTATTAACATTGTAGTGCATAGAGCATCAAAGCACAAGTGGAAAACTGCAGCATATGGCAACAAACCAAGAGAATCATCAGACATATTGCAGGGTAGCACAGTCAATTCTACTTACACAAAGTTCACAGTATCTGTTATAGTTTGTCAATGAGCGTTTGAATCTCAAAAACCAGCATACAAAGTGTGAGAGTGACAATATTGTGTACTTTAGAAACACGATTATCTTTTAATTCAGGACCTCAAAGTGTTGTGCATTGCCAGACAGTATGGCAAGTAAATAATGCCAGTAGTTCCACTCTTTATATGCATAGATGTACTGTATGTATAGGGGGAGTGTATATAGGGGTAGGGCTTTGGAATCATGTTGAGTTGCTTCTTGGCCGTTTCAGGGTCGGCCATCACTGTCAATAGCTGTTGTTTGTTTACATGTTGGTAAGGGTAAGAAGGCAAGAAAGAGGTGGTAAACATTAACATCATAAAACATCATAAAAACAGATTGTCCTAAATCAAAAACAAAAAACATCATTCATTTCTAGGGATGGGGGGAAATAACTGATCTTTAGATGCATCACTTCTCTTGAAGGGTCATCAATCGATGCAAAAAAGTTAAAAAACAGAAATTTAAAACCCAATTGTTGACATGAGGATCAGCTGTTACAATGTTCTATGACAGGCTGTACGTTCGTTTTGACTGATGATTAAAAACGTAACTCGGCTGCTTCTTCAGTTCTGGTGAGGATGGCTGAGTGTCTGCAACTACAGGTGGAAACAATCACCCCCTGCCTTAAAAGCTCAGATTTTTGATGCATTAAGATGCACGGATAATCGTTTTATAATTGCATTGCAGCCCTCTGAATCGGAATCAGATCAAATTGTGAGGTGCCATAGAGCTTCCCACCTTCCCCCAGTTCTATGTAATTTTTTTGTAAGAGCCACAGGGGGCCACATGAGAGGACTCTGGAGCCACAGGGTGCTGACACCATCCCTAAGCAATGTTAAATTAAAGTGCAAGATTTAAGTATAACGATTCACATTGAATCAAGTAGTGCCAAATTCTGGTACCTTTTGATGCAAAGGGAGAGAGTAAGAGTTTATAGAGAAAGAGAGAGACCAATATTCACTCCTTGTTCAAGTTGCAGTGAGTCAGGACAATGGCGAGCCAAAAGCAGTTTCAGGTGTGGCTAAACTTTTCAAAACTCAATTCAGACACTGAACTTTGTAATGCAAAGCTCAGCTGAAGGTAACAGGTCTAACCCGAGGAAACTCCACAGTCAAACAAAAAATATATCTAAAGCTAAAGAGTGTGCCGTGCTTCTGAAAGCCAAGTACTCCGCAGCAACTGCAGCTAATTTTAGCACACCTGCAACCAGCGCCTCAAAAGTTTAACTTAACAGTTAACAGTTAAAATAACTGATGACGAAACCTTAAATGATGCATCAACAGCTTCATTTATTAGCAAGTGAGTAAGTTGTGTCAGAGATGGGCTTTTCTCACTGTCTTGGTTGACATTGGCTTAGCATTTTTACAAGCGTTAGCAACACTTAGCCACTGTGCGATAATACGTGAATTGCATAGGCCTGCAATTTATGGAAAGCACTGCAATAGTGACAGCAACAACATAACAGGAATTGAGAAGTTTGGAGTGTTTTTACAATGGAAATTAGTTTTTTTTTTTTGTTATTATAGGAAAAGTAAGGTACCATTGGGTATTGGTACCAAACTCCAGGTGCCGGTACTGGTATCAGTTCAAATGTGAACAGCTCCAAACCGAATAGAGAAGCAGCAGTGGTCTAAATCAAGGAGTAATCTACTGTGTCTCTCTTGTATGGTCACTACACAGTAGCACATCAGTGCAGGTGTCTGTATGAATATTTTCCTTTGTGCTCTCTGCGTTGTTTTGGTACACTGTCATACTTTTGTTCCTTTTTCCAGACTCCAGACTCTCCTCCAGCCTAATTTAAACTGATGTTTTCTCTTTCTTAGCAGCGACTCACAGCCCTTTCAGAAACATTTTTATCTCAAAGCCCTTTGTGCTCCCTGAAATCTTTTCTATGACAGGATAAGGATAACACTTTAGTTGGATAAAATCCTTGTTCCCCCAAAAGAAATGTCAAAAAACAGCTTCACAACAATGTATTTTGGAGTGTGGATCTTATTGGTTTTTATAAGGGTCTCTATCCCCCAAGGTCTTGAAGAATTTTACCGAACCTTGGGCTTGTTGTTCCCTCAGCTGAAAATAAAACATGAAAAAGCTGCAAATGGAGAGGTATTTTCACCAGATGATAAACAGAGATATAAACCAGTGTTTTCCATGGTATTTTTATGGTTTTATTACAATGCTATAAAGTGGATTGTGATGGGAAAACGAGACAGTTTATGGCATGTGAAGCTGATGGAAATGCTGTTACAGTGAAATTGTCTTGCCAGTGCACAAACAAGCACAAAAGTTAGTGTAAAATGTAATTTTTGCTCATATTTCTAACCCTGTTTGCTTTCTCTTGTTTGTCTCTTGCAGTTCAGCAGATGAGAAATTTCGCTGGAACAACCAAGGTAATATTTCCTCTTAAATGCTCTCAGAACATTTTGTCTGCTCCTCTATTGTTTGCATCCTACTGCCGCACATTGCTGACGGTGCTCATTACAATGGTAGCCATTGTAAAAATCCCCAAACAATATATTGATATAATCCTGTACAAGAGCTGTGGTGGCTGCAGTGGCGAAAATACTCGATCGGGCTCATTCTCTGCACTGAAACAATTTAAGAAAAGGCTTGTTCTGACAAAAAAAAAAACACTCCTGTCTCTCCTGTGCCTCACCCCTTCTGACATCTGAGTAAAGGTCAAACAGCATTTACAAATAATTCTCAGCATTTAGTTTAACCTGTTTGGAGAGCCAGATGGGAAGCGCTTTCCATAACGGTGCAAACGAAAGAATGAAGAATCAATGAGTGCGCGGCCTTTAGATGATTTGAAAGTCAAATGAAGACACCTCTCTGGGCTTGACAACTTCTTTGACAGCATTTTAGTCAGACAAACACCAGCCATGCAGGACACTGAGGTCTCTCTTTGTCAGTGATGGGGTGTTGAGAGGAGATTGATTATCTGAGTGCAGGGTTGGTGACCCCCGCCAAACAAAGAGGTGACTAAAGGCCTGTGGTCATAGTGAAGGCCTTCGGTGTGAGCTGTGGTCTTCATCCATCTGTTGAGGCCTGACCACTTGGCTCCAGAAAGGCTAAATTTACTCCGTCACCCAAAAGGAACAACACATCTTCACACCTAAAGGCCAGAATGAATGGATTGTGAATTTCTGCCAAAACAACATGGTGGAGAGTACTGGCAGCAACAGGCTTAGTGGACCTTAACAGCATTACATAGGTCACATGACATAACTCACATGACATTACACATGTGGTGTAAGTTTTAAAATGGTTTCAGTTTGGTTAGGTTTAGGCTAGAGATGTCAGTTTCTTTCCAGTGTGTTTTTGATAGTTGACATCCATTAACTGGCAACGAACCAGTTAAAAAATGCAAAATGACGTGAAATACAAGAGGCGCTCTAGTCTGGTGCTCCCACCTCAGTGAGCTTTGGCACGGCATGTCAAAACGCTATCCTTTCAGAGGTGATTTTTCTGTTGGCTTTGCTCAAGTCTATTCGCCATATTTATGAATTATAGCAGCACAATAGTAAGACCACTGTGCGGATCGCACTGTGCGCTGCACTCTGCGCACTCCAACGGGCTGATCCTGCATCTGCTGCAGAGAAGCTACCAGAGTGCAAGGCTTTTAAATAAACTGACAAATGTGTTCCAAATGTGTTCCAAAAGCCCCCATCGAAAATATGAACTCTGACTCCTGGTTTTTCTCCCTCTTCTCCTCACCCATTTTGTCCATTCATATTGTAACAATGAATTTCAACAGAATAGTAGTCCAAGTGTGGAGGTCTTTCTTTTTTAGCCTGGTGTCAGGCTGCACTGTGTAGAAAAAAAGAGTGGAGTCCACAGTTTCAGCATTTAATCTGTTTTGTCATGCTCTGAGCAACGATGCGCTGCTGTTCCAGTTGGCTTTGTGCACCAAACCTGTGGTATTTTCTAATAAGTCAACCCACACATGCACAACCTACGGGTTACTCTGTGCATTGGTACAGCATGTATCAAAATACTTTAAAATTATTCAGTATAATATGGACAATTAACTGATTTTTAAGAGCTTTAAATGAATAGGTTAGGCTACAACTGCACTGATCTTATTTGTCATTAAGTCGTGCACAAGGAAGAAACAAGGTATGCAAGTCTGCAAATCTAGGGTTCCCCTCCAGACATGAGCAGAGTGTGTGTATGGAGGCTAGCTGACACCCATAACTGACCAAAAACAATCTCAGCGGTTTCTCATTATCATCTAGTTTTTGGCACAAAAACTAATTGGTTAGGTTTAAGAGAAGATTGTGATTTGGTTTAAAATAACTATGTTACAAATGTCACATGATGAAAGTGACCTCACTTGTGCGACAACATACCTGATATGACAGACAAAGTTTAGTTAGGCTTAGGCAATAAAACTACATGTCTAGGTTTAGGAAAAGATTGTGGTTTGGGCTAAAATAACTATGTTATTTTTGTCACATGATGGAAGTGCTGCACATCCTCCGCAAAATTACAAGTTACTCAAAACTTTCACACAGGACTCACAGGACTTTCACACAGGACTCAAACCTTGGTCTCCTAGGTCAAAGTTCTGTGCTTGTTTGAGCCATCCATCCACCTCACCTCCTTCAAATGGACTTTCTCGCTCCTTATACTTCTCCTGTCATGCTCACTACGTCCACTAGGGGGCGCCGCTTAACAATAAAAGGACATATCAGTTGGAATAAGCTGCTTGCGCAACCGACCGACGTACATGTTTTTCTGGTGAGGACAGGCTGAAAAGGAAAAGCCTCCCTCGGTCCAATCAGACCTTTTGATCTCGTCATCACTCACAAATCATTAAACCCCATCACTTCAGGATCAAACAGGTTTAAAAATGAGTTTTGGCTTGTGTGTGTGAGGGTGAGAGTAAATCCAGCGTAATGACGCAGACACCACTGGAAATGTTTCACCAGCAGCATCAACATCATCAGTCTGCAATTGTGTCAGTCCAAGTCAATAAAATCAGCCCCCTAAATCCACTCACTAAGGCCTCTACTATTACCATCTCTCTCTCGATTAGAGATTAATGTTGCTCCTAAGACTCATTTGTAAGGTTTTATCCCCCTTGGCAGCCCTCTCTAACTTGAAGACACTGGGCCTGTTATCAGCCTCCCTCTGACAGACAAATGGCCTGGTATCTAAGTGCCCCCTACACTTAGATCCCACAAGATTTGTTGCTGGATTATCGGTCAGGTTTTTACCCTTGACCCGGAGGTTTACCCTGAAACATTACTCTAAGGTCTAATTGTATTCTGATGTGTGGAATCTGGAAGGATAAGCAAAAGTAGGCAAAAATCATGGATGTGTGGTAATCAGTGTTGCTGGATTACTCACCAGTCAAGGGCACTGTCTGAAGCCTTGAAAGGCCTCAGCTTACTTTGTCAGTTGGTTCGTGGTAAATTGACAAACTACAAATTTGTTGGCAAATATGTGCCACAAACTGGCTATTTTTTCTTGAAGACTTTCTTAAGTCTTTAAGACTCTCCACACCATGAATGACAACAATAACAATAAATATATAGCCTTTTAAAAATCTTTCCAATTAAAGGGAATGATGGGATTTACACCACAAATAGAGCGCCAATGACGATATCATGAGGATCACTTTCAGACTGATTTGATGAACAGTAGAAAAACTGACAGCCAATCGATCCATAAACATTCTGGTATACAACTTATTTATTAAATGTTTATATGACAGAGTGTTAAGTTAAAAATTACACACAAAAACATTCACTGCGAAACAACCTTTGGTGCAGTTGGCGCTGTTTTCCTGTGAAACTCCAGCAGTGTTTTGTGGAGTGAAAAACTAAACCCGACCTTCAACTGGCATGAGGGTGAGTAGATAGTGACTCAGTTGTCATATTTGGTTGAACTATCCCTTTAAGATAGTTGGAGAATACCAGTGACAGGCAGCACCATGGAAGTCAAGTGATGTTCAACATGTGGTTAACAGAAAAATATCGTAAATAGGTACTTTACGTAAGTCAAACAATGTAAGTCATGTAAGTCATGTATGTAATGTAACTTAAGTAACTTAAAACTTAAAATAAGTCAACTTAGACTGTTAGTTTCATACGGAAAGCAAACCACAGTCTCATGGGTGAAAGTTCTGTGTTTGACCCATCCATCTACCCAACCTTGTGGGATTTCTCGCACTTTATACTGCTCTTTCATAATTACTATGGCAACTAGAGGTCGCCAGCTATAAATAGATATAAATATGGGCTATAATGCTGCTTGCACAGTTGAACTATACTAACATATTTTTCTGGTGAGGATGAGCTTTATAATTGTAGTTGAAATAGCATTTACAAGGCAAATAATCTCAAATAAATTTGTTTTACCGTAGGTGAATTTCACACACTGCACACCTGGCCCAGGATAGTATCCTATCATAGAATCCCTGGCTGGTATCTGTCGCTCCAGGCGAACTATAATGAAGCTGCCATGTATAGTCACAGGATCAACGGGGGCCCATAGCTCATTTTTGAAGGCTAACCCCTGTTGGGTTAATCTAGCCATGAGTGTGGCTTGTGTCCCGTACTGCAGTGTAGAAATATGGAGGAACTGTCTGGAGGTGGCAGAAGAAGCTGTGTCTTTGTTTCCACTCATGTTTTCTCCCTATCTTGTTTTTGCACATGCAGATGGACAGAAGGACATAGAAGAGGAGCTGACGACGGGTCTGGAGCTGGTGGACTCCTGCATCCGATCGCTCCAGGAATCGGGCATCTTGGACTCGCAGGACACTGCTACAGGAGACAGTAAGCCCAATGTTATGATTAAAGGGATTTTTGTGAAGGAGAAAAAAGGGAATTCTCCCGGTAGCTGTCTTTACAGAGACAGCCGAGAAGGATGGCTCAGGAGAGAACAGGTGAAATGCAATCAAAGAGCAGCAGGGATGGATATTCTGTCTCCAGTTTTGGGCTGATTAACCTGTTGAATGTGTGACTTCACCAAGCCAGTGTTTCTCACAAAGCCAGCCTGCATAACAGTATACCGCTGGTGAGAAATAAGGCATTAAATTAAAGAGCGAGTTCAGTCCTTTGAATAAATAGTAAAAAATAAGACAATTAGTTCCAGTTTTTAATTTAGTCAAGCCTCTGAGATCCATTTGTTCACTCAAGTACTTGTTCTGATTAGCGTGTTCTACATGGAGGCTGAACAAGATGTTGTCTTTCATTAGATTTCATCACATTTTCCAAAAGTGCTGCTCGACAAAATAAATAATTTCAAGTACAACTATAACATATAAGAGTGTCAATCCATAAGCTCTATTTCACAGATTTCATTTTCTGTGTTACACACATATTATTTGTCTGTTTACCCATAGTGAATGCTTAGGCTTCAGTTAACTGCTTCAGTTTATACCAGATACACTTTAAAGCAGTAGTTTGGATTATTTGAAGTGAAATTGTGTGAGGTACTTATTGATAGTCTGTAAATCCTACAGTTGATGGTGGTTAACACTCTTAGGAGAAGCAGAGAGGAATACCTGCACAGAAACTAAGCAATGTACTGCTGTGGACAGGGTCAAGTACAGTTAAACTAAGTGTATATTTGAAACATTTTCACTGCTTTATCTTATTTAAGCAAAATGTTGTTCTCACTCAACCAGACTCCATTGCCAAAAGCAGCAATTTTTGCTTGCAGAACCATGATCTACTGCTGCCACAATCTGTTGGTTTGTTTGTATTATAGTGTAAATTCGATGAATCCTAACTAACCTTTTAAAACACAAAAATCACACAACAACAGAAACAAACTGACTGATCGAGGCAGCTGTGGACCAGCAACACCATGTTCTGCAAGGTAAAATGGCTGTTTTTACCAATAGAGTCTGGTTGTCCGGTTGGAGAGAGCGATATTTGGTGTAATGCTGTCTGACGGCAGGGTGTTTTGCTGCTGACTCTGTCCACAGCAGTTTATTGCTTAGCGTCCCACACCAGTACTCCTGCTGCTTCCCCCAAACCAGCAGCGTTGGGACTGGCATCCACTGTAGGTAATAGTAGATGGATATGTGCATCATGCAGTACCATGCAAAGCAGAAGGATAAGGAGAAAGTTAGCAAAAGAGAAAGTTGACTGTGGTTCTGCTGGGTGCTAAGCTTGCTCAAATGTTATTGGAGCACAGAGTAAAATGGGGAGGGGTTTTGGAAGGGTCTTCCAAAGGTCTTCCATATGAGCAACTCCTTAACACATGGTCATTGAGCCATTGTCAATTTAAATGTATTGATTAGTGCTGCTTTAAAAAAGTGACAGAAAAAGTTTCACAGTTGGAGTTGGAGTTTTAACTCCAGAGTTCAATGCAGTTGTTTATGAAAGCTCTCAGTGAGCTCCTGAACAACTCCCTGTGCCTCTCTGCTCCACTCTCATCTTTTTTTATTTGGTCCCAGGGATGATACCCATGTCTCTTGTATAGTCGACCCCATGGGAGAGAGGTAGCTGTCAGGAGACATGCAGAGTCGTGCCAGTAGTTTGATATGCTAATCCATCCTCGCTGAGGTGTCAGCTGGCCTGCTGTTCACAGTGCAGAGAGGGGAGACACACACACACACACACACACACACACACACGCACACACACACACACGCAAATATACAGCACAGGCATATATAATCACACATGAGGCATGAATCATAATCATGAAAGGAAGAGAAGAGTACAGGCCTGCATGCATAAGCTGTTTATGCACACATGCTAAGCACTTGCTCACACACATGAACGCACGTGTATGAATGGTAATTTTCCTTGATGCTTTTTGATGTTTAAATAACAGTTATGTAACTGGCCGACTGACTAGTCAAAAAAAAAAGAACAAAAAAGAACAAATGTGCAAGCAAGAGACAGACAGAGAGAGACAAAGAAGCGAGCAGAGACAGAATGAGGGACAAAAAAAAGAGAACCCAAATAATATTAAATAACACTTTTGGTAAAACCCCCCCTCTAAACATTGATTGTCCAATCATAGTTTAGCAACCATAACTAGGCAAAGGACGTTTAGCAAGCGCTGGATCTTCTCCACATGTCAAAGTGGTGTGGATGAGGCTGTGCAAAGAGAGATATACTTAGCATGCATGGCTAACTAGCTTACTGCAGTCATAAAAGTGTTTCTTCCCAAGGTGGAGGAGTATATGATTAAAAAACTCATTTGTGGGGTTAAGAAATATTAAGTTCATGACCAGCACAGCCTAAATGTAAAATTTTCCCAGGGTATCCAGGATGCCATTAAAATTTAGGCGTTAGCAATGTTAGCTGTCTATCTTGTTCTTTGTTGCATTTAGGAAAGTTTACACTCCAGCACCCCTGTCCAGTGTTGCTCAAGATAGCGTTACATTTTCCAAACACTTTAGTTGCTCTTGTAACAACACTGTCCTCATGTTGTCTGGGGAGTTGAAGATAAGAGGATGGACCCAAAATGCAGACTCGGGCAGAGTTGTTGATGATTTAATAAACTCAAAATACAAAGACAAAATACAAAAGGCTTATGGAGGGTAGGCAGGTAATCCAAAATACAAAACAAATGGCAAAGTCTGAGAAACAAAGACTAATGGGGGAAAAACAGGGGCTGGAGCGTGTGAAGATGACAGAGTAGCAAAGAAAGAGGGAAAACACAGAGTCTAAATACACAATGGATGAAAGAAATCAGTAATTAAATAATGCAGGAAAAAGACAGAGAGGAAGTAAAGTGAACGAAGACACATGATGGAAGACCTACAAAATAAAACAGGAAAAAACTGAGCAAAACCCTAAACCATAACAAATGATTTAGCCTCAGCACAATATCATGCATGTAGCCATCAAGTGCATGTTTAAAAACCTTTTATGAGATTCTTATTTTAAAATGATGGAAACATTAAAGGTGTAATATGTAATATTTCCACATTAACACATTAGAAATGTGTTACATATTTTGTTGAGATATGTACTTACATTATCCCAAATGTTTCCAACAAAAAGCAGAGAAATATGTAATTTATTCAAGGCAATGGTGTGTTTCCTGCTAGCCTTTGCTAACTAGTAGCTAGTGTTATAACACAGAATACTTTGGATACAACAGAGAGTGTGGAAGGAAGTCATCGAATGTGATTAAATGTGACACGAATAAAACTTCAATACATCACTTTGCGGAGCATGATTTTTGCCTGAGTCATGTCAGATAGATTTTCAGCTGCTGCAGTGGTTTTTTAATAGTGAAAATATTAACTTCCACAAATGCCACACCACTTAACGACATCATCAAACCATGTCTTTCTTTATTGTTTTAATGTGAGTTGTATATTATTGCATACAGCATTTTTGTCCCGCTCAAGGAGCTAACATTAGCTTAATTAGCTAGCTAGAGCTGATCAAATCTGTCAGTGAATGTCTCAGCTGGGAAAATGAACAGTTACTGGCTAGAAATGTGAAGTTTGCTTTTGTCTGTCTGTGTGAAATTAAAGACCCATTGTTTCAGAAATGACTGAGAATTTTGAGTCTGCCAGAAAGCGGTCAATTGGTATTTGTTTCATGGTGGTAAAAAAAAAAAAAAAAAAAAAAAAGAGCAGCTGGTTAAAAATTTAATTTGGCACACAAGAGTATGTATGGACACACAGCCAAGCGTGAAAGACACATACTGTATTATGACATACATACACACACCTCAACAAACACACACACACACACCAGAATGCTCTGTTACTCAAGCTGCAGCAGATTTGTGCAACACAGCAACAGAGCGCTCAGTGTTTTCATGCTTCGTGCTGGTGATGCTCGCCTGTGTGCACGCTAATCTGTGTGTATGTGAACATGTTGCACACAGCTATGTGGGGACTGTGCATGTATGCAGCTTTGTGTGTGTGTGTGTGTGTGTGTGTGTGTGTGTGTGTGTGTGTGTGTGTGTGTAGTGGACTGTGCATGCCTCCAGTGGGCATCTAAAAATAGACTCATGAAATATTAAAATGTGTCAATAGAGAACGCTGGTCATGATGCGGAAGAAAAGCCACTCAACTTTGTGTGTATGTGTGTGTGTGTGTGTGTGTGTGTGTGTGTGTGTGTACGTGACAGGAGAAGAGATTAGTGAGCCCGAGCAGGTCTGTCAGGGTCAGACCGTCCACAGCTACATGCGTACAAGTATATGCAGATGTGGCGTGTGTGTTTGTGCATGCGATCACGGAGCAGGACTGAGTGAGACGTGTGTGTGTGTGTGTGTGTGTATGAAAAGACATTAAAATGCACAGGCAGAGACCTTCTTATGGCACCCCATTACTTTCCTTCTAATACTCTAATACACCCCTACCTCCTGCTACACACACACTCTCACCTCAGATGGATTCAGTGGAGCCTTCAGTGTTTGCCATCTGAGTGATAATGTATTTATGAGGCCCTTCGCTTCCCTAAAGGCTCCACTACCCATATGAAACACACCTAAAGTGGCAAACAAAAACTGTGGAAAACATCCTCGGGCTTTGTGCACACACATCTGGGCGTGTGTGTGTGTGTGCGAGAGTATGTGAATCCATCTGAAACAAGCCTGGAGAACAAATTCCTCCATTGCATTATGTGCTTTTGGGAGCCTATGTTTGTATGTGTGCGTGTGTGTATTCGCCCAAGATGAGCCTAAATTGGACACGGAGGCCTTGACCTAGTAAACTCACCCACCACCCTTAGCTTAATATCACATTTTAAATAATTCACTACCACCAGCTAGACCGCCTACAGGAGCTGTTCGCTGTACTTTTAAGTGACTTTTCACTTTGGTCCAGCTTTATTTTCCAACGCGCTCATCCAGAGTGACTCCGTTTGCCGTTAGCTGCTGACTTTATGGGTCCCATGCAGTTGATGTTGACTGCCGGCACACTGTAATTTTTCATTCTCTCTTGTTGAGTAATCACAAACAAGCAACATTTCTTCTTGTCTTGTGTTGTTTCTTGGTTGGATTCTTAGACTGCTGGGGAAAAAAAGTGAATTAACAGAGATTAAAGGAATAATTTGGATTGCTTGAAGGGGGTTGTATAGCATTGTAGAGATAGTCAGTGTGTTACCTACAGTAGATGCTGGTGGACTCCCAGTTTGGAGAAGCAGAGGGGCACCAGAATGAAAGCTAAGCAATGTACTGCAAACATCTCTTAAAAATTGTCCACCTACAAAAAATCAGTTTAAGTCAGACAAATCAGACAGCTTTTTCTGTCTAGAAACCACTGTTATATAAGCCAACTATTGCTCTCTGCAAACCAACCAAACTCCATTGGCGAAATCAGTCATTTTTCCTTCAGGACACAGCAATGGTTGGTCTACCACTGCGATCTGTTAGTTTGTTTATTTTACTGTGTGACTAAACTGTCCTTTTTAAACGCCAAAAGTCACACAATTACACAAACTAACGAACAGATTGAAACCAGGGTAGATCAGTGACTCTCATGTTCTGCAAGGTAGAATTACTAATTTTTCCAATGGAATTTGGTTGGTTCGGGTAGAGTGATGTTTAGTTTATATAACAGCAGTTTCCTATTGGAAAAGGCTGTCTGACTGCAATGTGAAGTGGTGAAAATATTTTTAATATAGCGTACACTTTAGGTGGACCTTTTTTAAGTGGCTAAAATACCTTTTGCTGCTGACCGTGTCTATTGATAGATACCTCACACAGCCAGGAAACAGTCCAAACTACCTTTTTAAAGGGACAGCCTCTGTCAATGGAGGAAAGCTCAACAACTCCTTCGAGAGTGCGAACACTGAGCGCTAGGAATTTATAGGTCTGCTTACAGCTGATATAATGCATTAAAGTTATTTTCCGGTGCAGTGACTTGTTTGCCAGAAAAGCAAACAGATGTAGCAGTTGTAAAAGTGGCTGGAGTACACATTATATGCACTGCAGCAAAATGCTACAGGGGGACATCATTTGTAAAGTAACATTTTGAGTAAAAAATGAGTTTTATTTCTGTTATTAAAGTCGTTGATGAGGCACATCATCACTATCATCAACAAAAGTGAATTAATCCAGGCTGCATCTAACATTTTACAGGATCTTAATAAGAGGGATGGGAGAGTTTTGGCTCTCATCCCTGCCCTCCTGTCCTCCTCCTCGAATGATTCAATCAAGTTCACTGCAAACTTTATGACCATCCAGGCAAATCCACAGTTTACAGTCTACAAAGTATTCTGTAAATGCTGCTGTCAGTATATTTCATGCATATATGTGGTCATTTACATATGGCCCGTCTGTGTCTGCACGCTTGTGCTACAAATGAAATGATCCATGTGCAAATCACAAGACTGCAAATGCCCCAGAAACATGAATGAGGCTGCGTGTAAAATTAGCAATGAAGCATTTTATCACATTATGCTTTGGCAGCGTGTGTGTGTGTATGTGTGTGTGTCTCCCTGTGTCATCATAGCCAGACACTACTGTGATTCTACTGTTTTCATAGTGTCATCCATGAATGATTATACACTTTTGTTAGCACAAAGCGAGACTTTAGCATTTGTGGAGTTTCACGACAGACTGACATCATGACATCACTCAGAGAAAATAAATTACATGCGCTTTCACAAGTTAACTCTGAGGCATCCAAGACTTTTGAGTTCATTTGATGTAACTGATTCATAAACTGAAGACTGTTACCATTGACTAACTGACTGGTTTGATGGCTGACCAGCTGCTAGCTCAATGGCAGCTCACTGTCAGACCGGCCAGCTGGAGTCTGGCCGACTGATCTTTGGTGGATTTTGGATGAAAGCCTGATTGTGGAAGTGGAAGAGTAGCTCCACTGGAAGGTGTTACACAGAAATGTACGTGAGTGATTCTCACATTTTAATTTTTACAACAGTTGACAGATGACATTACAAAGTGTAGAGGCTGTGTAATGAGCCAAGGACTCAGCTCAGTCATTGGTAATGTCTTACAAAATGAGAAAAACATGATAAATGTGTCTATCTCTGCAAAGGAAAACTTTGGCTTTTGGAGGCTTTTTCTTTATTTCTCACTTACCCAAAGTAAGGTGAAAATCTGCTTTATAGTAGTTCACAGTTTTTAACAGAATAACTTTGTTGAAATAAATCCTATGTAACTATAGGACCCTATAGTTTTCCTAAATATGTATGTATTTTGTTCTAAAATCATATCATTAAAATTACAAAAGTCAAAAGAGTTCCTACTTATATACGTGTATGTAAACCTAGAAACATTTCATTCCTGCTGCTGAAGATGCATGTTCCCATTGCCTAGTGGCTGTTTTCTAGTTGTTTTTTCTTGCAAAGCTAAAACTTATTTTTAGATTTGAGCTAAAACCAAGGAGAAAATATTTAGTTTCAATGGTGGCTGCATTCAATTATTTCCAACTTGTTTGTTCCAGATTTTTTTTTAAATTATTGAAATGAGATAAACCTAATAATTTCTAAATGTAACAACATGGTTTTTTTTTTAAATACAAAAATCATCAGTCAGTCTCACTCCACAGTTCAGTACAACATAGTTGTCTGTGTTTTAACATGTTTTCAGCAACTATTTTCTAACATGTATAATAGGTTTAAAAGAAAAACTCCCCTTTTCATTCACAAGGACTTTAAACCTGACCACATAATTTGATTGTCCAATCCTACCCAAGTGGTTTTTGTACTTGTATTTTGAAAGTCTGCTCAGGTGTTGCATTTTTACTGCCTTTAAATTGTGTTGTCTTTAACTTGTTCGTGAGAAGACTCCAGATTAACTTGGTAGTGCGATTCACAACTACCAAGACCAAGAGGGGTACTTTGCGCATCATAGTTCGAAGCACAGAGCCGCTGACCAGGCAGCTGTATTCGACAAGTTGGGAGTGAAATGTGTTGGATGTAGGTGTTTGACAAAGAGGCGTTAGGGCACCATCTCCTTTGGCTCACCTGACAGCGCCAGCTACATCATAACTCTTTTGAAATGCGCTCAGTGCTCCAACAGGTCAACGTGTCACAGAAGTTGTCAAACCAGACGAGAAAAGACAAAAAACACTTGTCAAGATGTCATTAGATGTCCCAGACGTTGTGTTCTGTTGTCCCCGTCCTCCCCACATCTGTCAGTTTGAGTATTTGTCAGACTACTATCTGGTGGCATTAGTATGTGGTAACACCAGAAAGTGGCACATCAGAATTCATTCACACATCCTTGTGAAAGAGGTGGAACTGGAAACTTAATAACTACTTGTGTTCTTGGTGTCTAACTAAACAATTTGCTATGAGAGTTGCAGTGACATATAGTTTAAAATGCCAACCATGAACTGCAACAGTTTATTAAAGGGAACTGCTTTGTACCATCTGTTCCCGTCTTAAAATTGACTGCAAACCACTACACCTTTCTTTTGTGGAGTAGGTTATGTTCTATTAGAGCAGGGGTAATCGTATAAAATCTGAATTTTAGACACATTTTCTAATTTTGACCCCTCTGTTCTCTCAAAGGTGTGCAATGTCACAACAGTTTGCAAAAGATATGAATTTGGCAAAGATGAAGTTGTTGTCCTTGAAATGTGAGTGCTTTTTGTAATTCATTTTGTTGTCCACATTGAACACTAGCAGCTCTGCTCAAACAAAGAAACAACTTGAGATTTTTCCAAAGATACATGAGTGGTTTAAAGGTGCAGTATCTAAGAATTATATAAAACATTCAAAAATTAACTAAAATTATCAACAGATTCTGAGGAAGTAACAGTTTTGAAGTTATGTCAAAGATGTGTATGTATTATGTTGCAGATATCTTGTTAAGTTAGCATGCTAACCAGCTAGCCCAGGCCTGTCCTGTCCTGTCTCATAATACCACTTAATGCCTCAAGAGACAATAGTGTGATAGTACAGCTGTACAGCTTCTGAAAAAGTAAGATGAGCTTAAATGCCTTAACTCATCATAAAACTTTCAGACTCGACAGAAACAAAATAAAACGTGGGCCTGAAAACCTCCTCCTCTGCGGTCCAGAGCTCCTGTTGTAGAGATATGAACAACTCTCCAAGCAGGGTCAGCTAACAAGACTGCTACTTGCTGCACAGCAAACAGAGCTAACTGGCTAATGGTGGCTACAGTTAGCAGAAGTTAGCAGTTACTCTGATGATATGCTGCCCCCTATTTGTTTGGCTGTATATTCAACAGGTAGACAAAATCTTGCAGTTCTTAAAAGGAATACTTTATGGGTAATGAGCTAACACTACGTGTGGCTAACATTTATTCTAGCACATAACTCTCTGTAAAACTACAAATTATTGTTCAATTTCTGCTTATGTACAGTTTAAAGTAACAAAATACAGCATGTTAATGAATGATCTTTAAAGGAATATTTTTGAACTCAGGAAGGCGTCAGGTTAGCTTTTTCTCAACTGGTTCCAGTCTTTATGCTAAGCTAAACTAAGCTCATCAACTCCTGGCTATAGCATCATTTGCCACACACAAACAGACACTCTGCCTCACGCAAGAACATTTTCATATTCTTATCTTAAATTTCTTTTACTTTTCTTTGTCACATTCAGCAAACACTTGTAACTTCAGATAACTATGTAAATTATCCATCAATGCGCATGTGCATGAGATTTTTAAATTAGCATAATTAACACCCCAATAATACGGTATATGGCTGCCCTTCCTGCTCCATATGTCATGAAAATAGCGTCAGAGAGACAAAAGAAGAAGTTAAGGAGTTTGGAGTTTGACGTTCTGCTTTCAGAGATCCATAAAGGGAAGTCTGTCATTTAACAGCATCAGCAGTGGAATTAAAAGACCTGCTAAAGCAAAGAAACACAAAAGCCAAATGCTGTAATGCCGTCTGACAGGGTCAGACTGTCAGTGAGGGGCGATCGATAACTGCAGCAGAAGGAGGGGGCAAGACAGAATAGGAAGAAGACAGAAAACAGAATAAGTGAGGATGTTCAGCTGAACAGACTTCATAAACCTGCACGTGCAGATATAGAGCCAATACACCTGACAGCAGGTAATAATAGATCATTGAATGAATGATGAGAGGCTTTATATGTAAATTTACAATTATATTATAATATAGTCAAACAGGATAGTTATGAAGTGTAATGTATTTTTCAAAGTCAAAATGTCTTCAAACTAATGAAAGAATCAGTCATGAGTGAAAAATTTTGGTTTGTATACCAGCAGACTGACTGAACATGACTTTGCGACAGGTCTGGACCACTCGTAAACTGTGTTCGTATCCGAAAGAAAGTTCAAAATACAAGAAAATTGATGAATGTGGCACCAATCTGGTCATTTTTATTTATATAGCCCAATATCACTAATCACAGTTTGTCTCAGGGTGCTAAGGTTCTGGCTCACTGGAAAGGCTCTATTACAAAGCAGCACACAGGTCAGAAATCTTGGACGCTGACCTCAGTTTCCAGAGCCATATAAGCAGTATAGTTAATACCAGATTTTATAATTTAAGAAATATTTACAAAGTCAGGAGCTTTTTATGCCAGGACAACACAGCCTCACAAAAAACAAAAACTAGTCCTTGCTTATATTATATAGTCAGCTAGCCTAATGTAACTCACTGATCACAGGAATATTCAAGAAGAACTTTTATTGACTACAACTTCTCCACAAAGCATTTCTAGTTTTAAAGGCCCTACATGGTCTGGCACCTCAGTATCTCTCAGTCAGGCTTGTGAGTCAGGTCACACGGGCTGCCTGGTTTTTCCCTGAATTAGATTTTATGGTCCAAACCGTTAAACGATCATGTTAGTTGTGCCACAACACCATCGTCTTTTAAAACTAAACTGAAAACATTCCTTTTTAGCAATGAGTCTCAGTAGTCTGGTCTTAATTTTAATTTTTATTTCTTTTACCTCCTATACTTATATTATATGTTATTACAATGTTCTTACTATTTTACTCATCGATTGCTGGTCTTAATTTATTTTATTTTATATCTCAAATGGTTTAAACTCCAGTATTTTTTTATCTATCTATTGTGGTGGCTGCAGTGTTTCTATCTCACTGTCTGTGCATCCATCTAGAATAAAATGTGCTACATAAATCAAGTTTCACTTGCTTGTTTTGCTGCTGCATTAAATGGAACAGGAACTTAACTAGTTTCATTGCCAACACCTGTGTTTACCCTTATATTTCCTTGCAATATGCTCATGAAATAGGACTATACCTCCAGTGAGTGAGACCATACTGCTGAATTATAAAGAGAAATATAGAGAGGAGACAGAGAAAGACAGGTAGGAGAGAGAGAGACAAAGGTAGTGATAGAGGCAGAGTGAGAAAAGAAGACAGAAAGAGTGTGTTTTAAATGGAGGTCAGGAACAGAGTGAGATTTAAGGGTCACAGAGCATGAGAAGAAAAGAGTGGCGAGAGGCTGGAATAACATAGTGGGTAAAAAGCAAATGGGTGTCTCAAAAAAGAGGACAAGGATTTGTATTTTATTCTATTTCAACTCCTCTCCCCTTTTTTTTTTCCCATTTTCTTCTCTTCATTTCAAGGTCTGTTACAAACGCAGACAGTCGTATTTGTTGTGTCCACGTTCATTCTTTTCCTGTAAAAAAGAAATACATTGTATAACATGTGGGACGTAAACTGGGTTACAAAACGCCTTCAAGGCCATGAACAGAATAAATCTTTACACAAAGATGGACTGTTACAGAAGGAAAAGTCATCTGAAAACGGTTACATAAAAGCAGCGTGACAAAAGTGAAACCAAGTCTTCAGGTGGCTTTTGACAGGGATCCAAAAGTTTGTTTCAAACCATGACATAACGTCTGTCCAAAACCAAATCTCTTGTCTGTTTTTCACAGAAGAGGCAGAATTGATTGAATTTACATAAAAGAAACAAGTGTTTCTTTTGATGTCACTCGTCGCCCTTTAAAACTTTCCTAATTCTTCTCTTCTTTTTTCTCTTTCTCCATCAGAACAAGGACTTCTGTCCCAAAGCGCTTTGCAGCTCAACAACCAGGATGCCTATGCAGCAGCTGGTTACCATAGTAACCAAGGGCTGGCGCTTGGTGAAACGGTCACAAGCCGCAGTGGGCAGGTTGGTGGGGCTGTTCACATCTACAATCAGGTACACACATCCACAATTTTCACAAATCTCATTCTTGACAATTGGGACACCGAACTCCGTCAGATTTTCCATCTGATGGAGTTGTGAGACGGGGGTCCTTAGGGTATAGCTAACCCTTTATATGCCTGATTAAATCATGTTTTTGTCACGTTAACATAACATCATGTTAACAGTGTTACATTTTTGTCATTTCACAGCATAGTCGCAGTGAGCAGTCATTTTATTCTTGCTGCTAAGAGTTCTCTTAATGCTAATCAGAATGCACATTTTTAACCCATGATTCTTGTTTAGCTTTGGTTTAGAATACAGAGTGGACATGTTATAGTTGAGACACATCTTTTATTGATTTTAACAGAAAGCTTACCAGTGTTTGAGCAGTTGTCCCACCTTAAGTGAGACAGGACTCCCTAGAGTATAGCTAAAACTTTTACTGCCTGATTATATCATGTTTTTGTGAAAATTTGATGTTGACGGAAATCTGGGACACAACTTTAAAGAACCAATGTTTAAAAAAAATGATTATAAATTAATAGCATATTTTTTATACCTGTGTTATCAGAAGGTATTGTTCATTTTATATTTTGAAGACTTTTAACAGATTTTTTAATTATTTGAAGTTGTGAATTCTTGTCAGGGACGAGGGTGTTTTCTGGCACAGAGTAAGACTAAAACATTTCATAAATTACAATCATTTCATATATATAAGAATACTCAATGTATACGTTATCACCAAAAAATGTAATTAGAGTGTTTGTGTTAGCATCTTTTATTTTGGTAGGGCATGATTTGTCCCACTGCTCAAAAATAGGTGACTTAATCAGAGAGCTTCTTTTTCCATTGTTTTTGGGTTTTTTCCATTTTATCTTCCCCACTTTCCCCTCCTTCATTTCCATCTCTCCCACTCTTCTGTTTCTCCTCTCCTCTCCCCTCATATCCATATATCCCTGTCTTCCTATTCCTCTCGCTTGCTCCCTGACCTCCTCTACTTCTCCCCCTCTCTCATCTCTCTCCACACTCTTCTCTCTCCAGGTGACGTCCAGCCGTGCAGCTGCCCAGTTAGCAGGGACAGACTCTCCCTCCCAGTCCCAGAGAGACTCATTTGCCCAGCAGGCCCATGGCAGCGCCTTCCACATGCCCGCTGACGGCGGACCTGCACCTGCTGGACCACCCATGTATTACTCCTGTGCCACTTTGCCTGCACAGGTACAAATCCCTAAAGAGATTACTGCGATGCTTCACTTGTCGTCTGATGGATGCTTTCTCTGCTGCTCTCAGTAGTGCACTGTTGGGGGAGTTTTACAGTTACTATGGGCCTGTTTTATTGATTGTATCATTCCTTATACATCAAGGGAACGCTTTGCTGGAAATCTGTCTCCTGAGTATAAAATACTCACCCCTGTAGGCTCTGTAAAGGTTGCACTCTGCTTCTTTGCAGAGGCTGGCAGCTTTAGTCGGTTTGGATTCACAACAGGTACAATGCAGTCCAACAGCGAGCCAGAGTCTTGGCAGAATAAGCTCAAAAATGCCCATTGAAACTTCTCAAACATCTACTGCAAAATAAACTACTTCTCTGCTGGTCATCTGTGAGCTCAGTATGCTGGTTTACCACTGAATGACTAAAAACACAACTTCCAGCTGAGATTCAAAGCTGCATAAGTGTGGTGGAAGTAGTGTAATGTGACTGAAACATACTGTTGGTTAAAGCCAGACGAGTCAATAACGCTGCAGAAGTATTTTGATGCATTTTGACACATTTTTTGAAATCACTGTAATGTAAAGTCTTATGTATGTAGCACCAAATCACAACAATTCCATGAGTAAGCACTTGGCTACAGTGGCAAGGAAAACTTTCTTTTAACAGGCAGAAACATCGAACAGAACCAGGCTCAGGGTGGGCGGCCATCTGCCATGACCAGTAAAGATTCAGTTACATCAGCATTTAAAACAGCCAAATTTTATAGCAGCAACAATCCAATTTACTTCAATGGAATCCTATCAATCAGTGGATTTGGTCTTGAAGATTAAGTAAATCCTTCATGTTGACTTTGATTTTGGTTGATGATGGGTTTTAGACAGGCGTTATGCCTGGTTTGGGGGAAAACCTGAGCACAGCATAAATGATGACCCATGCCACAGTAGATGCAGTCCAACAAAGAATGATTTATTTGTCATTCATATAGACAAATAGACGTCAGGGTAAGCCTGGCCCAAAATAAGAAACAAAACAATCTCCAGATTATTAACTAAATTACCTTCCTGCAAAAACAAAACAAAAGAAAGACATGTATCTTACCTGAAGACAATGACTACAGTTATTTACGTTTTGAGAAGAGTTCAAGTTAATCTCAACACCAGCTTTCACAAAACAGCACAACGGCGTGGCACGGTGTGGTTGAAAGTCAGGAAACAGAGGAGTGACACTGATACCAGCAGGTGCCATTTTAAAGTAAGCAGCCTCAGTCCCCGAGCCAATCATCAGCCAACATCAGCATGCTGGGGAAAAAACACAAACAAGAGAACAACACCACCCTCCGGCAAGGAGGGGGAAACCAAGAACAAACCATACTGCCATACAATACAAAATCCCTCATGACCTGGGTCATAACACGGGTATTAGACAGACATCTGTGATACAAGTACATCTCTTGAATACACCATGTGAATAGTTTTTTCCCCCAGGAAGATGAAGTCATGACCCAAACTACTCTGACTCTGACTAGCTGATACTTGTTGCCTTCGTTGGTTTTGGTCTTTTCGGTAGGGTAGATTATGGGTAGGTTTTGGCATGAGGAGTGTGACTGGGTAGAGTTAGGCCAAAAATATCAGCATGAGCCAATCAGAGGCAGAGTAGGGCGGGACATGCCTAGCTTGGATAGCTTGCGTTGGTCCTCCTCAGTAACTCTTTATGAATGAATATGTCCATTCCTGAAAATAAAACAACAGGTGGGAGAAAATAGCTTGTGTTTTGACTGACTAGTGTTGTCATGGGCTTTGCTTGCTAGAATTGTTTTTATTAGTTAGATTTCTTGTTACATAAATTATGTGACATAAATTGAAACTTTTGTATTTACACTGGAGGAAGTCCCATGTATTTTTGGCCAATCCACATATGTTGTGTTGTGTTGTGTTGTGGAAATAGAAGCCAGCAAGCTAGCTCCCACTCAGAAAGTGCAAGCTAATTAGCCTGTCTTGCAAAAATTAGCATTATCTCCCACTCCATATTATTTTAAATAAGTGACGTAAGTAACTTGAAACTTTAACTTTTGGGTTTACACTGAAAAAAGTCCAGTGTATGTTTGGCTGATCCATTCATCAGACCTCTTCCACAAGCAGCATGTCTCATTCTTAATACTGTTCAGTCATTATTACTACAGCCACTTAAAGGGTCACCTAAAAATTAAAGTAAACATGAGTTATAATGAGATGCTTACACGTACGACCTATGCAGCTAGATCATGGGCTGGACAGAGATATAAATGACAAACCTTTTGCACTTTTTAGTGACAAATATAAAAATCTGTGAACCTCCAAACAAATCCTGTGAAATCATTTAACACTGACTAACAGAGTGAAGTCACCCTCACACATATTAGTCTTGTCTCGCAGAAGATTACACCACTCTGCTCTTTTGAGTGAACTACTTCACCACCAGAGTATTTAGTCAGATTTGTGGCAGATGGTGAGTCCTTTATTCACATGGTACCTCAGTGTGCACTCCTGTGGTACCCACTCATCTAACCTAATTTACTGCTGTCGAGGTTGCAATTGAAGAAATACCTTATCCAGCATCTTTTTTGCAATTAGTACAATGGGTTTATTAGATCTGCAAGCACTTTCTCATGTAGGGTCAGTCAGCAGTGCAGGCAGCTGCAGCAAACATGAATTAAATTCTGGCCTTGTAGGTGTCGATTTACTCTTTTAGTCCTTCGTTTGCTGCACTGCGATGAATTCTGAGTTTAAGATTTTAAGAACAGCGTGTTAATCACGTCTTTGAATTCACTTAAACAGATTTACCGGCACTGTTCCACCGTAACAGAAATTGGCAGCACCCTCACTTCAGCACATCTTGACCACGCTCGTCCAAATTAATGGAGCGTTGAAAATTGTACCTTTAGCTCTGTAACTGCAAGACCTTGCAAATATTTCTTCAACTTATTTCCCCAGCTGGAACAAAATGAAAATGCATGTTTAGGATTCTGAGG
This sequence comes from Lutjanus erythropterus, assembly GCF_056507025.1. Lineage (NCBI taxonomy): Eukaryota > Metazoa > Chordata > Actinopteri > Lutjaniformes > Lutjanidae > Lutjanus > Lutjanus erythropterus. The sequence continues at coordinate 31,788,813 of NC_139328.1, read as the reverse complement.
GAACTTCATTTGGCGGGCCATTGCTCGCAGCCGTATTTCAAGTTCATTTGGTTCTAAAAGTTCAGAGTCATCTCTTCATGTTTGGTCTGATAACTCCAAGCTCTTCATCAGGATGTTATCACAGATTAGAGTCTCCGCTCTCTGGTTTTCCAGCCCCGGGGGGAGTTGTTAATCTCTCTGAAAATAATGATATGAATAAGAAGAGAAGATGAATATTTAAAGTGAGTGACATTCGCCTTTAATGAAGTACAACTCCTCTATTACAGCGTGTGAGCTCCCCTCTGCAGGCGGTTGGATCCCCTACCAAGCTGCAGCGCCTGGGATCAGCCTCCTCTGACATGCCCAGCTACGCCACCCTACAGAGGGTGTCCTCGCCCAAACAGTCACCCAGCCGACTCGCCAAGTCCTACAGGTTGGTGCAACAGCAGTCTGATTTAATAAGGCCTGAAATGAGAATTTTTATGCTCCCAAAGCTCAAAAGAGTGTATCTGCATGAGATTGAAATGGATGGAGCAAAACCAGAGACTCAACAATTACTTCACCTTTTGCTGAGATTTCTGGGTCGTAGAAACACATTGTAGCATGTGGTGTGTTTCACAGCTGGTATTGAACATTTTAGACCCCAGTGCTGATGCTTAAGTACCTTTACATTTTACTTTATCATGCATCAGCCTGCCTTGATATGAAAAATAGTGCTGCTACAAGCGTACAACAAATGTTTACCTGAATCTAGCATAAAACTAGCACAGAGACTTTCATAAGACATTTTCAGCTTGAGGCCGAAAAAAGAGGTGTTTGTTGTCTCCCCAGGATCCGAACTTACAAACGTATGTCATTAAGTGCCATAACATCTACAGTTATAAACTAGTGAAAAGAACCACAGCAAACCATGAATTTAAAATGCACATCATGTGGATTTATCTCATTATAAAAGTACATCACAGCAATAATCATATTGCTGAGTGTGATGTTCAGTTTCTCACCACCTCAAGCTTGCAGTGTCCACTAAAACACCAGACGGCAGATGGGAGCGAATCAGGACGCGGCTTTGCACTAAAATATTATGGGGTTGGACCACATTGTCCATCATGCTTTAACTGAGTAGTTTATTAAGTTTCCTGTTCTGTTTAATGCTCCAGTATAAAAATCGTTCATCTTTGTTAGTGTTTGTAATGTGTCTGTTCAGAACATACTGGTTTGGTAATTGACCCTTATTAAGTCCCACCCTTTTCACTCTGTGCTCCAATGACAGTTCAGCAATCTCGTCACCTCAGTCAACTCTCTCCTTTTCTGTTTCCTGTAATTTAATATGCTGCATACAAATTTTTTGAAGATGGTTAAAAGACACTGCTGGAAAACCTGTAAAGACATATAGTCGCTTCTTAAGTGAACTTATATTAGCAAAACACGAGCTAAATAGCTAGCTAATCGACATCAGTCATTAGCTAGCTAGTTAGTTTTTGTGACATTAGCTGGCTACTATTCTGCTTACATTAGCTAACTTAACATGTCACCTTTTTGCTAGAAAAGGAGAAAGTTGACACGCAACACAGAGGAAAAAGGGGCTGGACTTCGGAAGGGTCAGTTATCATTTTAGTGCTTGTTTATAGTTTTAACCAATAGTGAGGCGGCTGTTGAATTTCTTTACCACAGCTGTCTTTTGCTTCAGTTTTTTAAAGTTCTTGTCACCTGTGTTGAATGTCAGTTAAGGACTGATGTTGCTGAGAGCTGCTTTCTGTCTCAGTCTGTGCTGCCAGCCATGATATGACAGTTCACTTCAAACTGAGGGAGTTAGAAATAAATACCTATGTCTACTTCAAAGGAAAACCTGTTATCTTATGCAGTCAAGGTAAATAAAGGCTCTGGTCACTATTTTCAGACATTCACTATGCATTTTACTCTAACTCTCTTACTTTTGCAACCAAATAACATTTTTAACCCAAGTCTGGTCGACAGAGTTCTGTGATTTGAATTGGATATTTAACGCACAACTCTTGACCAATAAATCTTTGATGAAGCTCATGAAGCACAACCTTTACTGCACACTGAAAAAGACATACAGTGTTAAACCTTAATAAAGTAGCAGATTGCTGGTGGGCCAGTCATTACAAGCTCATGCTGTGTAGCCAAATGTTGTTCAAACCCACAGAACTTTATTTTAAATTCTTGCGGAGATCCTAAAATTTCCTGAGAGACCATACATGGCTGCATTTTGGGGGAGGGAATGTGCACAAAATGATGCACAATATTTGCTTCAGTGTCATGACATATATTATTAATAAAGACCAACCAAACTGTTGCATTTCCTCCTTCTGCAGCACCTCATCACCCATCAACATGGTAGCATCGGGTGGCGGCTCCTCCTCCCCCCTCCCCATGGCCGCCTCCCCGGGAGGAAACCACAACTCGTCGCCCATCCACCAGCTGAGCTCGGTGGTGGGCAGCTACGCCACCCTGTCGCCCACCAAGCGTATGCTGCATCACATCGGACCAGACAGCTACAAGATTTCCCACGAGCTGTACGCCAACGCAACCCTGCAAAGGCCTGGTAGCCTGGCAGGTAGAGGTCAAGACAAGTTTTTTATTACTTTTTTATGTGTGGATGTGTTAAATGCCATTTAATTTGGTTTCTGTGGTTGTTCATTGTGTTCCAACTATATCAGAGCAAAGCTGACCTTCCATAGAATAACACATTTCTTATTACTTGCATCATTTCTGGATTTTTCTTTTTTTTAGCAGCACTTAGTATAACCTCAATTCCTGTTTAATTAAAATTCCTATTTTCCTTTTTTAATACCACTTGGTTGTGAGATTATGAATCATGGGGTTTCTTTAGGGCCTAATAAGGCATTTCATTTTTGAGGCAGTTTCATTATGTTAGTTCATGATAGTTAAGGTCACATGAACCCACTTTTCATTTATGTCTAATTGGTATTCATCAGCATGAGCACAGGGATTGGAAAGAAAACACATATTACCAACTATTTGATTAAATTGGCTCGAGGTTTTATCTAAAATTTATTAGATTGCAAATGTACTCATGAATTTCTGAAGAATTCATGAATGAGATTCATTGTCTCTACTGAGAACAAAACAGTTAAAAAACAGTTCAAAGTGCCAGAGTTTGCCTTTGTTTTGGGCTTTTTAAAAAGTTGGATTCATCATTTTGAAACGTATCTTTTATGTAGTTCAATTCAAATGTGCTCATGTTAAATGTGAAGTTATCATCACATCATTTAAAACCCAGTGAGCAACAACTATTGCCTGGTTTTGATCACAAATGTTAAATGGTTATCCTGACTTTGTAAATCATAGTATCACAACCCGAACAGTGTCACACTTTCATGCCAACCCTACATTTTTATGTGTTTTTATGTTGTTCTTTTCCATAAATGCCCACCCAGCTGTTACAAAAAGCAGTGACATAGGTTACATAACAGAGTAACAAACCATACAGCTTCTGAATTCAAGTCTCTCCCTTTCAAAGAACTAAGACGAGGTTGTTCATAAAACGCGCTTCATACCCAACAGAAACAAAATAAAACTCACCAAGTCTTTGTTAATCTCGCTACTGATTTGGTTGAAAATAAATCCTTAATCAACCGTGCTAGGTTTACCCAGAGTCAGAGTTTCCATCAGTTTCAGTGTTTGGATTTGAATACATAATACTAATGGAAAGCTACAGAATGATATAAAAACCTTTAAAAACACAAATAATGGACTAGCCCTTTAATATGGTGCATATGCACCATGCAAAGTTGTGCCAGGCTGGCAATGGGAAGCTAACAGAATGCTTCATCCAAAACTCAAGATTTAATGTCATTAATTCACTCGTTGTCTGTGTGCTGACTTTTGTATCTGTCCATCTGTCAGTATATCTAACCTCCACATTCCCTCTGCTTTCCAGGCTCCAGAGGTTCCTATAGCAGCCAGCACAGTCACCTGGGCTCTGAGCTCCGACCTCTGCAGTCCCCCGAACACCACATCGACCCCATCTACGAAGACAGAGTCTACACCAAACCCAACCTTAGAGGACAAGGTAAGCTGAGACAGGGATACAGCATCAGAGCAGAGTAAAGACATGAGATGGAGGGGTATTTATTCAAGGTGTAAAGGGGGATCTGCAAAACTGTATCCCAGAGGGCAAGGGGAGTAGGTTTTAGACAGGGAGTCTGAGTAGAAAGTAAATATTTGATAGATGGGCTACAGTTTATAAAGGTTTGGGTGTTAACACGTGGTAAGCAGAAGGTTTTAGGATCAAAATGAGAAAGAGGACATGGGTTAGAATTTAGCATTAGCGTTAGCATTTTTGGAGCTCTGACTTTTGAGGCCTTGATTGTTCTTTTTGTTATAGCAAATCTTGCAGGCATCCTAAATTGAAAGAATGGCAGAACTACCCCTTTAAGAGAGGATGAGGAGGGATAAACACCAACCAAAGGCATTTTCTTACCTGGCAAATCAAATTTAGTTCTTTATTGTTCACAACTGATCTATAAAGCATTAGTAAATGACTTATTAACCATGAATAAAGTCATTAATTGTAACTTAGAAACCCTTAAAGGTTCTTTAGCAGCAAGTGGTCAAAAATCATAAAAATCTGTATTAATGCTTGGAGTAGATTAGAGTGTGACTGTAAACTCAAAAATGTGCTTCAAATAGTCCAAAATTATAAATAGCTGCAGCGTGCTGTAAAGCACCCACTGAACCTTCTAAATTTGAAAGTCCGTGAGAACAAGAGGACATCACATGACACACTGAATAAAGTGATGGATCAAACAAATCCTGTTCAGCAAACTGAGAGCTACAAGAGAAAAAAGACACAACCTGGCCCAACCTAGAAGACGTGCATTTTTTTTTAATGGCGCTGTATTATATTAAAGGCTGCTGTACATAAGAGATTTCCCCGTCCCATCTGATCGTGTAGCACTATTTACCAGATCAGGTAGGCAAATCCAATTGGGGTCTCAATGGCAATTTGTCTCTCAGTCACAGTCTGTTAACTAATTAGTTTCAAGGCTGAAAATTAATCTCAATTAATCCCATGGGCGTTAGCTTGGGTGCTTTGAAATCAAGGCAAATCAACCGTGTCCTAAAATGTTGTCGACGCAGTGCCGGCAGTTTGGTCGCCTTGAACGGTGAATGTTGCTGTATAGAGAAATACACAGAGAGAGAAATATGAAAGAAAATCTATGAGGTTTTGTTGCAAAGAAGAGAGCTTCACCCAAGTAAATAAAACATCTGAGATCATTTTTGTTGTGCTGATAGGTCAATGTAATGCATCAAAATAACTCAATCGTCATCTCCAGCTCTGTGTCTGCGAGTTTAAGTCACGACAGCGCCACTCTAATTGTCAGCGCCTGTTTTTTGTTGCATTTTTACCTTGACTTGAGGCCTGCTTTTCATTTTTTCTGTGCAACAGAAAGTAGTTGTTGAAGCCAGACTATGTTCCAAGGTCAGTTCAAATAGTTTCAAGATAACGAACGGAGTTGGAAACAAGCAGACAACGCTTTACACCCGACTTCACATCACAGGTGAATTTCCTCAGGCCTTGTCAAGATCCCTGCAGTTACATAGTAATACTCACACACACACAGACTGACCCGGCTCACCTCCCTCAGAGCGAGTTAGTGTATCCATGTTGACTATCATTCCCACATGGGCTCTGAACAGCTGTCCAACAAGAAGACAATTCCTCTCTCTGTTTGAGACGGACATGGGGTGAAGGTGTCATGGTGTCCTGATGTCTTTGCAGCAATACTGGATTACCAAATGGGCAACTGCCCCTGGGCTCCAAACCCTCACTGTGTGCCAATTAGTTTGCAGTAATTTGATTAACTGTACATATGTTTCGTACACTAAAAATAGGATATACATGAAAACCATGACAGAGCTTTAAAGGAGCTGTTCAAAATCTTTGCAAATGTGCTTATTTGCTTTCATGCTGAGTTACATTAGATAACTGAGACTCTCATGTCTGTATGTTAAATATTAGGCTTCTATGTGCAGGTCGACTTAGCTTAGCATGAAACATGGTGAAACAGCAGGGTCATTTCTTTGTTCTCAGGTCCTATGTTCCTCAGATTTATATGGCACATAATGTGAACATGACAAAGAATCCTGTCTTCCCAGGGTCCTGTGTTCCCCAGTTCTACATATCTGCTTTCCCAGAGTCCTATAAAATAACACTCCAGGTCCCTAGGATGCTGTGAGAGCACATACGTAGAACTGGGCAACATAGGACCCTGGAAGCATAGGACTTTGAGAACTTAGGACCCTGGGACATAGGACCTCAGAGACATAGTACCCTGGGAACATAGGCCCTTGGGAACTTAGAACCCTGGGAACATAGGATTTGGGAACATAGGACCTTAGGAACTTAAGACTTTGGGAACATAGAGGCAATCCCAAAACAGCAAGCCTCACTCTGTCAAAAGGTAACAAATATACCAGCACTGCTAAAGCTCACTAATTAACATGTCATCTCTCGTTTGTTTAATCTGTAAGAAAACACAAAGTTTTACACCAGAGTATTGCTTGGTCAGTTCACTGACCCCCTGGAGACTTGTCATCACTATGAGGTTTCCAGGCAACGTGCAGAGACTCCAGTACAGATCTAGACTAGCTGTTTTCCCCTGTTTTCAGTCTTTTTTGTGAAGCATTGCTAACTCTTGAGAATAAAGCAAAGGATATCTCCCAAAATGTCTAACTATAAGGAAAGTATTTGTATTGCGCTCGTGTGATAAACTGTAAAACTGGGAGGAGGAGGATAGTGTTTGAGGTTCAAGGCCAAATGTAATCAAACTCTCGTGTGTGGTCTGTTTTGTGCCATGTATGTGACAAAGTACAAACACTCTGAAACACACAGAAATTTAGAGGTATTAATTAATATTTTATCATTAAATTAAAGACTCAGTACGTCCAATCCAAGCAATAGTATTTAATGACAGAGGATTGAGACACAACAACCAATTGTCCTACCAACAACAACTTGACAGACAACATAGTAAACTTTAATTACAATATGCTGCAAGGTCGTTATTGTATTTTTACCCAATGATTTCAAAAATAACAGGCTTCCCCAGTTTTAACGTAGATCCAAACATTTATTAATTTCAAGTTAATTCATCTTAGAATAGAATAGAGCTTCTGGGGGTGCACAGTTTATTTTTGCCCTCCTGTCATGTTAATCCTGGTTACTCATGAGTGCTTTTTAATTGTCTCTGTCTTTTACATGGGCTTGTTATATGTGTGACATGTTAAGTTAATTTTTCTATTTTTTTATTTTCTTTTTTATGCATGTCTTTTGATTTAACTTCCTGTCTGTTTTTATTTTTTGATGATCACATTTTTTAAATGAAAAATAATTTGGTGAGTTCACCTTTTCTCCTGATGTCTCCACGGTTTGCCATGTATTAATTTATGTATGAGCCCTTTATGTCATAATTTTATTTTTATTTTTTTTTTTTGCTTCTTCCCTTTCTGCTTCTGTGCTGTTTTGTTCCATTGGTGCTGGTGTTGTTGCTTTTTGCTAACTGTGCGTGTGTTCGTGTTTGGTTGCGAAATCTTCGTCGCCCACCCCCTGCCCCTCCTCGGCTACATCAAACCCAGTGGTGAACCAGTTGTACCAAGAGGTCCTCAACTATCTGCTCTATCCCTACGCTCCTCTTCCTGCTTTAGCCCCGCCTTCCCCTGGTGTCGACCCAATCCCCTTGCAGCGAACGGGAAGCCAGAGCGCCGCGGGCACCTTTCAAAGAGGCAGCTTCGCCACAGGAGGCGGGGCAGCCGACTACGCCAACCCATACCGCACCCTGCAGTTCTGCCCCTCCACCGAGTCGCCTTACAGCAAGTCGGGTCCCGCCCTCCCCCCTGAGGCTGCCCTTGGCCGGTCTCCATCAGTGGACAGTATCCAGAAGGACCCAAGGTGAGGAAAAACAAGACTTCTTTATTGAGAATCAGCTCTGGCTTGTTGATGAAGCCCTTTGTTCTGCTCCCTTTCCACTTCCACTGAACTTACTGAGGGCCAGATTCACCAAATTAAACATAATTATACAAGAAAGTCTAAAGAATATCAACAACCTGGAGACATTAAGCTTTAACAGTGAAAAAAAAGAGTTTAATTGTAATCCACAAAAGAGTGTCAAAGTTAGAAGTGTGACACGGTGACACCAAACAGTTTGTAGCACCTCAACAGATAATGGACTGTCAGGATTTGACGGTTCGGTGCAGTAAAAGACTGGCTGAATCTGGGCTTTAGTATGAGGCACACATCACGCCACATCTTTCACTGTCCTCTCTAGTTTGCCTGGTGTTGGGGCTTGTTCACACTGCCGTATGAATGCCTGCGCACACCTCTAGGTCCAATTTAAAAGTTTGCTATCGCTGTTAAGAGCAGAGTGCCTCTCTGTCAGTGGCAATCAGCTACATTCTGTGCAGTAGATAGATGCAGTTAATCTGGAAAAGTGCATGAAAGTCTGCTTTTAGACTACGAGAAAGAGCTCTGTGTATGAGCGTGGGTGTGTGAGAACGAGGGATATTGAGAGTGAGACAGTGACGGACAGACAAGAAGAGAGTAAGAGAGACAGACACATACAGACACAGCGTAATAGCTGTTTTATCATTCTTTTGTCCTAGTTACAATCAAGTTTGAAATACTATTCCAATTGTCTTTTTTTTTTTTCTTTCGTAGCTTCTGCTTTTGACTAATGACTGCACAGGCACACTGTCACAGATAGAAGCACCCTAATTAAAGCTGAAGTGTCTCTCTTTGTGACATTTCAGCTCAGGTGTAAGCAGGAGATATATATTTGTGCTCAAATTTAATATTTTTAATGAGGATGTCACTTTGTGCTGAACTGCTTATTATATGGTAACATTTGGAAACACCAGAGTATCTTTCTGTGTCCTTAGCATAGGTGACTCTTGTCACTGTTGTTGTTGCCATTGCTCTTTTCCTTCACCCATTGTCCAAGTGTTTATTTCTCTTTGCACATTGCACTCACATCGTCTGTTGTTCAGTCTTTAGCTCCGGCATCATTTTGTTGTGTAGCTTCCAGCATCCACACATCTGCACTGCTACTGTACATGTAAAGGACTGACTTGTGATGCATGGCATTTTGCTTTACCTTCACGACATGCACAGTCAACGTCAGTGCTAGCACTGTCTGAACGAGACAGCGCTACTTGAGTAGCTTGTTGTCCGCATCGGGTTAAAGGGAGGGTCCTCCAAGATAAGAACTATACAGTAACATTCTGATCCTGCAGTTTACTGTTTACAAGCACTGCTGCTGTTCTTGCAACTCAAAGAAGAATTGTCCAATGAAGTATTTAAATTATCTAATATTTGTGTCAACAAATCCCATAAAAAAGACCAAAATCAACAATGTGTAAGTCCATCTCGCAACACTTTCCAGCACTTTCCGGCATCCCTACTGAAGATATCGGATCGGCCACAACATTAAAACCACTGACAGGTGAAGTGAATAACATTGATCAAGTCGGGACAATGGCATGTGGCAAGGGGTGGGAAGAAGGAAAAATAAGTGTAAGGATCTGAGCGACTTTCACAAGAACCAGATTGTGATGGCTAGACAACTGAGTCAGATTATCTCCAAAACGGCAGGTTGTGTGGGGTGTTCCTGGTATGCAGCAGTTAGTAGCTTAGTACCCAAAGTTGTCCAAAGGATGACCAGTGAACTGGCAACAGGGTCATGGGCATCCAAGGCTTACCAATGCACGTGGGGAGTGAAGGCTAGCCGGTCTGGTCCGATCCTACAGAAGAGCTCCTGTTGTGGCAATGAAAAAGTTAATGCTACTTATGACAGTAAGATGTCAGAACAAACAGTGTATCTCAGCTTGCTGCGTAGCCTCAGACTGATCACAGTTCCCATGCTGACCCCTGTCCACCGATGAAAGCGCCTACAATGGGTTCCTGATCAAAACTGGACCATGTAGCAATAGAAGAAGGGAACCTGGTATTGACAAGGTGTTGAGTTGGCCTCTGAATTCTCCAGGTCTCAATCCAATCAAGCATCTGTGGAGCAAGAAGTCCTGCTGCTGCTTAGGCAGCATGAGGGTGTTAATGCTGAGGCTCTGTAATATCCTAAAACAGCAGGGCACTGTAGATTTTAGCAAACATTACTCTAAAAAGTGCATTTGCTGGGAACTATTTTCAGCTGCAGATTAATATGCATTTGGTTCTCTAATGTGTATTTACCACAGCATGATGGTGTATGTGGGAATGAAGTAGAAACTACAGTGCCCATGTTCACTGTAATGAAAGAACATATCAGCCATTGCAACTGTGTGGCTCACTGATTTTTTTTTTTCTGTGGATAACACATGCCTATGGCAAAGAAGGTTTTTTGCTCGAGAGGAAATATGCAGAAAACACTTAGTGAAAGGATCCGTTCATTGTTGGTTTTGGTCTTTTCATGGGATTTTTGGACAACAATAAAAAATAAAGAATATCACCAGCCTTAGTTTTCTAACAAACACATGCAGTTTTTTTGGATATTGGCCAATTGCTCAACGTAGCAGTTAAGTCCTAACACTACAATCACTCACACTGGATTATTCCTACATACTTAGGCAATGTGTGAAATATAAAAAAGCTATACGCATATTGAAGAGAAAATTCACCACTTTTTATATGGATGTCCAGTCAGCACTGATGATAAAATATTGTCAGTTGAAGCAAACCTCCATTCAGTGACGTAGGTGATGTTTAGGAAGCACTACATGCTATTTCAGCTATTGATAGCCAAACAAACATATTCATCTTGCTCTTGATTAGTATTTTTGTCACCAAATGCTATGTTTTGGACAACAAAGTAATAGTTATACACTAGGGTGGTGATACACTCCAACATCGGTGTCAGAAGCTCATGTGGACTTCATGCTGGTACGTGTAGGCGTGAGCAGGTGAACTCAGCTTTCTTGGTCAACCTACAGTAGCACACTCTGGAGAATTTTTGCTTCAACTGACTACATTTCCCATCAACACTGGACATCCACATGACAAAAAGCTATCAGTTGACCCTTTAAGAAAACTGAGCTGTGAATGATTAAAAAGAAATCATCAGATACTTGGTTTTACTGAGTATGAAGCTTCAGTTCAACAACTTCAAGTGAGCAGCCATTAATGCGTCATTTTCAACCACTTCAGGTAATGCAGCAAAGTTGCTAAAAATATATATGTGAATATTTTGTATCTTGTTTAAAATTAACCTACACATAATAGGCTTAGCAGCTTAGCTTGTCATTTACTCACCATTTAGCTTCTCTGATGCAAGTCCTGTTTCTCTGAGATAAATCATGCACACACACAAAAAAAATCAAATAAACTGCATGAAGGATTTTGTCATCTATGTCATCATTCAACAGCTAAGTTGACTAACAGGCCAGCTCCATAAAAACAGGATGTCACAGATGAGTGAATAGTTTTGTATGGTTATATATATAGTATACCATTGTAATCATAAACTCAAAGGTAAACCCTGGTCGTTTCTGGTTCATTTATGTAAATCTTTGCTGATTTTCATCTTTCTGTCTTAATATAATACTCTGATAATTGGCTCTGCAATTTGGACATGCATGCTTAAAAAAATGCTCCACTATGCAGCAGCCATGACATAAATACTGGTGCATGAATATGCACAGAACAAGACAACACCCGCTTAGTTTTATTCAAAGACCCTCTCTTTACCAAACACATCCACCATCTCCCCACCACCCGCTCTAAGTGCATGTCCTCCACCCTGGCCACCTCCTCCACCATTGCCTGATGACCCACTGTTGAGAGAGAAAGACGAGTCTAGTGGCTACATATTGATTTCTATTTACTAATCATCACTATTCTGACGGTTATTGATTAATTTGTTGCCAGACAGCCAACAAATACCTCTCTCTTGTTTCTCTCTGCCTGTCCCCCCTCGATAGGTACGACCCCGAATTCCTTGTGTGGAATCAAAATCAAGCCGAGCAAAGAATGACAAAGTAATCCAAGTATTTATTTATACACATATTCATTCTGTCTATCTATCTTACCTTTGTCTCATTCACTGAATCTTTCCATCTTCTCTATATGACACCAGTATCAGATGTAGATGTTAATGTTAGTGGCAGCATGACATTTCACATTTGTATTGTCACTCATTTAGTGCTTTATTGAACAGGGATCACTTTTATTTTAGCATCAAATAAATTATAAATTAGATTTAATTACATCATTGCATCAAATCTGGAAACACCAAGAAAGAAACTGTGATCTTCAAGAAATCAAATCAGTTTTGCCATAGACGACAAAGTAACTAATTACTAGTTATGGATTGCTTATTTGACATTTGTAGCAATATGGCTTTTAAAAGCCTATTTTATATAATGTACTATTGCTCATTCTCTCCTTTGGCTTTCCATCTATCCACCTATCCCTCCATCCATTTATCTATCTGTTGATTTATTTGGACATTCATCTGTCTCCATTGTCTGTCTGTCCTGGTGATTTCTGAACATGCTTTGTGGCGGATCATTCATGTGGCTTGCCCAGTGTTTTTGGCATCTGACTTTGATGGAGTGGTATTGGTCTTTTCACCTCTGTCAGAAAATGAATGGTGTATTTGACAAAGTGTCGAACTTTTGCTTTAAGCGAACATCTAGAAGAAGATTAAGAAGGTAGATAAATGGCATTGATCTTGATCATTCCTATAAACACTGCCAACTGAAAGTACCTTCAGCATTACAGCCACTGTATGGGTGCTGATAATGTTATGTTAGTGTCAGTGCACCTTTTTCTTAATGTGGAGATTTTGGTTTACATGTTTTTGTAGTTTTTACCACTTGTTTTGTTACTGCTTTTAATTCTAGTGGATGTATGGATGCATTTAGTCCATAAATTGCTTCTGTTTACACTGATACATTACCTATCAATACTGGCAAGATGGTAACCACAACAAGACATCAGCTAAAATTACAAGCACAGTCACAATATTAGTTAACAGTACAGGGAGAAACATAATGCTAGCAGTGACATTTCAGAAACAACACAACACACCTGAGAGTCATTTCCGGCACGTGTCACCTGGGTTTCTCCACTCTTTAGTTGAGTCTTGAGTCTTGGTCAATTATTTGCTACAGCTAAGTCACAGTTACAATCTAGTTTCTACATTGAATGAACTACTCACGGGCATCCCTTTTTATTTACTTTAATGTTATCATTATGACTAAGGGCCAATTGCCTCTGTTGAAAAGATGCTAGCAGTCCCTGTGCTGTCCTTCTCCAATTCTTCTGAGCCCTCAGGAAAACCGGTGGAAAATGAGTTATGATTTGACTTGTAGTGTCTCTTCATGTTGCACTCTTTCTTCGCAACGATGCATCCGTCGCACAATAAACACACCTGTTTATTACTTTTTGTTGCTGACAAAATGAATCAATACTTGTCAGTCTATTCACTCTGGAACTGGGGATTTTCACTGTCACAACAATTTGCTTAGCCATGAATTTCTCTGAGGCCCGTCACCCCGTGGTGGGTGTAATCCTGTTGCAGCGCATAGGTGATTTAAAAAGACATATCCAATACCATATTGGTTTAGATCATACAGCATATGGTTCAGCTGTCTTAGAGTAGTGCAGTGATATGTACCTTAGTTTTATTATACAAGTTTAGTTTATTGACCTTTCAGCATTATCACAAGTTCATAAAGACATTTGTCATCAAAAACACTGATTTTCTTTCTGTTACAGTGAGACAATACTAAATAAACTATAACATTTAAATGCACTAAAAGTTTAAAATAGAGCCAAAATTCAAAATTTTCCAAGTTAAGATCTCACATCACAAATCTGATATCTGAACCTGCTGTCATTTAGGAGTCTACACGTATAGGGGATTGATGATCTCCTGTATCTCTTTTATTTATCATGTCACACACATGTCAGCCTAGTTTGCAGGAAGCCCTTTGCAGGCCATGGAAAAAACAGTTGAACAGGCCTGCTCTATATCAATGTTTAACATATTAACAACTCAACCCTGGAAGGTCACTAGCTTAATTTAATTTAATCTGGCTAACTAGCTTTTCACTGTCGGTACCACTGCTGTGAAGAATGCTGGAAGGCTCTGCAGTTATGTTAGTGTTGCACGAATGAGGACTTTTCATTTCTCTTCTGAAGCAACAATGACAGCCTTTCAGTAACTATTATGAGTTTATCTAGATACTTTAACTTAAATGCTCCCTATAGCACAGACTTCTCTGCATCTGCATGTCTGCGGCATCGTCCTGCTACTTCTCTCACACACCAGGAGAGACTCAGTTCCCACAAAAAAACAGCTCACCATGTCACATACATAGGTGATTCAAAAGCCAACAGTCTTTAAAGAGGAAGGCTCAGCCAGTAAATCATTTGTAGATAGACTGTGGGTATGCAAACCTAGCTTGCTAAAAAGTAATCATTTATACAGGCACTGAAAAATAACAATAATTCATATAATTATGAAGTGTATGTTTACATTGATAAACAGAGAGCAGATATGGATCGAACATCAAATTAACACTTGCCTTGTCTCATCCACTACAAAGTGACCCACATTTACACTCAAACGTCTGTTATGGAGTGGAAGAGGGCATATAGACTGTGTGGAGAGAGGAATGTATAATAATAATTAAAGTAAACAAAACCACTTATTGCAGGCTGTCTACATTAGCACGGTAAATGGATGATAAGTGAAGAAGTGTGAGGTCATTTCCACCATTTGCAGCTGTCTCTCTAATGATACCTTTATCCTGTAAAAGCCTCAAACAAATATCATTTAGCTGATTCGTCACACTCTGGCACAATCCAGCAAACGAAGGCACGTTACTGTGGAGACAACCTCTCATGTACTCCAACGCGCTTCCTCCTTCAGGCTGCCTGTAATTTATGGACACGTTCCCGCTAACACGTAGAAAGATTTGTGCTAGACAGGATCTGACCCGATCATAAAAGTGCCTCATTTTATTTCATGCTCATAAGCACAGTGAGAGTCTCTGATCCATATTCAGTCACGGGGTTGAGGTGGACTCTGCGGGGTGTGTGTTTGTGTGTGTGTGTGTGTGTGCGTGTGCGTGTGCGTGTCTCAGCTCTGCCTGACATCTCCCGACCTTTCACTCATCTCTTCCAGCCTCAGTGGGCCAGTCAGTCAGCCATGCCATCACACCCTCAAACACACCCACATAGACATATTGTCTGGGTAACACAAACACATATCACACACACACACACACACACACACACACACACACACACACACACACACACACACACACACTTTTCTTTTTCTTTGTTAAATTATCTCCTTCTATTGTTTTCTCCCCTTCCACACCTATTCATTCCTGTTCTTCTTTTCTTCACTAACCTTTTTCACCTTTTTCGTGGCTAAGGTGGGTTCACCTCCACACATACAGTTAATTCAAAATGTTACTGGTTATATATGTGTTGGTTTGATTTGTAGTCTAGTTATAAATTTATGCAAATGGAAATGTGGTACTGAAATGCTTGTTCATCTAATACCGCCATACATTTCTCTAACATTTGCATTTTACAACCCGTTGCAGCACTGACCCATCTAACCCTCGCTGCCAAATTCTAATCCTGCAGAACTTTTTATTTTATAAAAATTCAGTTGCCTTGAGGCAGTCTGTCCTATTAAAAGTCTACAAAAGAAACACGGCAGAACATTGTTCTGAAAATGCAGCACATAGTCTACATTGTATTTTGTATCATTATATTAAAAAAAAAAATCTCAGTAGGCAGCTGGCAATAATCAATATTTCTCCCTTGAGATCATTTTCTAAACAGTAGCTCATGCATTTGTCTGTAGCAGCTGCTGTGCTCTAAAACTGCTTTATTACATAAGTCTGGACTGGATACAGGATGATATACTGTACCATATTGTTGCATGTTGACAGACTCTTATATGTATGTATACTGAATGTTTCAACCAAATTATCAAAATGAAAGTGGCAGAAAAAAGAAAATTATAAGTACAGGTGCCTAAGTGGGTCAACATTTCTATTGAACTTTTTGTTGAAATTGCTTTGAGAGAAAAAAGGGGTACAAAAAATAGGTAAATGAATCAAATGAAATTTGGCCTGGCTTTCTTTCTACTTTTATCACTTTTACAGAGAATAAATTGATGGGAAGCTACTTAACTTAGTAACATGTGAATTGACATGATGTATTTGCATCACTAATGAAAGAGACAGAAGATTTCCAGTATGAAGTCATAATTTCTTCAGGACAGAAAATCATATTTGAATATTTTTGAGAAAAATATTCTGTTTGAAGTATTAATTTGTAATATTACACTATTTAGTAATAAAAGATCAGCGATAAGGACCAGACAGTGGAGTGGAAATAAAATAGCGGGTTAGGGCTCTAGACATCATCTGTTGGTTTGTGGACTACCGTTTTGAAGCCTTGAGTTTGGTGTTATGTTTTTTTTTTTCTTACAACCAGATCATGCGCAGTACCAACGAGAGTGTGGATCTATGATTACTGAGACTTGGGAGATTCTTAGTTTTAGTTTTGGCTAGTCCGTTCAGCAGGAAATAATGGGGGCCTGCCTGACCACAAAGCTTCACATACTGCGACTAAAAAGTACACAACACTATGTTTCTGAAAACATTTCAGGCAATATAGTTACAAGATATGATCTGTATTTGATCAACACAGCCTAGTTGATCCAAGTTTTGGGAGGCTCTGTTGGAAACACAGTGACAGTTGTCTGTTTGCGATCATTCTCACATTGCAGCTATTTATTTCTCTAAAGTCCTTTTAGGCAATGCAGTAACAGATTCTTGATTCATATTTGATCGGTCTAGTTAGACAGTTTGATCTGAGTTTTGCAAACCCTGTGTGTTGCACAGGACAGACTCACTGTCAATCACACGGGGTCCCCAAACTATTATCTATTTTACTTTACTAAATGAACATCATGCTGTATTGAAGAAGACTTCAAACTAGCAATAGAGACCATAAACTCATTAGAAAACTGTTTACTAAGGTCACAAATAAAGTCACTAAAAGCTTCGTTCAATAAAGACTAAGAACAATCTCCCAGTTTTTGTTGTTAAAACTGGACAAGAAAAAAGAGAGCTTTAAAAAAAAAAACGCTGTTGGTCTTTTGGTCGGTCCTTCATATTGCATGCAGAGGTCATGTGCCTGCCACTGAGGAGAATGGGAAAGAGCATCATGTCTAGTAAGGCGTGTCCCTGAAAGACATGCCTGTGGGTCTGTTAGTGCCTGTTCTCGCCACTGTTCAAGCAGCTAGTTATCATGAGACTACCAGTGGAATCGACTTCTGCTGACCATTATAAAGAATGCAGGTAGAAGGCACTTGCACATTGCACAAGCTCCGTACGCTTTTTAATATATGATCTATGCTTCAGTTACCCATTTGTTTTAACCCAAACCATGATCCTTTACTAAACCTTGGTTCCTAAACTTAACCAAGTACTTTAGCTTGCCCAAACCCAACAAAACTGCTGCAGTTTCATCGTCATCGGCAACTGGCCTATTCTATAGTTAAGGTATGAGTACGGGTTAACCAAATGGAGTAAAGTAAATGACTATAATGCAGCAGTTCATACGCAATTAATACAGAAAATAGCAGTAAAGTAAGTGACTCCATCAGATGACACATGTAGGTCTGGAGAGACGGCAAGAGATTGAGAGATTGAGACAGAGGAGGGCAAAGAAAACAGAGACAGCTCATGCTACAACATCATTGCAAGGACAATTACATGGACTGTTGAGTTTAACCAGTGTTGTCCATCATTAATCAGTTACTGCGCTAATTACTGTGTCCATCAACTGAACATATTGTGGACAGATCCCCAGTGGTCTGTTGCTGCAGTTTGTTCCATCCTGACAGAGTTTGTTTTGTGATGCTAACCAACACAACACTGAGCTCTTTTTCTATTGTGTTCTATTCTAGTTTGCTATAAATACGCTATTGTTTTGTTGTTAATCAGCCACCTGAAGTTTTCAGATGTCCTACCGAACAGTGAGTCAGCACTCTTGTCAATTTATTTTTGACTTCCTTTATTCCTGCCTCTTTTTTTCTTCTTCTTCTTCCTCTCTCAGTTTACTCTGCAGGTTTACCCCGCCTGCCTGTCTGTCTGTATTTCTGTCTGTCTGTCGGGGAATGAGTCATCATACGCATCTCCATTTCCCCCCCTGACAGTCCTCCGTGGTGGTGGCAACACACACACACACACACACACAAATGTACCCAGCCAACACAAATCGCACAGTTCGCTCTCTGGTTTCAAATCGCTCTATTCCCCAAAAACCCTGACTCACAGGAAATCCTTTCAGCCCGATATAGCGGCGAGCAGCATCTGCCTGCAGTCTGCACATTGCCGCTCTTCGCCCCGCTTTCTCAATACATAATTCATAGATAGTTTATTATTTTCCCTCTTTAATTGTTGGTTTGCCTGCATCTTGTATTGTGGTGTAAATGTTTTGGGTGACACGATCGCACACACACACACACACACACACAGTCTCACACCTAGACAAGTGGTGATGCGAGATAGCCCACCTGGTTGGTTCAGAACAAAGAGTGGATTGACAGTTTGTCAGTACTTTGTCCCAGTCCACTGAGTCGCCAAATGAAACATTTAGGCTCTCTTGGAGGGGGGCTCACACACAGATACACACATGCTCACACAAACACAGTGACATATAAGCACATTTGTGTCAGTAAATATCTTTCTCACTCATAAAATTACTCAGTTCTTTTCTCTCCTTCCTCAAATGTTCCTCTTCTCCTTGATAGTATCTGTCCTCTTGATTTCCTGTGACTTAAGATCGGAGCCATCTGCAGGACAAAAGGTTAAAGGCATAAGGTTGCAGAACACACACAAAAAAATAGTTTATTTATAGGAGGCACAAAAGTTGCAGAAAAAGAAGTTTGAAGAAGAAACTGGAACAAAAAAGGCAATGACATTTGGATCAGCAATTTGCTTCAAGTGCCTTGAAGTGAAAATATCTGTAACTGCAGTGAGATAATTAAATGGCCTCAGTCTGTTTTGTTTCATAAAAACAAAAGTAAAACAGTATTTGATAAATTGGATCTTATCATAATTTTAGCAGATATGATGTTCTGATTGACATGTTTTGCAATCCATGGTGGACATTTGCATATTTTATGACTAATCTAAGCTTCAAAGCTGCAACACATCCTCATGGCTAAATGACAGAATAGGTGGTGGCTGTAATGCACCTATTGCACTAGTTGCTAACCGCCGTTAAAACCCAAGAAGAAGAAGAAGAAGAAGAAGAAGAAGAAGAAGAAGAAGAAGAAGAAGAAGAAGAAGAAGGAGACAGAATAGGTCGATTACCAGTGACTCCCAAAATGACGTATATGACCAGTGGAGAGTGCAGCTACAGGTGTGCCAGACTCTAAGTATGTCACAGAACTCATGTGGCTTAAGTCACACAACATGTAACGTGTGGTTAAATAGCAGCACTTTGGTTAGGTTTAGTCAAGCTAAACTATTTGGTTAGGTTTAGAAGAATATCGCAGTTTTGGTTAGAATAAGTATGTCACATTAACTTCAAATAAGTTAACGAGGACTTCTGGTTTCACATCGGACTTGAACCCCCATCGTCTGAGTGAAAATCCCGTGTTTGTTTGACCCACCCAACTACCCTATCCACTTCTCTAAGCATGACTTCCTCTTTTTCTTCTGTCATAATTACTTTGGCCACGAGAGGTGAGGTCACTGCCTACCAGTAAATTTAAATATGGGTTGAAATGAGTGGACGTATAGAGCGTTTTCTCTGAACATCATCAGTCTGGCGGTCGGCCATGTCCGAGGTACTGAATGTGAACGATCCATCCAAACTCACAACTGTGATTGTTAGCTGCCTTCTAACGGGGCCAAATTCACCTTGTTCAAAAGAAATGTTCACAATCCTGTAAGGGGACATTTCCTGAAAGCTCGGAGTTCACCAGTCAGGAACATGACTTCTCATGTATGTATGTATGTGACCCTGGTGCACACACTATACATCTGTTTCTCTGGTGAGGATGGGCTGGATTCAAAATAGTTAATAGTTACATGTAACTAGTTACATCCATTAAAACAGTTAGTAGGTAAGTCTTGTTTTTAGCTTAGCAGTTGCTGATGACTTGTGGCCCCTACCAGCTGGCAGAGTTATATGTAGGTGTAATATATGTTTTTCAAGGTTTTTTTAATTCAAATTGTGAATCCCCACAACCAGGGAAGGTCTTTGAACATACAGTCATAAATATGCACAACAAGTTTAGACTGATTAATTTAGTAGTATGTAAGATTAGCTGTGGACAAGCGCCGGCCCTGTTAATTATGCACACACATATGGACACACACAATCTATCACCTGATCTTCTAACTGCAAGACTACATGCTATTGCATAAGCATCATTTCCAACGGAAAAAATGTCAGCTGTAAGAATTAACTGAAATGGATTCACCTTTTTAAGTGAAACTCTTTAAATATCATTAATTATTCACTCAAGGCCTGTGAAATTCACAAATATACAAACAACACACTTGTAATGTTCCAGTATTTTTGTGTTTTCCAGAACAGCAGGGCTATCCAAATGCGTCGCATATTCTTTTCTTAACTCCGACACTAAAACAGAGCAAACATTCCCCGAGTGAACGCTTTCGCCCGAAGTTCACAGATGGCTCAGTAGTATTTGCTCATCCTGCTGTGATGTTGTCACACAGTGTTTGGGACTGGGAGCACCATATCCTCATGTGTTCCCGCCGCACTGGAATGAGAGCAACACACACACACACACACGCACAGTGAAGGAGAGAGCGAGGGAGAGAGAGAGAGATGCTGAGTGAAAAGTAGTACAGCTCCAGGCTAGAGTTAGTGAATGAATGAACCATTATAGTACAGCTTTCTGGGGCAGAACACACTCAGGAGAGAGGACAGTCAGTCTCTTCATTTTATTTAGACTCACTGCCACTGTAGGTAAATTCTTTAAGAGTGTTAGTCAGCTGTAAGATCTGGTTTTGTTTCAGGGATTTATCCCAGAACAGCAACATATTGCACAACGTCTCGGCTCTATGTTGGGTTTTTCTCAGCATGTTGTCCAGTATTTCAGTCTATGTGTGCATGTGGAGTTGTGCGTCAAATCCATGTTGAATATGTACATTTGTTTTCTGTATGTGTGTGTGCGCCTGCGGAGCTTCACAGCCTGAGGCCTCGGGTTGAGTTTGATCCGCTGTGATGTGCCACTTTCTCTCCGGGGCCATCACTATTCTAGGCCCTGATTTTGTCAGGGTGTGTGTGTTTGTGTCCTTTTTTTTTGCATGTTTGTGTTTGTTTCTCACCCATTCACAGCTCCTGTCGTCTCCAAACAAATGTGCATGGAGGTGTTTGTCTTGTTCTAGTGTTGTGAAGCATACTTGTACGTTGTCTGTGAGTTTGTGTAGGTGTGTCACGTACTCTATGCCTGCAGGCTGACAACAAATAGGCTGTGTCCCTTCATTCATTCAAGTGTTAACTGTCCATTCTATTATATGCATCAAGTACCACTTGTGTGTACTTGTGTCAACGTCATTTTTTGTGTCTCTATTTCCATGTGTGTGCCTGTACTTTGACCCCACACATGTGAGGCAGACATTTTGCAGGAAAAGACGGAGAAATAGAAGAAGAAGAGAGTGTTTTTATAATAATTATCGTAGAGTGCTGCCAAAAGTGCCACTTTGGCCCTCAAGTAGTGTTTACTCTCTGGCCGCTGATGTGCAGGTAAAATCACTCTGTGCTCTTTTGATGAGTAATGGACCTGAAAAGCACTTTTGCGACATCATTTCACCAGTTCAGTAGTCGCACCTGCCAAGAAAAAGGATAGCAGAACAGTTTAAAGACATCAGTGTTGATGGACTTCTCATATGAAAGCTGTTGAATGTGTCTTATTCTGGCTTAAACTTTAATAATTACAAAATGTATAAGTTGAGTGGATAACCCTGATTATTCCACATCAGGAGAGATTTTTTTTTAGAGATGTCCATGATTAGTCGTCTAGTCGACACCACAAATACTAACCTGCACGCTGCTAGTCTCTGCAGATAGAGTCACTACTACTCATGTCTACTAGTGTCTAGTGGGTCACATGTGATGATTGACATGGATGTCTATACTTGCTCTGAAATTTATCAGTGTATAAAGAGGCATAAAATAAAAGTATTCAAGTACAAATATCTTGTTGCTTTGCACTCACACTATCCCCACAAGCCTTTTTATACTGGAGTTAAAGGGGCAGTTCACCCCAGAATCAAAAATACATATTTTCACCAAGTCTTGTAGTGCTGTTTATCCCTCTAGATTTTTTTGGTGTGAGATGCAAAGTTGTGGAGATATCAGCTGTGGAGATCTCTGCCTTCTCTCCAATATAATGCGACTAAATGGCACTCGGCTTGGATGCTCAAAACAAAGTGTCTCTTTACAGAAACCATGACTCTGTTACATTACAGACCTTGTTTCATGTAGGACCTACTTTCTGTATATCGGAAAGAACGTAGTTTCAGTAGATTCTAAAGTAGTTCTGGTAGATTCTACTGCAAAAGTAGTTCCTACAGGAAATTTCTTACAACAGGGTCTATGGATAATCAGGAGCAACCTGGTCGTGATTTCTGGAAAGAGACATTACTGTTGAATTGCTGAAGAAGCATTTCCAGACCTGTTTTTTGACCGGGGTGGCAAAAGTGGGACACTGACTTCCGCAAAACTCTGCAACTCACACCAAAACTGTATAGAAGAAAAAAATGTATTTTTGATTTAGGGGTGAATTGTCACTTTGAGTAAAAGTACCAAAGTATCATCAGCAAAATATGAAAGTATCAAAAGAACTCATTATGCAGAATGGCCACGTCAGTGAATTTTTATATTCGTTTTTGGAAGCTGTTCACACTGCATGTTTCATCTCTCTGTAAAGTAACAAGTAAG
This sequence comes from Lutjanus erythropterus, assembly GCF_056507025.1. Lineage (NCBI taxonomy): Eukaryota > Metazoa > Chordata > Actinopteri > Lutjaniformes > Lutjanidae > Lutjanus > Lutjanus erythropterus. Next base: position 31,765,826 of record NC_139328.1, on the reverse strand, counting down.
CTGTCAAGTGATTATAGTCACATAAATAGTTTGAAATGTTTTTAATTGTAAGTATAAAGAAGCATAAAACAAAAGTATTAAATACAAATCTCTTGTTGCTCTTCTCTCTTCTGTCTCTGTTAGCCTTTACATACGTTGTAGATATATAGTTATATTTTGTACCAATTAAACTGTTTAACCCTTTCAATTTAAATGATTAGAGTCTGTCTGATAAGTGAAGTCATCTAGTTTGCTTGTTATTAAAGAAGCTTCATGTCTACAGGCGCCGTTATCGCTGCTGTCCCACTTTCTAATTACAATGTTTTTAAAAAAAAGGCCCCATATTTACACATATACACACACACGCATCTGACAGCCCGCTCAGCCGGAACGTTAGATGTCTTATCGGCCAATTAACCCACAAGGTGACCCGAACGAGGTTATGTCATCTCTGATCACATGCTACTTGTGTGCGCTTAACAACATTATGTATGTTAATACTGTGCGCGCTTGTGTGGGAATGTGCCTGGAGGGAGGTGGGAGGAGGAAAACAGAGGGAGACACTGAGTAAAGAAAGCAAAAAAAAAAAAAAAAAAGGGAAAATTGTTAAAGAGAGGGAGGATTTCAAAGAGGGAGAGAAATAATTCTCTCTTCCTTTTCTCTCCAATTTCCCCATTTTTCAAACACTGGGTTTATCCCATTTGCCCATTATGAAACTTAGAGACAAAAGCTTTCTAATCCTGGCTCTTCTGCACTGCCTTTGATGGCTGGCTGTGTATGTAAGTCAATGAGTGCGTATGTGTGTGTTTGACTGCTATATTAGTGTGCTGGATTGTGCCTTTGTGTGTGTGTGTGTGCGTGCTTGGCATTAGCTATTGCCGCTCTAAGCTGCGTGCTGAGCTATCCTACAGCACTCATGGTGTGTGCGCGCGTTTGTATCCGTGCAAACCTGCGAGTGTTTGTGTGTTTATGTTAGATTAGACTGAACTGAAAATTATCTCCACGGGGACGTCGGGCTGTTGCTGCATCAAGAAGAAGATACATCAAAGAGAAGCGGGTTCTACATAAGAGCAGAGCAAACAGGGCTTCTGTACGTGGCCCAGAAAGTTCTCGCAACTGTCAGAAAAATTCAAATTAAAATGTCGAAAAGGGTTGATTTAAAGGCAGAAAACATATGTTGAGGACATATCAAAAGCAGCAAAAGTATAAATTAATATCCAGGAAGTATCGTCTCTTTTGAGCCCTCCCCCCCAGCTTTACAATGATGTGGGAAAAAAAACTTTGCCCCAAACAAAAAGATAACAAAAAACAAGATCTGGTCCCAGGAAACCATCACTGTCAAGGAAACATGAAACTTGGTTGCCGTTGGCTACAGATAATCTACATCGATAAGCCCCGCCTCTGCCCTCATCCCTCTAGACCCTCGCTGTGACTTCATTCTCTCACATCACATCTTTCTCACGTTAATCATCTGTGTTTCTTCTTTCACACACACCCTCACACACATTTTTAGGGTTAGTGAGCTTAGTGTGTTTCTCTCTGTGTGTGTGTCTGTGCCTAAAGCATGCCTTTAGGCTAAAGTGCTGGTTACACACTAAAACCAAAGCAGCTGGACCAGTTAGAGGAAAGGATTCATCACAGCAGGAGGAAGCTCTTACAGTGCATTCAAGATGGCTGCTCTTGTTAAATACCTCCCTATGACAATGCATAGAAAAACAGTTTTGCTTAAGGCGCTATATGTGTAGCATTATCAGCCGCGTAAGCCATGTGTCATATATGCCAGCTGATGAAGGACTGGACCAGTGGCGGACTCGGACTGTCTGAGGGCCAGGGGTGAAAAAAAAATAAAAAGGGAACCAGCTGTACACAGTGGGGCACCAGCACGCTGAAAGTCATGATGCATTCATGGTGAAATAGTTCCAATCCCTGTTTTAGATTAAATTGTTTTATTATATGACCTAAAGTACAACAACTACTACACTTCTGTAATAAAAACAAACCTAATTTTCTTGCATTGCATTTTCTGCACTATAAGGTTTCACCAGAAGGCACTTTATATGTTTCACTCACTGGAGGGGCACCCTAAAGGGAACTTTATAATGTTTTGTCCACTGGCAATCCTTCCGTTTTCATATAAATTTTGATTTTCAAAAAGATTTTAAAACTATTTCAAAAACTTTTAAAATGTCTTACTGGCATCGTAATATGTTAGACATAATAAGAATAATAATTAAGTGTGGATTTTTAATTTTGTTTTTATGTTTATTTGTACAGGGACAAGTATGTAGCATAAATCAGTGCCACACATGTTGGCATTTATAGCCTAGGCTAATTTGCAAATGCCCATCCCTAGTGTGGCCTTTAAGATATAAAAGATTCAGCAACAAATACACAAGACACAGGACAAAACACAAACAACAAGAGAAATACAGACAGAACAATACAAGACACAAGCTACCAAATTTGTATCCATGTTATGTTTAATGCTTTCTTTTTATGTTCTTTTATTGGTCGTTGAATATTTAATATTTAACGTAGATGTAACTTCTTAATAAGTTCAATGATGGGTGGGCACTGATTTTGCATTAGCTGATGTAATATATCTACTAGGAATGCCAAGGAGAGGACACTTTCCTTACAGTTATTAAACTCATAGACTCACAATTCAGTCACTAAACACTGCGTTTAATAGAAACTAAGAACAGTCTCACAGCCTTTGCTGCTAAAACTAGATGGAAAGAACAGAGTTGTGTTTTAAACCTTATTACAGTCTACAGGGTCATGTTGGTGCGGAGATATTGTGTGCTTACTATTCAGGAGAATGGGATGAAAAAATGTAATGGGCATTAGTTTGTAAGCAGACTTTTTTTGTCACTGTTCAAGCAAATCTCTGATTGTCTGGTAGTGCAAGAGTAATAAACGTGTGACAACACTGGTATTACCACTTTCACTGGACATTTTTACAAGCAAAGTTGATGTTCAATATCTGCGACGTTAGTTTTTTAGATCTTGTCCTCATTTTGAACAAACCAGTGCCCAGAAGGTTGGTTCATTATTAAGCTTCAAGTTGTCATGACTGTCAGACGTTCCTCACACTGACCCTAACACAAACAAGTGTAGCATCAGCTAATACCTTCATACTGAATAACAGAATACTTACTTTTATTTCTGTGAGACTGCACACCTCATGACTGTTTGATGATGGTGGAGCTCCGTACAATTTCCCTTAAGGCTGATTTCAGTCTACAACCATATCTAGATGTCAAACAACATGAGTTATGTCTGGCTGTGGTTAGCCTACAGCTTTACATTTGAAATCTGACTCTGCTACTCTGCGCTGAGACTCTGCTGCTGTTGTACAGAGCTGACCCTTTTTATAATAAACCTTTTTCACAGCTGCCATATTGATATGAAAGATAACACTTTTCTATTTACATAATTTCATGGTAAATAGGCTGTAATTACTGGGTAATGTATCTGGAATTTCTTATTAATTACCCTAAAACGACCTCCAAATTACTCCCCAGATTTCATGGTTAATTATGTGATAATTAGCAAGTACCATTTTCATGTAGTGGGTGGTAATTATCAATAATGTACTGGAAATTTCCTGGAAATTACCTACAAATTACCCCAAAATTTCATTATGTGATAACGAGCAAGTAACTTTTTCATGTAGTTGGTGGTGATTGCAGAGCAACATATTTGAAATTTCTCAGAATTTACCTGCAAATTACCCCAATATTGCATGTGTATGTGATAATTTGCAAGTGTTGTTTTCATGCAAATAGGCGGGTTTGTAATTACCAACAACAACATGAAAACGGTAGTTGCTAATTCTCACATAATTAACCATTAAATTTGGAGTTAATTTGTGGGTAATTTCTAAGAAATTCTAAAAATAATACTTGATAATATGATCTATGTTACCATGACATGATAGGACCTGGAAATTGAGGCGTGACCATAGAGTAAATACAAGTATTGGCAATGATACTAATTAAGGTCCTGTTCCATTTAGTGTAGCACAATAGCAGCACCCTGACACCGTTTGACCTGAATAGAACAGAACCTTGGTTGTACCATTGCTAACAGCTGTGTTTACCCTACTTTCCATATCAGTATGGCTGCCATGAAAAAAGGTCTGTAGCGTATGTCATCCGACTAAGTATTGATGACACACTTAGATGATGAGGCCAGTGGGCAAGTATTGTAATCAGTGTATGTCCGAACGCTATGTAACAACTACTGCAGCAACAAGACTGTAGTCTATAATATAAAAACAAACACATTCTAGAATGTAATTTTCATTATTTAACGTCACGACACTTCTGAGTTGAGGTAATATTGAAAACGTAATGTGATGTCTGTCTGTGAGTTCATGCTGGATGTCAAATGAGGCCGACAGTCCTTGACGCAGGAAGGTTGCTATGGTTACCCTACACAGCCACAAGTATGCAGATATTAAAGAATAAATAATGAGCATTACACCCGTGTGCAGCTATTGAGCATCTCATTCCAAAACCACAGACTTTGATATGATGCTGCTGTAACTCAGTGCAATCTCTCATTCAGCATTTCTTTCATCAGTCTGTCTGAAAAAACTGAAGCATGGAAATGGTGTGGGTTAAAGGCTGCTAGAAACATAAATATTGAATAAACATCAATATGTTTTTAGTTTATGTTTTTTTAAAGAAACATCATCCCTAACTAGACATATGAACATATGAACCACATACTGTTGAGAAGGCTTTATTTTTATTTTAGTTATTAGTGTTGTTACAGATGTCTGAGATTTTGAACAATGTTTTCTTGCTTCTGGTTTCACCTTGGCTCTTTAGAACAGCCTCTATTTTTCTGGGAAAGCCTTTCATTAGATTTTAGAACAGTAAGACCATTAGTAAGGTCGGACAGTGATGTTGGATGATAAGGTCTGGCTTGCACTTGGTGGTTCAGATCCCAGAGGTGTTGGATGGGGTTGAGGGCAGTGCTCCGTACAGGTGGAGTTCCTCCACACCAAAATCATTTATTTATGGAGCAGGATTTGTGCTTTGTCAAGAAATGTAACACAGCCAGTGGCCTGGTGGCCTTTTCTCACGCTCTCTCTCCCTTTCCCATCATATCTTTAGCTTCTCTGTAAATTAAAGGCATAAACCCCCCCAACCCAAACAAAAAAGAAAAAGAAAAGTATAATGGCTAAAACTATAAAACAGCGCAAAAATGACAGTCAGTGTAAAGCGCCATGTTCTGAAGCAACACATTACTATATCACTAATAAATCTACTCACTTTCATTCTGATTAAAGTCAAGTTTAGGTTTTTAGTCCACAAAACACTGCTGGAGTTTCACAGGAAAACAGCTTTGCAGAATCCCCCAAACAACTTAAGAAAATGGTGACCAGAAAAAACAAAAAATACTGCTTGTCTGGCAAAATCCAGGCCTCCTAAAGCCCCAACACTGGTCACCATTCTTTTTAATCTGCAAGGCAGTTTTCCTGTGAAACTCCAGCTTTTTTTTTTGTGGAATATTAAATCTGACCTTCAATCGACATGAAGTTGAGTGGATAATGACTGAATTTTCATTTATGCATAAACAGATGCCTCCATATGACCTACATAAGCAAACAAGACTATGTATAGTATATAGCATTGGTTCCCAACCTGGAGGGGGCGGCAAAAGTCACAGGAGGTCCCTAAGACTTTGCCAGCTCTGAAGTTGTCAAAATTACATTTTAACAGTATAACCAAAATTACAATTTATATGAAAGTATGTAAAAGTATATAAATTTTTTGTCCTCACTCATAAATAGTAGGCTACTTAATAAACTCAGTTACAGTTACAGTGAGTTCCAGTTCTAATGAGGAAAGAGGACATTTTTATTTCTTTACATTTATATTTGGCGTTATATTTTGTGGTTATGGCTGTGAAAACACTACTGCTTTTGTCCACAGGGGCCTCCAAAATAAGCAGAATATGAAAGTTCTGTTACATAGCTTTAATTAATGTATGGCATTGAGACTGACTTGTTTGTGTAATTATATGGTAAGCATTGTGCGGCTATGAAATGAGGGTCATATGTATCTGAGGGCCAGTATGTGAACACTGTAATATATTTGGTGCATTCTTGCTATTAAACCACCACCTGCTGGCAGATAGTAAATATGAATTACAGCTATGGTTTTCATGTTATTGCTGAATGCTGTCACCCCAAAGGAACAGTCATTTTAGTTTGAAATCATTTAGATATAAAATCTGTTTATTTAATTTGTCTTCCTTTCATTTGATGCATCTTCAACCTTCATCTGTGCCTCTCTCTTTCTTTTACTCTGAGCATTTTGAATCAGGGTTACAGTAGGAGACAAGCTGCCTAGTAACAGGTTCAGCACACACACACTCACATACACACACAGCTCTATCTCCGCACACACCAAAATGTGCTTTATTTTCTCTGTCTGTGTGTGTGTGTGTGCGTCTCTGTAGGGAGTTTGGCTGGAGGGATCCAGAGCTGCCAGAAGTGATCCAGATGTTGCAGCATCAGTTCCCATCAGTCCAGTCCAACGCTGCTGCCTACCTCCAGCACCTGTGCTTCGGAGACAACAAGATCAAGTCTGAGGTATTGATCTCTGAAGAGAAACCACACCAAGAGAGGGCTCACACACACAGAGGATTCAATTCCAACCCTCTGCTTGAAGAGGCCCTAACTCACCCTTTTGCTCATACACACATAGACACACACCCACACACATGCATATTTTGGCTCTTATTCAGTTAGAAATGGTGACTTCCAAAGAGAGAGCTTAATCAAAACACACAGGACAACATACTTCCCCACTGTGTCCTCTAGTGTATGGATAGGAATGCAGATATTTGACTTTTCTACTGAAGTTCCACTGAACAGAACATTGTTTCTGGAGAGGTACGCTGCTGTTGAGTCTTTCAAGTGGGATTTTTCAGTGCTTCACCGACTAAAAACAAGATTCCAGAGGACTTACCAAAGAGTGAGTGGGTGAGTGTGTGTGCACACCTGAAAATATTGTTGATGGTCACACAACAGACCAATAGAGAAATAATACAGCAGCAATTCCAGAGTGTTTTTAGTTATTTAGTCCATATTTAAAGTCCCCCTCCACTCATTTTATTTATTTTATTTGTGTTCCCGTTGTTGAATATTTGAACTTTGCTATCTAGAATGGTACGTGTGCAGAGTTTGAGACTACAAGGATTTTTTCATATTAATCTGTTAAATGTCTGTGCTTAATGAAAAATTGATTTTAAAGGGATGGGCCTACAAGCACGATTTGTAACATCACAGCTAGTTTGGAAGTCAATCCTGGGTCACTTTGCAACTTATATAAGCGTTACATAGAAAGTTGAAACTTTAAAAATGTAGAAAACTTGCATGTTCATAGATTATGGAATTTTAATGAGGCAGGAGTAGATGCCTTTTAAAGGGACAGTTCACCCCAAAATGATAAACACATATTTTCCCTTGGCCTGTAATGCTATTTATCCATTTAGATTTTGTTGGTTTGAGTTGCAGATATTTTGAGATATCATCCATACAGATGTCTGCCTTCTCTCCCATATAATGAGACTAAATGGCACAAATCCGGTGGTGCTCAAAATGCTCAAAAAATATAATTGAAAAATCATGACCCACTTACTCAAGATAATCAGACACTCACAGACCTTGTTATAAACAGTTTTATAGGATTTATTTTCTCTGTTAGAAAGAAGGTAGTTTTGATAGATTCTAAAGTAGTTCCAGTAGATTCTACTGCAGAAGTCGTCCCTACATGAAACTGCTCACAACAAGGACTGTGGATTATTTTGAGCAACCGAGTAATGAATAATGGAAAGAGACGCTGGTTTGGAATTTACCAATTAGAATTTTATCTCAAACTCTGTAACTGTAAATAGGCCAGGGGAAAAATATGTATGTTTGATTTTGGGGTAAACTAATGTATAAAGTGTACTTCTTTGCAGAATAAACTTATCAGACACATTAATGTTCCAAGCAGACTATTTTTATAAATGTCTTATTACATGTCTGAAGGGAGGTTTTAATATTCCAGTAGAACAGTGTCAGAGATAAAGGTCAACATGTTAGGGCGTACCCTTATTTGAAGATCAAGGCCAAGCCTGTGTCTGCATGGAAAATATAAAGCTACCGCCAGCAGTCAGTTAGCTTAGCCTGGCTAAGTTTGAAGAGAACAAAATCCACCTACCAGCATCTCCAAATCTCACTGATTAAATGTTATATTTTGTTTGTTTAATTGCACACAAATCCAGGTGTAAAAACAACACGTTGTGGTTTTACAGGGTGTTATGTGTCTTCTTGGCAGTCACTTCCTGGTTCCCTCAAACACCCAGTGATGAAAAGACTCCAAGATGGGAAACACGCCATCTCCTCTGTAGCTGTATGCACATGTGGGAGTTGCTGTTGCTCTGTGACACAGAGTACTGAGAACAAATCTAAAGCAAGCACAAGAGGGGAACTCTTGAAGTTGACAAAAAGCAGCAGATGTCTCTTTGCTTAGACTTGTATAATAGCTGCATGTCACTATTGTATAGCGCATGTGTTGTTTTCTTTCTGTCTCTTGTTTTCTTGTTCATCATGTTCCTGCTCTGTTCCTTTAAGAATGCAGCGGTTGTCAGTGTATTTTAGAAGGAAGCGAAAAGAAAATGATTCATGTCCAAGGTGCCAATCACAACTGCCTCAAATTTTGAGACGCACCAAGTCCATGAACCTGTTGTAATTACATAAAGACAGAGGTTTGAGGGTGCGTGCACATGATTGCGAGGACTGGAGCAAGAATCATGCAGCCAGTTTTACTCTTTTTTATCTTAACATAAATCCAGCAACATACAGAAGATATTTTACATAAAGATATACAACCTCAGCCAATTTGTGTACGTTCAACTAGTTAAACTAATTTATACTTTGGCAGAGATTAAGAGACACACAGGGGGGATGGACACACTGCAAAGCACTGCTATTAAACTGGCCCTCTGCCTACCTTCTGTTTTGCACCCATGTTAACCAACTTGGCTCTTCAGATAGAGTGTGCTTGTAATTGCAGCAGTACTTTCAGCAACTATTTTTTATGTGAGTGAATCTAGCAAGAAAACACACTGATAATCATTATATATTATATGATTATGTCAATGATCTGATTCTAATAAATGATGAAATATGCATTCCATGTTTTCCAAACACTTTTGATTTCTCTGCCACTCTCCCTCCTGTTCTTCCAGCGATATTTGGCTTATATAACAGTAGTTTCCCATTGGAAAACACTGTCTGATGGCAAGGTAAAGCAGTGGAAATATTCTAAATATAGTGCATACATAAACTGATATTGACTTTTTTAGGTGGGCCTTCTTTACTGCTGACCCTGTCCACAGCAGTACATAGCTTAGCTTCCTACAAATGTACTCCTCTGCTTCCCCAAACTGAGGGTCAACCACCATCTACTGTAGGTAACACATATCACTGTAGGTACTGTAGGTAATACACAGTACAATAATACACAATTTCAAATGATCCAAACTATGCCTTTAAAGATCTGATGCCATTGGACATCTTTATTGAGGGGAACCTCCATCACACACGTGCAGCTGCCTGAGCTTCACCAAACTCTATATTAAACGGCATCAACTCTTCATTATGCACACTTAACCCAACTCTGAATATAGGCGTGATCCTGCAGTCTGTCCTCCTGTCCTTTAGAGCTGTCATCGCTCAGCGTCTCAGAGAAAAACGGTTCCGTCTGTCTCTTCAATGTCAACTCAATTCAGCTCAATTGGACTTTATTAATCCCCATGGAGACGATGGATTTGAGGGCAAACAAAGTTCTTCAAACAGCAATCAGCCAACAGGCATTAAAAATAGAGCGAGAGACGCAAGAGACAGATGACTGATGTTGAAATTGTGTTGAAGAATGAAGTATGGTAGGATTTAGAGCAGAGCTGCCAAAACTACAACCCGCAGGCCAAATTGTTTTTTGCCCTTGAGTGAGATGCCTGAATGGTGAAATAATAGACCGGATGCTGAGGGATGTGTGTGGCCTACTGCCTGTTCAGTCTCCCACCACTGGATACACCGTGCAGATGTGCTACGGTGTGGTTGATTTATTATGTTGTTGTTAGAACCCTGCTTCTGTGTCACTAAATCAAGACAAGACTGAAAAAATGACATGACAATGCTTTTGGTAATTGATAAATTGTATTAATAAATTGCTTTTAAAATGATTGCCAAAAACATTTGGACAAGTGAACCTCACCATGTGATGATTTGTCACTTTTTCCAATATTTCACAGATAAAAATACTTTGATTAATTCAAAACACTTTTAATTTAATTAAATTTAATTGTTCAGGTTTTGACTCAGTTATTGTAAGACCTGTTACTTGAGGATCCTATATCCAGCCAAACATCTAATTTTTAAATAAAAATAATCAGTTAGATATTCGCTCCACTTAAATGGACAATATTTCTTCAACCTCATTGAAATGAATCTGATTAGATGGATGTGAAATAAAATGAACTGATATGATCATTGTTTACATTCTCTAAAGCATTTAATCAGAACATAACTTTTCTGACTGTTCCCACTTGTTGTTTTATCTGCTGGAAATGTAATTTGGCTTGTTCTGTTCAGTGGAGGTCCCCTAAGCCAAATGCCCTTTAGATGCCTCATATTCTTACACTTTTTTGCTTATCCGTAAATGTAAACATCTAAAAGTTTGTAAAACATGACAACTTGTGATTCAGCACATAATACTTGGAAATTCAGAATATGTTTTACTGACAAATCACAAATTATTTGAACAAAATCTCAACTTTTAGAGAAGGTTTACCCGCTAGAGCATCTCAGAGAAGAACATCTATTTGGTGAAAATCATTGTGGCAACAGAGAAAGTTGATATTTTATTGGTATATTATGCTACTTAGATTTGCCGAACTGATATGTAACTCTTTTTAATTCATAAAATATGTTAGGTGGTGTTGTCACATTATACATCAGCTGATAGGGCACAGGCACCTTTAAAATGACAGATTTTTGAGTGGAATTTGGTCTTTGCTTTTCAGTGAGGAGCCTTTGATGGCAAATGCCCTTTAAATGTTTATTCGTTTTATAATTCATTTTGCTTCTCAGTAAATGTACACATTTAACAGCTTGTAAAACATGGCAACTTGTGATTCAGCATGAAATTTCTCAAAACTCAATGTAGAACCTTTTGACAAAGTTATAGTTATTAGGACAAAGTTTCAACTTTTATACGCTGTTTATTAGATACAACCAGGTATCACCAGTTTTGTGAAAAGTGGTTCTGGAATCAACAGACAGACCAGTTACAAAAGTTGATATTTTATTGTTTTAAATGAGTGAGGTAGCAAGTTCTTCTATAGGATTTACACAACACTAGGTGATTAGTAAAAGGTCTCACAGTGGTGCTGCTACGTATACAGTTGCTCTGTTTCTGTCCCTCCCAGAAAGTCATTCACATTTCTCCCATGTGGGGCAAACATGCGCAGAAATGACATATTGTTTCCAACCAGAGAGAAATTCATTGATAGATTGAATTAAGCATTTACTTATACTGCATAGAATAAACTAATATTTACCTATTTAATGAATAATCAAATAATCAAAGATTTACACCCTCTTTACCAGATTATAAACTCCTTCCAATCAAGCCGGATTGTGTCAGTGAGGTGGTTACATGCAGCGTTTTTATTCTGATTAGGTATTATTCAGAGAAATGGAATATCTTGGTCATGTAAATACAGCTTTTGTCATCTAAAGTGAATCAGCTGCAATCGTCTTCATGCTGAAGTACCTTTATCTGGAGCACAAAAGGCAGTGTGTATAAGCACAACAGCCTCATCTCTGTGCAATCTCCTTCACTAAAATGTCTTTTGTTTTTATAGATAGCAGGCAGTCTGCCCTACATTTTCTCTTTGTCTAGACAGAGGGAAGCAGGGAGGGCTGCAGACACTTAGAGGGGTGATGGGACAGAAAGTGCTGTGGCTGGCATTTAAATAAATCTTGCATCAGTGCCACTGTAGCCTGTTTATTTTGTTGAAAAAGTAGAAGTTAATATTTACATGATAGCATAACTTTTTCTCCAACCACAGCATCAATGTATTTTCTCTAGTTGAAAAAAAACAAAACAAGCGAATGTCTTCTAATATTGCACACTGTGTATATTCACCAGCAGGCAGATTGTAGGGGAAACTTGGCCCAAATGCAATTCTATTGTTTGTGAATTTCCCCTAATTGCTTCCTCCGTCCTCTATCTTCAGATCCGGCGACAGGGTGGCATACAGCTGCTGGTGGACTTGTTGGATCACCGGATGACCGACGTGCATCGCAGCGCCTGCGGAGCCCTGAGGAACCTGGTGTACGGCAAAGCCAACGACGACAACAAGATTGCCCTGAAGAACTGCGGAGGGATACCGGCGCTGGTCCGACTGCTGCGGAAGACCACAGATGTGGAGATCAGAGAGCTGCTTACAGGTAAGAAAAAAAAACATAAATTTTTAAACGTTACTGAATGTGCAGCAGGGGTTAGTATCAGATATTGAGATCACAGTATTTCTCTGGGTCTCTTTCCATAATTTACCCCCTTTTCGGGGACAAATTCCTCAGAAAACCAGGAAATTCTTTGGCATGTGTTTGCCTGTGTGCCTGGGTGCATCCATGTGTTCATGCACTGAAAATTTTCATATGCAGCAAACAAAGACACCTTTTTACAAAACCTCATTAACACTTCTTAAGTAATAAGTATGTACATAGTATGTACATTGATATTTAGAATATTTTCACTGCCTCAATCATTTAGTTCGTTTGTGTTATTTTGTGACTTTAGCATTTTAATGTTTTGGTACGGATACACACAATAACGCCACAAACAAACCTTCTGAGGCAGCAGTAGACCAGAAACTCCTGTGTTCTGCGAGGTAAAATACATGTTATATATATTCCTGTAATGTAATCATTTAGAATGAAGAAAACCTCCCACCCTATGCAGTATATGAATATACAAATGCACATATATGATCCAATTACACACACACGCACACATACAGACACATATGTTGCCTCTCATCTACAGCCACTCACTCAGCTGAGGAACATCCACTGAATATCTGGCCATGCAACACACAAAATACACTGTACTGTGCATGCACGTTCCCATTTGCAGAGATGAGATGCACAAATCCTCCCACTCACGCACACACACACACACACACACACACACACACACACACGTTCACAAAAGAGCAAATTGTTTACCACCTGCCTGTTTCCCAGCACTCTGGTTGACAAGTGCTGTTGACTTGTCAAACTGAGATTCTGTGCACAGTGCTGCACTCGTATCCTCAGCAGGTTTGTGTTCTCTGCCAGCAAACACAAATATTACCCACATTGTTAAAAATGTATTCAGGATTGATTAATTTGAGGTTCTAAACCCGCCGAGGTCTGGGTGGTAAACTCTCCGCCAAAAGGATTAAAGGATTACCAGTGATGCTTCTACCAGTATTTTTCAACAGCTTTTTACTTTATATATCCTGACAATTCCTGTCTAATTGGCATTCACACGGACAGCTGCGGTAAAAAGGACTTTCACCTCTGGAGGGGGTGGAGTGGAGAGACGACGGAGCTAACAGAGGAATGCCACTCAATTTTCAGACTGATCTACGTCCAGGGTCCTCCAGGGGTTTATTCCAATCCTAGAGCCAAATGAGAAAAATGGATTTCTCTTACCAGCACCCACGCTAATGAAAACATCTCAGCTGCCGGCCTGTAAGGAGCGTGATATTTCCAGACTCAACATGTCAGGATCCAAGATTTCTGTTATTTCTGCTTTCTAGAACAGTTTAATCAGTGTGATTTAGGGTGATATTAGAATAGAGTGAAGCCCAGAGCCGGCGCACACCAGACAGTGATTGGTGTACTGGCTTCAGGTGAGAATCGTCTGATGTAACAGGACTGATCAGACCAAGTTGGATCAGGTCTGTTCCATTCCAGCTCAGTGTGCCGACGGTCGGTAGATAAAATCATGCAGTGTGAGGTCTTTAACCACACTGAAGCATGAAAGTTCATCCATGGGAGTGGAAACAGCAAAGTTCTTCATCAGCAGATAGAGTTCACTGAGATGGATCTGTTGCAAGCAGCTGAGCTTCTTCTCATCTGCGTACAGGAAGCCCCAAAAGTCGTAAAAAGGCGGATCCATCTGCTGAGAATGCATGTTAACGATTCATCGCCATGACAACTAAGCAATCCTTGTGATGAAGTGGACCTTGAGGAAATGTTTGTTTGGATTTTTTGTCAGGAATCGGGACCAAATACACCCAAACAACAAGGAAAGGGTACAGTGCCTCTAAAAAGTATTCACCCCCTTGGATGTTTTCCCTTTTTGTTGCTTTTATAAATGGAATCATGATAATTTGTGTTTTTTGACAAAAAAAAAAACAAAACAAAAAAAACTCCTTAATATCAAAGTGAAAGTGTCAATTAAATAAAAATATTAAATGTAAAATCAGTAATTGCATAAATATTCACTCCCTTCAAGTCAGTATTTAGTAGATGCATCTTTGGCCGCAATCACAGCACTGAGTCTGTGTGGGTAGGTCTCAATCAGGCTTGTACATCTGGAAATTGCAGTTTTACTCCCTTGTTCTTTGCAAAACTGCTGAAGTTCTGTCAGGTTGCACAGGGATACATGCGTGAACAGCCCTTTTCAAGTCCAGCCACAAATTCTCTGCAGGATTGAGGTCTGGGCTTTGACTCCCCCACTCCACAGCATTCACCTCGTTGTCTTTAAACCATTTCTGTATGGCTTTCGGTATGTGCTTCGCGTCATTGCCTTGCTGGAAAATAAATCTTCTCCCAAGTCGTAGCTCTCTTGCAAACTGAGTCAGATTATCCTCCAGGATTTCCCTATATTTTGCTGCATTCATTTGAACCTCTACCTTTATAAGCCCTCCAGGGCCTGCTGCCGAGAAGCATCCCAGCATGATGCTGCTACCATCGAGCTTCACAGTGAGGATGGTGTGTTTGTGATGGTGTGCAGTGTTTGGCACACCAAAGAACCTTCTTCTACTTGACCACAGAGTCTCCCACATGCCTTTGAGTGAGCTCAAGTTGAGATTTAATGAGCTTTCTTCAACAGCGGTTTTCTCTCCCATAAAGCTTTGACCGGTGAAGAACCTGGCCAACAGTTGTTGTATGCAGAGTCTCTCCCATCTGAGCTCCTGAATCTTTTAACTTGTTCAGAGTAGTCATATATGTCTTGGTGCCCTGCTTCATTAGTCTCCTTCTTGCATGGTCACTCAGTTTGTGAGAACAACCTGCTCTAGGCACATTTACACATGTACAATATTCCTTCCATGTATTAATGATGGATTTAACTGAACTCCAGGCGATGTTCAGTGCCTTGGAATTTTTTTTGTATCCACCCCCTGACTTGTACTTTTAAATAACCTTTCCTCAGAGTTGCTTGGAGTGTTCTTTTGTCTTTATGGTGTAATTGTAGCCAGGAATACTGATGACTGGACCTTCCAGACACAGCTGTCTTTACTACAGTCACTTGCGACACATTCGCTGCACTGAGGTGATCTCCATTTCACTAATTGTAAGACTACAAGCACCAATTGGCTGGACCTCTGTTGAATTAGGTCAGTCACTTTATGGTGGGTGAGTATTTATGCGATGACTTATTTTACATTTAAAATTTTTAATAAATTAACATTATTCTGTAGAAATCTGTTTTCACTTTGACATTAAAGAGGGGTTTGTTTGGTAAATTTTTGAGTCAGAAAAGCCAAATTATATCGACCATGATTCAGTTTATAAAAGCAATAAAAAGGGAAACTATCCAAGGGGGTGAATACTTTTTATAGGCACTGTAAATCTGTGTGGTCAACTGAGGGAGAGTTAGTTTATAATCCAATTCTTTGGGTTTTAGTGCAGAGCTACAGAGCACCTGGAGATAATCTTACTCTTATGAAGCTCACTGTCCTCTAGGCTTCTGTACAGTCCGTGATCCCCTCATTTCTCCATGTATTCTCTCCTATAAATAAACATATTTCCTCCATTTCTTGGTCTTTTTTTCATGCAAACAGCTGCATAAACAATCAATGCACTTGGACTGAATAGTTTGTTTTGGTAAAGGAACACAAAAGTTGATGCTATCACAGGATTTCAGACATTGCCTGGCACAACTTGTAGTTGCATCTGTCATCCAGTGTTTTGTCTCCACTTTCTGACTGTCGAGGGTGAACAGTCACTATGTGTGAAGTGTTTTGTAAGTTTTAGTCATTTTAAGATGTGGTCCCAGCTCAGCCCATGTCTTCCTCGCAATTACTCCTATAGTTGATGATTTCGCACCCCCAGATTTATGGATGCCCCTGGGCTGAAAACCTCCTCTCTCTGGTGGTCCAAAGCTCCTGTGCTAACAATGTAAACCCCAGCTCTTTCTTGGTCCTCCTGATGGCTAGCTGCATGGCTAACTAAGCTAACTAAGCTAACTAGCCAACGGCAGCTACAGTTAGCAATTACTTTGGTGATATGTTGTGAATTATTTGTTTAAAGTGTGACTTTAACAGGTGCCCTTGCATCACTACCAAATGTTTTAGTTGTCTAACCCCAACCATTCTTTGACTAATGTGTATTTGGCACAACCACCCCCTTTCCCTGACCTTGGGCATAACGTTTTTACCAAATGCAGATACTGTAAAAGGGGAGAAAAATATTGGCATTTTGACGACTTCACAGAAGTGTTCAATATTGTCATTGTGGTCTGGCCACAGGTTTGGCTTCTGACATTCAAGTTGCCATTACAAATGAAAAAGCAAACATTTATTACATTTACATTAAGTCTCTTGTCAGCCAAAGTCCATTGTTCAAGGTAATTTAAGAGTTGGGAGGGTTACTTTAAAAATGTATTCCAATACAATTACTAATTACCTGTTTAAAAAACGTAGCCAGCAACCTAATAAAGGTATCCCAATATTAAAGTAATGTAACTTTGAATTCTGTTTAGCTAATATTAGCTGTTTAGTGTAGGTAACATTGGAGGTCGGTCTGTGTAGCTATCAGTTGGTCTGTGCAGGTAATGTTAGTGGGTGGTCTGTGAAGCTAAAGTTAGCTGTTGATCTGTGTAGCTAATGTTAGTGTTTGATCTTACTTGTAAATGTTTATTTAAATTGGATGTTGAGACAAATTAATGGCGAAATTTCCACCCAGGGGAAGCATTTTATCATTTGGCTATGGTAAGATTAGCTGGTTCACTGAGGCCAGAGTAAATACTACCAGCTGCAAACGTGAATCTCTCCTGTCATAACCTTCCATCCCATGTGATGTCAATGCAGGCTTAGAGTCCAACTCAGCTGTTGCACCTGAACTGGTCTCCCGTCCTTGCAAAACTCTTCTAAACCAAACCGTCCCCGTCTCCCACAAAAGCTGCCCTTGAGCCTTTATTCACTCTCCTAATTATTTACAGCAGCACTTCACATCAGGGTGACAGGAGATTCTGGAGACGGACAAACATTTTAAGCTTTATTCGTGGCAATAAGGGACAGTCATGAATACTAACTCGAGCCGGACGCCCTCCTAGTGCCGGAACAACCCTTATCGGGAAAGTGAAATTGAGAGGTGTCTTGCATTTCTCTCATACAAATACAATATTTGACGCAGGGCATGACCCACGTGTGTTCTATGTATACATATATGTGTGTAGTGAGTATAGAAAAGGGTTTAGGCTTAGCAGAGATGGAAATAAAAGGTTTTTTGTATGCTGCTAGAGTCTTAAAGAAGATTACCATATAAATTAGAGCAGCAATTCAAGGCACGGAGCACAGAAATCCCTCCTGTCACAAATTAATCAGCTGAACGACCGACCGGACGCAGACAGACCATGCTCTCCTCTCTCTCTTAAAGACCCAGAGGAAATAACTCTCTCTCCACATCTCTCTCAGCGTCTCTCGCTCGCGCTCTTATCCCTCTGTGGTCGGGTTTTCGTAATTGGTCTCCCCTTCTCTTCCCGTCTCTCTCCTGTCCTCTTTGCCTTTCTCTGTCTCCCTTTTTATCACTCTTTCTCTCTATCGCCGACCCTCTCGGCCTCCGTCTGAGCATTTTGAATCAGGATCACAGTGGGAAGTCAAGCTGCCTGCCTTGCTAGCTATACACACAAGTACACACAAAGGCTGTTTCACACACACACACTCTCTCTCTCACGGGTACAGTTTGTTTGATGGCACATAAAGTCACAAACAAGGTTGGTGCCCTCTGCTCTTCAGTCTCTTTTTTCTCGATCCCATTCAGAGCTAAAGATGATTATTTGGAGGGAATAAAGCTGGTTTAAAGAGCAGATATTAATGTTAACTCTGCAGATTAGATGCAGCATGCAGAGCTCGCTCTATGTGTGTGTGTGTGTGTGTGTATGTGTGTGTGTTTGCTTGTATGTAATCATGCACATTTGCAAGGTACATGTTTTCTCCATTGCATACTCTTATCCACAAGCCCTTTTCCAATGCAAGAACAATGAAAAGTAATGTAGCATTGACATTTATACAAATGGACAACATGACAGCTCCCCAAAAGTGAAGCCAAAACATCTTGATGGTCGCTGGCTGCAGTAAAGGTCATAAATCCCGCCCCCTACATCTTAGCAGTTGGGACACGGGACAAATTAAAAATCTAAGTAAGTATGATTGTTTCTTCATTTGAAGCAGTTCTTATTACTCTGACAAATGTCCAAGCGTTCATTTCTCTGATCAGTTTGCTTTTGACAACTTATTTGATGCTATAAAAAGGGGGTTTCACATCATGATCAACAGCTGAGCTCTGCTCGTGACTGAGTCGATCGGGTGTGTGGGCGGGATCTTGATACCACTGCTTCAACCCTGATATTTACTGCACAGAATCTGGCCTCAGATGATGTCACCAGCACAGGATGGCAATGATCGTATCTGGGTCACAGATCACAGATCACATTTTTAAAAATGTTGAACTAACTAAACTTTCAGTGTTTGAACTGCCCCCAGCCACTGTACCAATTGCCCCCACCAAGGGAGAAAGATAAACTCGCACTGTGCAAATCTGTCTGTTACTTCAGCTCACAGACAGCACCATGGATTTATCTACACCGAGCACAGTTAGGCTGTTGATATTTCAGAGCCATGGTCAGGGTTAGATTCTGACTTTCAGAAACCTCAGTCAGATAAAGGATCAGTGAGCCAGGTATTTAACTTAACAACCTCCCTGCATTCTTTCTGCTACAAGGGGACGGAGAGGGGTGGGTATAGGTCACCAACATAGACTCTCCAGGCCAGTTTCTCCAGCTGTCCCCGTCACATCTGCCTCTGGGTCACGACACCAAGTGTTTCTTCGTTGGCCTGTTTTTTTTTGTTTTTTTTCCTTTTCCCCTTTGAGTCCCAGAATAGGGCATGCCTTCTGATGCTGGATGCAGGCTTACAAAGAGTATGACTGATCCGTCTCCAGCGCCTTCGGAGGATTTCTACCTCTGCACGCTGTTGTTTTATTCTTTGCCACAATTCCTGGTTGTTTATGGCATCTGGCCAATGAATCTGTAGAATTCTTCTGAGGCAGGTGTTGATAAACGTCTGGATGAGTTGTTCCCCAGGTCTCCACTCCATACAACAGAACAGGCTTCACGATGGTGTTGGAAATCCTGATCTTGATGTTTGATGGTAGAATCTGATGCTCCCCAAACTTTTCTTAGCTGATGACATGCTACCCTTGCCTTCCTGATGTGGACTTTTAAATCAACATCTGTAAGGGAGATGCAGTTTGGGCATTTTGCTGTCTATAGGTGATCAGCTGGTTTGAAATCTGGTGTTTGTGAAGGCCATAGCATTTGTTTCACATTATTTTCTAACTGAATTTCATATCAACCATTTTGTCTGTATGTTTATATGGTATGTGAAGGCTGTACTGACCCTGTGTCTGTTTGTGTCACACTTCAGGTCCTTTTTCAGCTCTTGTCCATTAGCACATAGACAATGAGAGGTCAATCCACATGTTAATTATTAGGAAGAAAAGGCACAAAGACAGAAAAAGAGCTTTAAGTTGAGCTGTTTGCTCTTCACAGAGGAGGGCCTTCCATCTTTTAGTGGTGAATCCCTGACATGTTGCATGGCTCTCAGCTCCTGAACTCCACTAACACACATTCAACAATGCTATATTCACAATTTTTATTAATATGCCACTGTGCCAGTGCAAGCAGTAGAGTGACGTTTCTATATGAAAAGTCATTTTGTTTAGCCTAAACTACTTGAAAGCACATTATTCTGCAACAGAGTTTCCCAGAAAGCAACGTGACGTGTAGAAGGGCAAAGCTTTCAGGACATGAATATACAGCAGGTTGCATCACTGTTGCTTATAAAGCAACAATATGAAAATGTCAGACAGTTACTTTAAGAGTTTAATTTTTTTACTGTGGATGTCATGGGGCATTAGTCTGCAGAAACTGTTACAGCAGAGCTTTGATATACAGTTATTGATCCTGATGTTCATGAGCAAGGAAATGATTTATGGGCCATTGATTAATTAGTTTCAAAGCATTAAGATTCAGAAAGGAGTAATTACTGATGTATATGTTTCTATCCTTAAAGAAGCTTAAAAAGTATTGCCATTCCAGATACAGATGAATTTAGTCTTGTTGACCTGGATATATGTTTAGTCGTGTTGATTCCACACATGACACCCAGATGTGGAGGTGTTTGTGAGGATGAGAGAGGTGAGCTACAGAGAAAACACTCTGACACCTGCCCTCTCTGACTCACAGAGCTTCACAGAGCCTTCTTTAGCTTCTTTATTCCGTTTTCAAATCTGCACGCCGTCAGAAGCTGTGGTTCCACTTGTCATTACAATACAACTTTTTCATCCAGTTGCAGCGGCACACATCATGGTAAGTGACAGGTCTGGATTGCTCACATCGGTGTCAGCTCTTCAGAAGCAGATATGGAAGTTGTCAGACTCACACTGTGATGGGAACTCTTCACAGTCTGGATGCAATCCACACACATTGCTCGTCCAGTTTAGGCAGCGCAAAGAGATGTAGAGCGACAAGTTGGAAGAGTGAAGGAAACTGTGGATTATTTACAAAATTAAAACAGTTTGGGATTTGTGCCATTGTGCTCACCAGCTCTGGTTCATTATTTATTTGGTTAAAAATAACATGCAGCACTCAAACACATACAGTACATAGTACCTCATATAGTACTGACTTTTATTGGGGTGCCCCTGTACTGAGGTTGTTGGTCCTCTGCAGCAGCCACCAGTTTGATTGCCACATTACTCTATATCATGATAGTACTCCTTATAAGAAAGAACGGAGCTGATATAGAAAATAATGAACTTTAAAGAGCAATATGTAGTATTTGCACATGGAAAAATGAATACAGCAGTCCAAACAGTGAGTTGAAGAACCCAAGAACAAAAGCCCACTGCTCTGAAAATGCAAACTCTGAACTTTGAGGTAAGTGGCGGCCTGTTTCACTGCCTGCCAGACTCCATTAACATTTTACTAAATTAAACATTACAAGCACTAATATGGACTCTAAGTAACAGTTTTTATTCTGGCCTGGAATAGAAATTTCAAAGGGGAACATCGTGGCTCGATCACTTAACATGTAACATGTTTCCTTGACCTCTGATGGCACAATGTGGTAATTTTATGGTTTATTACAGTAAAAATATTACAGAATTCTCCTTTAAAGCAACACAAGAAAAAAGGGAAAATAAGATAATATGAACCCTGAAAAACTTCGGAGTATACAAAGCTAAGACGCCACGTAACCAAAGTTAATTATAAAAACATACAGCAGCTGCGTTCCCTCAAGTTATACTGGGCTCATTAACTTATTTTTCAGTTCATTTAAACAGAATTTCTTTAATGCAGCATTTAAAACTCAACCTGTTTCTTAATTGCAGGTAAATATTATTTTCATCCATTAACAAAGATTGAAACTCAATGTGGTGGAAGCAAGTTTTAAACGTATGTATAATATTATTACCATAGTGTCTGCCTGTATCTGCAAAATACCTGCACATCAGGTCTGACTACATAAGTTAACACATAACTCGACAGTAGCAGTGGTACTTAGCCTTTTTCCATCTTGTTTTTGCAAACCAACAGTGGTTGACCTTGACATGATCAGCAGTATAGTGCTTAGCTCCACTGTTTGCTGTTTTAATGACAATGTCATTAAAGGACCCAAACTGAGTAAACATGATTCCAGGCTACAACCAAGGCTCATTAACGCAAAGCTATAGGCCTGTGTGGACCAAGTGATTAATGCTGATCGATGTTCACCTCATTATGAAAACAAAGAGTCAAGCTTATACCATGGCGTCTAGTTTGAGGACAATGAATGTGTGCAAAACATGATAGCTACCAAATAATATATATGTGCAGTATATACCGTATGTGTAAAGCCGTTCATGCTGACAAAATACACTGAAAATGGTAACTCAGTGGTGAGTAGCTACACTATAAAGTACATTAGGTGTTATATTAAGATTAAGAAAACCAACACAAAACATCAAAACTTAAAAAAATAACTGTAATGGTATAAAATAAATGATCACTCAATAGGAATTTTATAGGAATATTATACAATCAGTATCCAAAATACTTTATTGATCCCTACATTACAGTTGCTCCCATTCAAAATTGAAACATATATCAGCATTATTACAGTGTAATTATGCTTATATATGTTTCAATAAATAAGAAGCATCTAATAATGTGTGTATTATACCCCAATATCTAATACTGTACATATAGAGAAAAATAAAAAGTAAGAAATAAGTTTTTAGAAAGTATAACAGTGTAATAAACAATAATTCTGAAAAATTATCTCAGATAAAAAAAACTTTTGATTACATTGATTTCACTTCAAACTTGCATAAAGGCTGCTTGCCTTGCTGAGAACGCCTTAAGAATGGAGCTTGTTCACTGGTGCACCGTTTGTGTTAGAAGTTACCCAGAAAGATGATTTTTTTTTTCCCTTTTCTGACAATCTTAAATGTCCTGGGATTGTCACCAGAAAATGAAAATACAAATACCATGTGCAAAACCAATGACATTGCGACCTTTTCCATATAATTAAGTAATTAGTTAACTTATTCTTGCCTTGGAACATGGCCACAGCCATGTCTTTAATCTGAATTTGGAATATATAGCCATGTGGTAACAGTTAGACAACAACAAAAAAAAAAAAAAACAATTTCATGCAGCCACTGACTGTTCATGCTCATTATAAAATTTCCTATTTGTGTCACATGAGGAATCAAAATTTGAGCTGGGGCACTTTCCACTGTCAGCCAGCCAGCACAGCATGACACCACTGATCTTCAGACCCCCTTGAACTGTTTCTAACATTTTGTTTGCACCAGAAGATCACAATTAAAAACTGTGACAACTGATGCATCCATTGAGCTGTTAAAAGGAATCATCAGCCTTTTGTAGACCCACTCAAATGACTCATGGTGTACACAGTGATTGTCATGGGAGGGTGGTCTCTCTTATGACAAAGGCACCCCGCTGTCTTCAAGGTCAAACTGTCAGTGTGTGCTCTTTAGAGATGCTACGTATGTAGCTTGAATACAAGCAGCTCCTGAGGGTGTTTACACCATTGATGGCTTGTTGAGATTCACAGTAATTACAGAAGGAGTGAGAGTTTGTCTATTAGGTGTGAGAATTTAGGCTTTTGATGAGGGATAGTTCATACTAACTGAAGTAAAATTGTATAGTAGCAAGTAAACCAAACTGTCTCTTCAGTGGTGTAAAGACAAGCAATACTGAAGTCTTAAATTCATCCTCCACACTCCATCATGAAAAAATGCTTTTATTTTTATGATTTATTATTTAAGAGATTGCGACTAACATTCACGTTTTTTTCTTTTCTGTAACAAACCGACCTCTTGGTCAATGCATTGTTGAAATACGGTTATGGATAGCAATAACAGCCTATTCTGTGTGGCCCAGCAGAGATGTATTTTCCAGCCTGTAGTGACTAGTCCAGTCCAGCAAATTGAAAACAAAACACTCACTTTGTAAAATGTCCTCTATCTAAGGTCTCACATACAGAGAGTGGGTCACGCAAGGACACAGAAATACTCAAAAATTACATCAGAAATGGGGAGCAGAGAAGATCAAGAGCGAAGAGAAGTGCTGCAATGTTGCAGAGGAGATATATGACAGGCGAATGAAAATACGGTGCAAATGAGCAATGTGAAATGGCTTCAAAGACAAAGAAAGATAGCCAACATATTCATTTCCCCTCCCTCTGTATACCAGTGCATTCAACCCCTCCTGCTGCCACTCATGATGTAAGGCTGAGGCAATTAACCTCCTTCATCTGTCATACACTTGTGGCTTTGTGTGTGCATGCTGCGGTGTGTACTTCTTAGTGTTTGTGCATGCCTGCACGTTCACGTGCATTAACGTGAGGGCACATTTAGTGTTTATTTAGCGTGGGCGAGCCAGTTTGTGTGTTTGTGAGTGTGTGTGTGTTTCAGATCAAAGATAAAATCCCATCGCCTTTCACCTCAGGGGAGATGATGTCATTCTCTGCACAGCATGAAGTGATGCTGGCAAACAGCTGACTTTACTCACGATAACAAAAAAAATCCTCTTTTTCTTGCAGCTGCAGCATGACATCATGTGTCATGCATTACACACACGATGCTTTGACTTTTAAAACTGATGTCATTATTTTTATGAGATTTGTGCTGGTTAAGTACATATTTTAGTTTTCTTAGAGCAGGTTTACTCTGTGGACCGCTGCTGAAAACAACAAAACAACAACAACAAAAAATGTTGTTTAGATGGCACTTCTTTTCAGGAGACAAAAATGAATAATTACATCCTTTGATTGCAAAAGTCATTAATTTTTTTTCTGATTGTGCTAATTTATGCATGGTTAACAAATTAGAAAAGTCAGAGGAAGAGAGTTTCATAACAATGAAATTTTGCACGCTGTGCTCCAACGATTTAGCCGCAGGTTATCAAGTGTATTATTCATGGCTTTTTTTTTTTTCTTTTTTTTTTTTCCAGATTTGCAGGATGAGATTCATAATGTCATCACAGAAAGCAACCTTGTCTTCTTCAAGAATAACTCGGTGTTTTATTGATATGCACTGTAGCCAGCACCCAACTAAAACATTCAATCATACATATCCATAGTGTTTATACTATAGTGTTACAGTAATCAATGTTTTTATGTCAAGAATGTAAGTTTTTTTATGATTCTGTGTGGTGCACCTTGAACGAATGCTTCCGAAAAAAAAGATGACTGCCTTAAAATTGAAACAAATAAAAACTAAGCTATCATATTGTATTCTACTAACAGTAAAATATATATTTTTAATTTGGATACACCCTCATTTTAACATAATATGACAACAGTATTTACAAAACAGAGAAATGAGCCATTATGTTTTGAAAAGAAAAACAACAACTTCAGAGAAAAATAATCTTATTTTCCTCTTCGCTTGTTCCCAGAGACAATGCATCAATGACATATTTTGTCTAGTTATGTTAACTATAAGAATAATCACAAAGCAGCTATGAAGGGTGACATTTAGGGTGCAAGTAGTATTGTTAGCTCCTGACACCTGAGTGCTAATAGCGTCTGCCTTTATTCACTTGATGTAGCGTGTCTAAATAAAATATTTATGTATATAATAATATAAAACAAGACACTGTGGTTTTAGGAGCTGTCAGCTTACATGTTGGAAATGTTCACTGACCAACAAAAGGTAGTCGAGCAGCATTTATTAGTGTTCTCATGATGTTAATAGCCTTTACTCTCTCTGAACTCTAAACAAACACCAGATTACTCTTAGATGTAAAGACTGGTTTGCTAGCTTTCAAGATACAACATTGTTGGAGTTGTTAGGAGGTTTATTTTGTCACATTTTCTCCTGTTTCCAGTTTATCCACGATTATCTGTTAAACCTTGCGCCTAAGCTAACCATGTTTTGAACACAGAGAGATAAAACTGTCCTCATTGAACTGTAGGTAAACCATGGAGTGTTTATTTGTGAAGATTTTTCACATTGGAGTATTTATGGTGCTAACGTTTAAGCTAAATTATGCATCTAAGCTAATAGCATATTGAACACAGATAAAACTGACATTCTCAAGGAACTGAAGGTAAGGCAGCAAACCCACTTATTTAGTTTATTTAAAGACATATCATAGGTAACATTGGAGTATGCTAACATTTGATGGGTAACTCTTGCACCTGAGGTAACAGCCTATTGAACGCTGGCTAATAAAAATGGCTTCTCATTAAACAAACTTATTTAAAGGATACGCTAGTTCACATTGCAGGGTTTATGTTTTGAGACTATGGGGGAAAAACAGTATGACAAGTGTTACTGAAGGAAAAAACACAGCGACATTCGCTGAATCACAGATGTGGAAAGCAAGGTCAGCTGGAATTATTACGTGTCACATCGAATGTGAAGGTTATCAGACACCCAGCACGCCTCCTTCGCCCTCTCGAGCAGCAGATAAGATGAGACGGAGAGAAGACACTCTCACTAACGTTACGGTCCCAGCTAATTACCGTCATGAAGCCAGAAGCCAGTCATTTAGAAACTCCTTCTGACCACATAAACACACTGAGTCCAAACGGCTGACGGAGTTAAGACTGATTTGTCGAGGGGGGGCTTACACTCACACACACACTCACACACACACAAGAACAAATTCATACAAACCCACAAAGACAGATAACAGAAGCTGTAATTACACAGTCGCTGTTCAGCCGAGGGTGAATGACACACAGCTAAAGAGACAACGCCTTATTCCAAACACACACACACAGATCTAAGGATAGGATGTTTTACCACTACTACAGTTACAATTACAACCACAAAGCAGAAGGGTAGATAAGTGCAGATATGACGATGGATGGACACTCTCAAATACACAAATATATAATTATATGAGTACATAGATTAGGACGGAGACACTTTGCTAGACGAAGGTCAGTAAGAATTATGATGTTTTCTCTCAAGGTTATCACAATTTGTGCGTATTAGTGTACATATTTGTGTGTGCGTGTGTGTGTGTGTGTGTGTGTGTGTGTGTGTGTGTGTGTGTGTGTGTGTGTGTGTAAAATCACTCAAGAAATCAAAGCATTTTTCCACAAAATGTGATGATTTGCCTCTTACCCTCTCTGTCCTTTTCTTTAAAGGCTCAAACAGATCTGTGCGTCTGCGTGTGTGTGTGGGAGAGCGAGTCTCCGGAGAGGGAGAGCTTTTGTCTATTCAATTGCCAGTATGTGTGTGTTTGTGTGTGTGTAGCTGAAAGAGTGAACAGTAATTGGTGGGCAGGAGAAAACTCACTCCATTTTCTTGGTTGGCTGGTCACTGTATGTTGAATTCAGGTGAGGATTAAGAACAGGAGAGAGGTGGAGAGGAGTTTTGTGTAAGTGATTTGCTGAGTTCAGTGCTTATGTTGTTCTCTGTTAATTACAGCAGCACAGTGGCAACCTGGAGCAATAAATTAAAGGGTATCTTTTGAAATATTAAAACAACATCACAACATCATTCCTGCAAACTTCAAACAAACACAGTTTCCTCTTGTATTTTCACCCCACATATCCCTCTACAAACTCTTTGTTGACACTGAACCTGAGGCTTTGCGGGCCTGTTTGATATGCCAGTCTTGGTATTACTAATGTCCACACTTAATTTTACAGTGCATTAACAAGACAAAAACTAGAGATAATACGCTGTCTGGCCAAAAAAAAGTCACCACCTGGATTTAACTAAACAAACAGATAAGAGCCTTCCATTGGATAATTACTGCAGTGATTAATATGTTTCAGCTGGTAACAAGTTATTTAACCTTAACTGATGCAGTGAGGAGCTTCTCATTTCTTAAATAACCTTGTCAGAAGACATGGAAAAGATGTTACTCTGTTTCAGAAGGGTCAAATTATTGGCCTGCATCAAACAAAGAAAACAACAAGGAGATTGATGAAACTACTAAAATTTAGTTAAGAAGTGTCCAACACATTATTAAAACCTGGAGGCATAGTGGTGATCCATCATGTAGTCATAAAAAAATCTTGAATGATGGTGATCAGAGATCATTTAAACATTTGGTGAAATAAAATAATAAAAAATCAACAGTAGTAATTCACGGCTATGTTTAATAGTGAAAGTAAGAGTATTTCCACACACACGATGATAAGAGAACTCAAGGGATTGGGACTAAACAGCTGTGTAGCCTGAAGAAAAACCACTTATCAGTGAGGATAATTGGAAAAAAAGGCTTCAGTTTGCTAGTGAGCGTAAAGACTGAACTCTGGAGCGATGGAAAAAGGTTATGTGGTTTGATGAGTCCAGATTTATCCTGGTCCAGGGAGCAGTGTTATGATCTGGGGTTGCTTCAGGTGCTCAGGTTGTTGGGATGTGGTGGAGAAGACTTTACGCAGCGGTCCGACTCTCGCACCATCAGTACAAGATCTTGGCAAAAATTAATGCAACTCTGGATGGAAATAAATGTTATAACATTGCATAAGCTTATTGAAATGATGCCATGGTGAATGTGTGGCGTAATCAAAGCTAAAGGTGGTCCAACGAAATATTAGAGTGTGGCTTGTTTTTTCCCAGGCATTTTAAGTTCTTTATTAGATGGTATGAGACCTTTATTAGAACCTTATTAGATTTTATTAGACGTAATTAGGAACACATTGCAGCAGAACTGTTCTGTAAGTGAAATCACAAATCTCAATTCCTATCTCTTGATCAAATTATATTCTCAATCTTACTAATAACATCAAAGGGATAGTTTAGATTATTTGATGTGTGGTGGTATGACGTACATTGAGTTAATCAGTCAATTTCCATTCTATTTTCTGAAGTTTGATGTCTGTGTCTCAGTGCTCTCCATTTCTCTCTCACTCACAGTCATATCTAGGAGCAAAAGCCAGACCGGCAAAAGATCCCATGATCAACTTGACCAAAAGCACAATCTTTCTCTAACCCTAACCAAGTGTTTCCTGTGCCTAAACCTATCCAGATTTTAACAACAGCCTGGGCACTCTATAAAACATAATTAGTTGAAGGAGTAAAGAAACAGCACATACAAATCTAGTGCAAATTTTGAAAATCAAGGGTTATCTTCTAAACATAGCCCTCACTCACTGAGGAGATGGAAGAGGACAAGGCCCAGGCATGGATGCAACATTTGGTTTAGTTGATAGTTGTGGAAACAACAGACTTTTACAGTTGGAGATAGACAGTGCCAGATATTTGTCATAAATCAGAAGAAACATGAAAGAACTGTGGCCTTGGGAAGAAACAGGAGGAGAGGACAATGAAAAAGTCTCCTGGGAAAATTTAGAAGGTTAGCAAGTATGGCAACGACAGTAAGCTAGCACACGCAGCACCAGGGCTGTGAAGCTGAAGCAGCTAAATGAAGTTCAGCCATCATGGGTTTCATAATTCAAAGCAGTTGTTTCCCTACTGTGACATGTCAACATGTCTTCCATGACAAAGGTCCATTGTCCTAATGTGGTTTGGAGAACATGTGTCTGGTTTTCCAGACTGCTGCAAGTCAAGACTGCAGTAACAGTCTGCTGCTGTGTGTGTTTGATCAAGCTGCTCACTAAAACCCTCTAAATATTTCAAGGCTTTTTGCCCTGCAGTTGTCTCTGTGTCTGTCTCTCCCACTTATACTTCCTCCTCTGTTTTTCCCCGGCGTTGTTTTTCACCTCCCATCTCCCTGCCGTCCTCTTCAGGTGTCCTGTGGAACCTGTCGTCATGCGACGCCCTGAAGATGCCCATCATCCAGGACGCCCTGGCCGTGCTGACCAACGCTGTGATCATCCCCCACTCAGGCTGGGACACCTCCCCTCACACGCAGGAGGACCGCAAGCTGCACCTACACTCGTCCCAGGTCCTCCGCAACGCCACGGGCTGTCTCCGGTCAGTGTCACCATCTGTGTCTCCAATGTTTCTATTTCTTTTCCAACACTAAGAAGACATACATATTTATTTTTTTATTTTTAATTTATTTTTGTATGACCTAAAGTATTTATACATTTTATAACCACATATTATTAGCATAAATGTGAAATCTGTAAATAAAATATAAAATGCCCATTATACATCATTAAATATCAAGGAAACATGTTAGGATATACTCACATCATTTCAAAGAAGGGCACAACAACTGTAGCGTTGTTGTGCCCTTCCTCAAAATTTCTGTTCTAGACCAGAATAATAATAAGTTTGCCTGTTTCACAGTAAATGCAGAATGTTTACCAAATGAGTTAGTGTCTGTTTATGAGTCCTAAGAAATCATTAATAATCTTAAAAGGAGTTAAATTGGTCAGTTAAATTGAGCAAAATGTTAACGGAGTCAAGCAGTGATAGAGACAGCCACTAAAGAGTAGTTATTTTCAGAGCAGTGGGCTCAGTATTACAGGCTTAACTTTACATTGACAGCCAACTGACAGTTGATCAACTTAAAGTGACTGACTTGTCTTTACTTGTTATTGTCAGTTTATGACGTTGGGCCCAACTCGTGCTCCTGCAGCCAGTCCAAGCTCAAGGGCAGAGGGAAACAACTTGCTTCAACCACAGATTTTAAATCAAATAACCTATTTAATATACAGTCACTAGCTCCAACTCAGTATTTGGACTGCTGCACTCATTTTTGCTATGTATTGCTCCTTTAATGTCCAAGTACATCTGAGAACTTACATATTCCTTCACTTTTCAGAGATGTTTTTCTGCTATTACGCCACATTCAAACAGAGGAATAAGTGTCTCTTAGTTCAAAACAGTCTGTTATTTTTAGACAGTATTCTGTGTTATTTTTACCACTGTACACACAGAGAAGTGACAGACTTAGCTGCATTTAAGATGACTCACCACTTGGCTTTAGAGCTGCTGTGGCTTTTCGTTTTCTCACTTGAGACATGATGCTAGTCATACAGTACAGTCTGGAAGTGGTGGAACTGTGACACAGATTTTTTTTTTGTTGTTGATGTTTTGGCTCTGTACTCCAGCATGTTCAGATATAAAAAAAAAAAAAAGGAAAAAAAAAGACAAAAATCTCTTATCTTTTCCACTCATTTACATATTATCAATGAAGCGCTTACATCACTTTGCATATGCTAGGATCATGACTGTGGTCAATATGGCTCAGGAGTTTAATAAATGTCCTGACGTTCCATTGCATCAAATGTCATTGACTATGTTTTTCATAATTTCCTCTTGTCCTCTTTTGAGGTATGCTTGACATAGTCTCTTAAAACTATGGAAAATATGGAAAATATTCCCGCTCCTCCATCACGGTGAACACTTCTGACTTACTTAATCTGTTTTTTGAGAATCAGGTCGGGACATTGATCAGATTTCCCCTTTCACACACGTAACTCACAACAGGAGACACATCTGCATCAGACGTGTTCTCACTTGTTGGAATTAGTCCTTTGGAGAATCCTTGTGTTTTGGTTACCTTAGAATGAGCCATCAGAGCCCTACAGAGGGCGCAAGTCCTCCCTTACCAAGACCACCATATTTCTACAATAATTCAGAATGGACAAACCAAACACTGGCTCTAAATATGACCTTTCACGTTTCTTAGCAAGTTTCTTGGACACCATAGTTTCTCCTACACACTTGAATGGGGAGAATGAGACAAGACTTTTGCGATCTGCAAGCTCACCGCTAGATAGTACTAAATCCTACATACTGGTCCTTAAAATATTTACCGTCCAGTCCAGTTGATTCAGATATTTACGTTCACTCATACAGCTCCTCCAGGTAACGTCTAGATAAGTGTAGAGTAGCAGTGCATGTGTGAAAGGAGCTTTATTAACTTCCTGTGTCTGGCATTAATCATTTGTTGGGGTTTTTTTGGCAACAAGGTGTAAATGCAATATTGACATATTGTCGACTTATAAATGGATTGCTGCCCCTGGGAATGACGCTGATTAAAGCTGTGGACTGAATCAGAACAGGAAATTTGTGAGCCATAAATTCAAAGTAATAAGGTGAAAAATGCACCTGAGAGGGGCGGGGTACTGCAGTCTGATGAGTGTGTCACGAGTCATGACAGACCCCTTTCATGTACATGTAGTCATTAAATCCATTGCTAATATGAAAATATTTATCATAGTAGCTTTAATTATAATACAAACTTTTACACAATCTCAACTATATTACACTAAATTTCCTTTGTTAGGAGATGAGCTGTATATTATTAATGCTTTTTGATGAATTGCATTAATGTACAGTACAGAATAACCAGTCATTTAATTCCCTACAAAAATGCATTAAGGTACCTTGAGCCTTCTTCTCTAAGATGTATAAATATGCCCATTATTGGCTTATTTGTGCTTGTTGTGGGTATTAATTGACTTGGCTCATTCTTACTAATAGTGAATAAAAAGTACAACAAGATAATGAAGGCATGTTCAATAGTGGTGGTGTCAGACTAACCTCACAAACTAATACATCATCTGCCTTTTAAACACCAGAATTAAACATAGCGTCTGTGTCTGTGTGCGCGAATATGTGTGTGTGTGTGTGTGTGTGTGTGTGTGTATGAATTGTGATGCTGAGACAGCAGTCCCTCTCAGCTCTCCGCTCTGCAAAATTCAATAAAAATGCTCTGCGGTACTGATAGCGATGTATAGAAGTCTGAGCTTTAGTAATTCCATTTTGTAAATGCTCTCTAGTATTTCATCCCGAGGAATCCATCGTAATATTGTTTTGTATCATGACATCTGCCTTAAAGGTATACAGACTCATCTAGCTTTCATTTCAGAGCTCCTGTGCTCTCCATCCTGCACAATTCAATACAAGTCACATGCAGGCATTGCAAGTATTAAATCTTAAAATTCCATGTAAAAATGTGTTAGAGTAGTTTCTGTCCAGGAATACAGTTTAATAATGATGAGTCTTCCTGAAAGACAGATATAATAGAAGCATCCCATCCAGCTCATTTCAGTATTAAGTATTCTTAGGTATTCTTTATGAAGAGTTTATCACTCAAAAATAATCTGCTTCAGGACAAACTGAAAACTGTGTGTTCTTGTAGGACACCAGACATCTGAATCACCATCAACAAGTCAGATTTTGTTTATTTCATGTATGCATAAAGTTGCTACTGACTGGTTAGGTTAAAACAAAACACACTTCTCGTAATTTTTCTAAAATGAACACTATTTCAGGCTGAATGAATGAAGTGAAACTAAGTGTGCTTTCACACCTAATCTATTTAGTTCAGTTAAAACAAACCCTGATGCATTTGCCAGTGCAGCTCATTGGGACTGTTGAAAGCTGTCAGTCGAACCCTGGTGTGAACTGAAAAAAGAGCCCAACACTGACTGAAAAGGTGTGACACTGTCTGGGTCCAAGCGAACTTTGCTGCTGTGTGTTTGTGGAGTGAAAGCAAATGATTGATTTTATGACAGCATATATGTGATTTTAGCATGACTTCAGAAGCTAGAGTACAAATAAATCCAACCTCTGATTGTTCAGGGAACAATCGTATAATCGCTCTGTAAAAGCCATGCATTTATTTTGGCAGTATGATGGACCCCAATTATTACTATACAAGATGCTACCTTTTCACCCTGTCTCTACCTAACAGTCCTGATATTCATAATGTACAATCGATGTGCGGTCCAGTAATACTAAAAATGCTTATCATCAGTTATCTCTTTGTGAATTATTTGTGACAACAAAGAACATAAATATAGCAACACATCAGAAGCATTAAAATGCTGCAGGAACCTCTGTCAGTTACCAGAATTTGATTTCATGGTGCTGATGCAGGATGACAATCGCCAAAACTGTCTAATCAAGAGTTAGCTGTCAGTCTGTGTAATGTCACGTTTACTTCTCTTGCTTCATTTGTGAAGAGTCAGTGTGAACAGAGACTGGACGAGAACTAAAATGCGACAAAACAATGTCATTTTTTTTCTCTTGGTCTGGGCCAATTGAACCAAACTACAGATGTGAAAACACCCTAACTGGCAATCCAATCGATCACCTATAGCTCATACTAAGAAGCTGTTGAAAGAGACAGTTCAGCCCATAATCAAAAATACACACTTTTCTTCTTACCTGTACTGCTGTTCATCCACCTAGATAGTTTTGGTGTGAGTTGCAGAGTTTTGAACATATCAGCCATAGAGATGTCTGACTTGTCTCAAATAAAATGGGACTAGATGGCACCGGGCTTGTGGTGCTCAAAGCATCAAAAAATACTTTTGAAAAAATCAACACCAGTACCTCTTTCCAGAAGTCATGACCAAGTTACTCAAGATCATCCACAGCCCTTGTGAGCAGTTTCATGTAAGAACTATTTTCTTCCTAGGAGAATGAAAGTAGTTCTGGTAGGCACTACTGCAGAGAGAAAGTAGTTCCTACATGAAACTGCCCACAACAAGATAGTCTGTGGATTATCTTGAGTTAGTGGGTCATAATTTCTGACCACAAGCCAAGTGCTATCGGATATCTCCAAAACTTGGCGACCCACAGCACAACAATGTAGTTGGATAAATAGCACTACAGGTAAGAGGAAAAACTGGCACTATTGATCTTGGGGTGAGCTGTGAAGGAGTGCTTTTCAGGGCCTTTAAAACTAGACATAGTTAATCATTGGATATTTCAACACATAAAATTTTTATTGGCGAGTTACTGTCCAAACTCTGAGTATTACCAGGACCGCATGATGAAATTTCCATGGCTGAGACTGAGCTCATAAATTTTTCTAGCAGAGACACGTCGGCCGTGTACCAGACATGTTTTGAAGTGCTACTGGATCCCACCCATCAAACATTTCAGCATCAAAAGAGGAAAAAAACACATCTAGCAGACAAAATAATGACAACTTAGCTTGAAACACTGACAAACTGTGTGTGTATTTGTCTTTTTACCCGTCTCTCATTGCGTGGAGCTATCTTGCTTCTATCTTATTATCCCTGCAGACGTATAAGTTAGCTTTAATTAAGTGACAATCCTCTGTAATGACATCTGAAGCAGGGCTGTGTGTGACATTTCTAAATATTTCCTCTGGAGGATGTGGCAAAAGTGCAGCACAAGTTGAGCGAGAATAGATTGGGACTGCTGCCACGACTACATTTGCATGTCTGTCTGCAAGGTTGTCTGGCTTCCTGTTTGTGTGTGTGCGTGTGTGTGTGTCGCTGTTTGTCTCTCTATCTAACTACATGTGTGAGCCATTAATCTCAGCCGCAATATGTCTCTTCACCTGCTCCCGGTGAAAATAAACTACACATATTGGGTGCTAACAAAGGCTTTAGTCGCTTCTAATACTGTATGTCTGCTGGTGTGTGTGTGTATGTGTGTGTGTGTTGCAGGAGATGGCTTTGTGTGGATCAGCTCCCTAAACTCGAAGGGCTAATTCATCTTTCTCACGCCTCGTTAGGGAATGCTGGGAGTCTGATTAAAGATTGAATATTTCATGGCGGGTTTGGTATATCGCCGGCCACCTGCTCTCTCTCCCTCTCTCAGTCTCCCATTATCCTCCTCGCCTTCTCATTTTCTCCCTCCACCTCTTTTCTCTTTAGTCACTCTCTCCTCCCTCGCTCCGTCTCCATCTCCTTCTATTACTCCACTTCTTCTCTCTCCATCATATTATCCCTTCTTTATCCCTCTCTTCGTCTGTCTCCCCCTGCCTCTGCCTTACCGTCTCTCATTTTCACACACACACACACACTTTATGCCTCTGCTTACTCACTGCTCGCTTCCCTGTATGTGTGTGTGTGTGTGTGTGTATGCTGTCATGCCAACTAACAGGAAGTGCTCAAACTTGTGCTGCTAGAAAGCTGAATATGAATTATGTGCATTGAATTTGCAGATGTGACAAATTCTACAGCGCCTGATGCAGAGCAGGTTAACCCAGTTTGTTATTTAGTGTACGAGCTGATAAGGAACAGAAACACATTAATACCACCCAGACATTTAAACAGACTTCTTGCGTGTGCTGGAGATGCTCGAAAACATTTGAGTTTTAATGTTTAAAGGTTTGAAACATGCTTGGATTTTGGATAACGTGCTTGAAATTGTAACTGCATTCCTTTTGTACTAAATCGCTACCCGACTAAATATTTGTCTTTTTAGATAAAGAATTAAAACAAGTCAGAGAAGCCTAATTGCTTTTCCCTTTTGTAGAAAATAAAGACGACTTCATACAAGCCTCACTTACCAAGTGTGCACGTGTTGCTACACTGTGACCTGTCAATCTTTGTTGATGTGTGCCGTCTGATGGAACAGTGAGTGGGAGGCAAACAGATGACAACATGCTGGGATATTAGTTATTTGTCTAGTCATTGTTCAGTCCCCCCAGGAAGTTGCGATGTTGCTCTTGCAACAATGTCGCAAATTCAACCAATCATTGCAATTTTGCCCAAACTCAAATTTGACCAGTGATCATTGTTCTACCAATAATCGAACCTCATACACATACGTCTCAACAAACAGATTTGATGTTTTATTATTTACTATTGTTTGTGTTATATTTTTCATTTTGTCATGGGTGCTGACAAAAACACAAGGTTTGTTAATGTTATTGACTTTTATCACAGCTCTGTGCACTTTTGTACTTTATAATTTTGTGTTTGCTTTTTTGACTGAGTATAAGCCCCAAAAATATTTTGTTCCTTTGTTGAATACTGCCCAGGTGCACCTCTTCATTTACTACCTTTTTGGTTAGGTTACTTAGGAGACTTTCACATCAGCTACTCGGGCCTGGATCCAAGTACACTTGACCCCAAAGTCCAGCTTGCTTGATTTTTGTGAAAACACAGAGTGCAGTTTTATTCTCCCTGGAACAAAGTGCCTTTGATTTTTTTTTTCACTTGGTCCTACCATGTTTTTTTTTTTTTTTTACAAAGAATGCCTTGAAACATTGCAACTTGCTTTGCAATCTTTTAGAAAAGCTGCTGTGAAATCAGGCCACAACAATCCCCTAAAAAGTCCTGTAAAATCCTGGAGGGACTGATTGTTTGAATGACCTTTTATGTTGGCTTAGCCAGGTTGTTAAAGATACCTTTTCTTGTTGTAGTTGACACATTTTGCAACATGAAACTTTGTTGTGTGTTTCTTTTATTTGCCACCCTTCAGTATAATTATATCAAAAACATATTTTTGGTTGTTTTATAGCATAATAACATCCAGTTTAATGTGATGAGGAAATGAAATAGGGCCTTAATCATTTTGAGCATATATATATATATATATATATATATATATATATATATATAAAGCTAATCCTTCACAATTGTGCAGGAATCCTTGAAAGGTGTAAATGCATCCATTTCTCCAATACCCATGAATAATCTTTACTCTTTCAAGTTGGACTATATCAGTATGCGATCATCTTACAGAGACCTACCTTACGGTAGTGGCAGATGAAATTACACTAAAATTACCCATCTTTTTCCCAGTCTGACTAAAATGGCAAGAAGAAAGCAGCACCTGCAACTTCAGCCCTTGCAGTCCGACACAGTGAGGCACTAGATGTTGTTGTACTGTTAATCTAGTTCATACTCGCCCCCAAATCAGAAACACACACTTTTCCTCTTACCTGC
This sequence comes from Lutjanus erythropterus, assembly GCF_056507025.1. Taxonomy (NCBI): domain Eukaryota; kingdom Metazoa; phylum Chordata; class Actinopteri; order Lutjaniformes; family Lutjanidae; genus Lutjanus; species Lutjanus erythropterus. The sequence continues at coordinate 31,728,206 of NC_139328.1, read as the reverse complement.
AGTGCTGTTTATCCATCTAGATAGTTTTGGTGTGAGTTGCAGGTTTTGGAGTTATGGTCTGTTGAGATGCCTGCCTTCTCTTCAGTAGAAAAGCCCCCCTTCATTATTTCAGTTTTGTGAACGTCTGCTTGAATTTTTATTCCCACACATGTACAGGCACCTGGAATCTCATGCAGCTGTATCCATTAGCTGGCGTGCTAGAGGATAGATATGAATTATTTGGACTGATAATTGTCAGGCTAGCTAGCTCAGAGCGAGGTGACTGCAGGCTTTCAGTGCCATCAGCATGTTCAGCAAAGCTTGACCAGCTGCTAGCAGTAGAGAAGCTGGAGTAGTACCAAACTGTTTGGAGACAGTCCCCAGTACAGCAAATCAAAGCATCTATACATCAGACCAGCACATACAGGTACTTTACAAAAACATTAGTCCACATCCCACATTTGGGGGATAGAAAACTGGGAATAACTTAGACAACAATGTAGTTTTGCATGTTTTTGAATTACAATTTCAACAAGTTTGTATGAATCTCGCACTCAAGTTGACGTTAACTCTCCATCAGTAGTATCAATTATCATTCTCTGGGGGCTCAGACATTCTTACTGCTCTCCTTTGAGATCCTTTCCAGGAAGGACAACAAACCAGAGATCATTGATTTATATGTTTTTGTTTTTTTACAACCTGCTATCCAGCAGCTTTTCAGCATTTTCCTATATCTCGTATTATATGAAACTGTGTGTTTTCCCACAGAAAGGGCGTGGCCTTGCTAGCTCAGGCTGGATGATATTACTGGTCTGATACATGGTGAAATCAGTTGGTCCAGTATCTCAAGAAAGTACCCAGTGACTGAAGCTGCTCTAATCAGTGGACAGTGTAACCAGTTAGCCTTGAGATCCAGTAAAGAATAGCTTGGCCCCTGAAGCGAAAAGAGGTGATTGAAAGATGAGTGGCAGGGTCAGTTATTTATAAAGGCAGAAGGTCTCTATGATGACGTTGTGACTGTCAGCCACTCAGAGCCGTGAGGAGGCAAATCCCATAGTAACAATTGCTATGAATGAAAACTGTACACAATGTGCAGAGAGTGGGTGGAACAGAAGGTTACACTGGATTATTTATGACCCAGGAGGTTAATCCAGCCATGGTGCCCATGATGGTCAAACATTTACATTGCTTGCAGGCCATCAGTGCAAGCCATCCATGTGTTTGTATTAATTTAGGGATAGTTGTGAGCAGTCATGATTGGTTAATATTTAACAAAAAGGATGGCTCATTTCAGCAGGGCAAACACTACTGAATGATCATGGAAATATTTTAAGATTATTATAGGAATGCTAGTCAGCAGTGCTGCTATGATCTTCTCACTCTTCCAGCACTACACATTGTTACTTGTCATTTCATTTCCAGGTCTGGATAAGTATGGACAAAAGAAAAGAGACTATGGAGAGATACAAACTGATCATGCAAGCAGAATGTTTTTCATGGTATTTGGAGCACAGAGACAGCACAGCACTGTGCCATAGGAGGAAAATGTAGGCTCTGCCTCAGCCTCACACAGTAATTTTACAATTTCACATTTCTTAGAATGCTTTTGTGTTTTTTGCCATTGACCAGTTTTGCAAACTAATGCCCCAGGATGCCCAAAATCTCATTTTAATGGTTCTTAATTACAAAGTACAAATCAGCCAGGAATAGTTATGATTTTAAATTTTAATTGGTCTTTACAGACTGTGTGGGATAAATTATACAAGGAGCGTAATTCCCCTTTACAGTACTTCACTACATGTTTACAATCAGGGAGGCAAAGTCATAAAAACAGCATAAATCAAGGTAAATGAATGGAATAGTGGCTTTAGAATGTGCCAAAGACCACCAGATTTCAGCTGTTATGGCCAGAATGTTTTCCTGTAGGGTCATGCCCCCAGACCCCTAGTTATAATATTATTTAGTAATAGTAAGTAATACAAGTAGCCTATAGGTAGCACTGGTTAGTTTTCTCCGTTTAGTCCCAAATATAAAGCATGGTTGGTGAAGGATTTGAAATGAGAAAGGAAAGCTAGATGTCAAATATGGTCTGTAAAATTTACACAGTACTCTGGAATTTTGAAATGGAAAATGTGTAGGAACCCTGTAACATTGGGGATAGCATCCTCCCTCATACCACTTACCTGTTGTTAGCTTGGAGGCTAACTTCTTCTGGTGTTTGTGGCAGTTAATAAATTGCATTAGCACCATCTTTTGGACTGGCGTAGGAGTGGATTGCAATTACATCTGCGATCCAGCTAACAGAGATGTATGTATGTGGCTCACTGTAAAGAAGACTGTTTTGAATCACATCTGGATTGTATCCTGATGTTAGACACGTGGAATGACGTGTGAAAATGGGGCCAAAGGTTCTTTTCTTCATGATTCAGCGCGACTCCTCATCAGAGCAACAGAAGTAATTTTTTAATTGTTTCTGTAACACATTTTTTGCTTTGCCAAAATAGCTTTTTGTCACTAAAGTACTAAAGCAAATACTTTTTTAAATCTGAATTTTACCACATGAGCTGTCCCTCGTCCTCCCTTGTTCTCCATTTTACAGTCTCCAGACAGTTCTGAACATGTGAGGACAATCATTTCCATCACTAGATCCATTGTGTGTGCATGTTAACACCTAGCACATACTAAATTTGCATAATAATATTGCACACTAACACTTACATATGTAGAATGAGAAATCTGCTCATTTTGTGTATTGTCTTAAGAATTTAGACACAGCTAGAATATCATTGCCTGCACATTTTAAAGTGTGCATGAGCTGGTTGATTCACTCTTATGTTATACTAATTAGCCTTGAGTGCAGCGAGATGACAATGTGTTTTGATTGAAAATGGCTGGAGTGAAACTGAATTTAAACACTCATGCAGCGGCACCCAGCAGAATCCTGCTTTTGATTATAAAATCAGAGACAAAGAAACGGTTTCCCCCTGTTGATACCAAAAGAGTGACATTTTTTGTCTGTTCAGTTTTGCTCACAGTGGCGGCACACTATGGATTAATCAAACTGTGTTCCGTTTGAAAGCTCCCCTAGAAGACACGTAACCTTTTTCCCAGCAGTGTGATTTTTTTTCTCATTATTTAGATTCTTCACACTAAAAGATCATAATGAGAGATAATCTGCGGCCCTGTTGCCTTGCAAGGGGAATGCTTCAGAGGGATTAATTATGCCAAACTGACTGAGGTAAATTGAATCGAATCCATTAACAGGTGATATCCAAAGTAACGTGAGTGTGTGAAAGAAATAAGTATATAGTCTTTAAAAGTACTGTTTACTGCTTTTATTTAGGTATTTATCACTTTGTGTCCTTTGCCATATGTTGCACCGTGCAATCAATCAATCATTACCCTGTGTGTGTGTGTGTGTGTGTGTGTGTGTGTGTGTGTGTGTGTGTGTGTGTGTGTGTGTGTGTGTGTGTGTGTGTGTGTGTATGTACTGAGGTAACCTTGCATCAAGGCTCAAGCTAAACAAAAGCCACAGCAGCTTGACAACACCCTGAAAAATGCAGGCGATTATTTGACTGTATAATTAAAACATGATTCTCTTGTAATTTAATAAATCTGAGACTCCACTGAGGGTCAGAATGAAACAAACAGTTGCATTACTAATTAAACAAAGAGATGTCTGACCTGATTTCAGACACTGAAATTGGCATCATTTGTCTTAGGATTAATATGCCTGTGGTACTTTTGTAACAAAGGCTGCTCACTGTCCTTGTTACTTAAAGGGATAGTTTGGACTTTTGAAGTGGGGTTGTACTTCAGTCACTTCAATCAGAGAATACACAAGAGAATCAAGAATGATTAGTCTTTGGCGATTAGATCCCATCATGGTGAATACAATATACACATATATATTAATAGGGGGTGATGAAGCTGTAGTAGAAAAGGGACACATTTTGTATGGCTATTCTGTCATTTCTGAGAGCGTACTGACATTATTGGTGTTCTACAATCCTAACAATAGTACAGAGACAAATTATGGCCAGTAGTGTATTTAAGCATTAACACTAAATGCATAAGGAGCATGTATAATAATGTATTTGCTGTTTGTTTGTGTGATTAAACGTGTCAGTTGCAGCTGTATAACATCCCACCCTGTCCTTTAAATCACAGATCTGAGACTTAAATGTTGAGGATTGTTATTAAGGACCTGGGAAAACACAAGCCACTAATGGAGTTTTGGCAGCTCGGTGCCATTTCTCACTGACACTGAGGGCATGAGCATCTCCTAGCCATCTTTAATAGTCTGACATTTAAAGGGCATTACACTCAGACTGTCTCTCCTCTCTGTCACACAGACGTGCAGTACACAAGCAGCAGCACATATCAATACGCCTCAACGTACGCGTGTCCTCCTCACGCTCAAGTCCTCAGTTGGACTGTTCATTAATGAGATGTGTACATTGTGTGTTTGTGTGTAACAGAAACGTGAGCTCTGCAGGTGAGGAGGCCCGGAGGAGGATGAGGGAGTGTGAGGGCCTGACAGACGCTCTGCTCTACGTCATCCAGACCGCTCTGGGGAGCAGTGAGATTGACAGCAAGGTAACTCTCCTACACACATGCAACCGACTGCCTGTACACACACACACTCTCATAGCCTCTAGCTCAGAAGTTCTCAATTTTTTCTCAACCAAGTACCCTCTACAAGATAGAAAATATACTGGGAACCCCATCATGTATGTCCCTTGGAATAATTTGATGTAGCTCCTGTTTTCTCTAACACTTCTACTAAGTTATTATGTGAAAGAAAAAAAAAAAAAAAATATATATATATATATATACATATATATACACACACACACATCACACTACTGATAACGTAGGTGTAGATATGTACTGTTCTAATCTTCTTTGTTTTAAAACAGATGTTTTTGAAAATGTTGGCCACTACTCCGACACTCTGACCAGGATAAAGTTATCCACACAGTTGTATTCTCCAGACTTGACTATTGTAATTCACTCCTGTCTGGCATTTACCAGAAATCACTCTCCTGCTTCCAACTGGTCCAAAAAGCAACAGCAAAGTTTCTTACTGGTTTTCAGAGACAACATCACATCACCCCAATCCTGACTTCCCTCCATTAACGTCCTGTGCATTTTAGAATTGATTTAAAGATTTTACTGATTGCTTTTGATCCCTTGCTACATAGCTGAAATGTTAACCCCTTATGAGCCAGTATGCAGCCTTAGATCCTTGGGCGGGGCCCTCCTGACTGGTTCAAAGTCGAAGCTTTAATCTAAGGGTGACCGCACTTTCTCCATCAGGGCCCCATGACTTTGGAACAACATGCCCGAGGACTTGCGTTATAGAGTTATAGACTTGCTAATAAAAGTAATTTTATTCTTTTATTCGTACATATTTATATTGACATTACGTGATGTTATCTTTTTCATTCCTGTTATTTCTGTATATTGACAACGTCATGTAATGTCTCTTTAGTCTCCTCCCTCTATTTTCATTTATTCTTGTTGTCGTTTTTCTTGTTTTACTCTCTTTTACTCTTTTGTATTGTTTTATTATGTTTTAGTGTCTTTTGCTTGTGTCTTAGTTTTACTTCAATTTTAGCTTAATTTTTTTCTTGCTCTTGTTTGGCCTTCTGTTGTTATTTTGCCTCTGGGGCATCCTGCTCTTTTGCTTTGTCTGCCAAAGCACTTTGTAAACTCAGTTATTAAAAGTGCTATATAAATAAAGTTATTACTCTTATTATTATTATTATTATTATTATTATTATTATTATTATTATTATTATTATTATTATTATTTAGAGTTGTGTCCCAGATTTCTGTTAAATCTCTCAGATTTATACAAAAACATGATATAGTCAGGCATAAAAATCTTAAGCTGTACCCTCAGGACCCCTGTCTCACTTCCTGGTTTAGAAAAGGTGGGAGTACTGCTTAAGCACCGATAAGCTTTCTATTTTTCAACAAATTCATTAAATAATGTTGCTATCAGATGTGTCTGAACCATAAAATACAGTTTGTAAATGCAGACTATAATAAATCCTTTTGTTTATAAATAAATAAATACAGACATAAATAAATAAATGTTTTTTTTAATATTGTGATCATTTAAACAAATTAATCAGAAAACTTTCCACAGACATCTTGCCAGAGTGACACAGACCCCTGGGGGTCCCCATACCTGTATTTGAGATCCACTGCTCAAGAATATCCACACACACAATCACCTGAACACACACACACAATGAAAAGTATGTCACCCAAGACTCCTGTATGTGACTGTGTGTGTGAGTTTGCATGTTTGTATCCCTGTCCAATAACTCAAATATTAGTGGTTATTTTTTGCTTTGTTAACATGTGTTTCATGATGATTACTATGCAAAAAATATTCATAATTTACATGAATTAACAGGAGTTATATGCAAATATGTTTTATCTGTGTCTTTGCAGACTGTATTTATACACTGCATATGCTTATTAATTAATTTGTATAAGATGTTTGCCTGTGGTTTGTATGTTAATGTCCAGAGCTTGCTGGCCACAAATTACACACTGTAAAAAAATGTAAGCTTGACTTTGCTTTTAGGCCTACAGTACTGAGCATTTTCTGCAAATTTATAGTCAAATTTCTTCCTGCACTGGCAGATATGAATTTGAGATGGAAAAATAGACACTACTAAGACTCATTTTAAGAAAATATCACCAATCACTGAATAATATCCTGAAACAAACTATGGTTTCACATATGTGCAGTTCTGAAACAAGTTACTTTATTGTCAAAAAAATATTAGAAAGATTTTACAAACAGAATAATTAAGTCTAATAAGTGTATATACAATTAAACCTTGTAATGGGTCAACCTTTTAGTGGTTCAACTTCATTTCATACCAGTGTTCCCACCCTTTTTAAACAAAGAGGTGAGACAGGGTTCCTTAGGATAAATCTTTCGCCTGATCAAATTATTATTATTATTTTTGTTTAAATCTGACAGAAATCTGGGCCACAGCTTTAAAAGGCCAATATTTTAATTAAAAATCCATTTTATAACAAATTTGTATACCTGTGTTATCAGTAGGTATTGTTAATTTTAGATTTTTAGGGGTTTTTAACACATTTTTAAATTGGTTGAAGTTGTGAATTCTTGTTTGGGAAGACCACAAAATTGGAATTAGAGTGTTGGTAAAAAATCTTTTTCTGTAGGACATGATTTGTCCCCATTCTCAAGAGTAAATCTTTTACAAAAATTCTTGCAAAAGTTGTCATTTTTTATAGTGCACCATATATTACCCAACCCAGATGGCCAGTGACACAGAAACATCACTTCTGTGTGTGTGTGTGTGTGTGTGTGTGTGTGTGTGTGTGTGTGTGTGTGTGTGTGTGTGTGTGTGTGTGTGTGTGTGTGTGTGTGTGAGAGAGAGAGAGAGAGAGAGAGCGAGAGAGAAAGAGAGAGAGAGAGAGAGAGAGTGACTGTGCTTTTATGTGAGCCTGTGAGCAACCATGTGTATCTGTTTATGTGGATGTGCTTTCATATGAGCATGCATAGATGTGTGTTTGATGTGTAAAGAGTGTTTCGCTGTGTTGCCTGTGTTTGTGCGTGTGTGTGTTGGGTGGAGATGTGAAGTTTTTAATCCTTCGAAATCCTTCACAAGATCAAAGTCTGAGACTGTTGACTGCATAGCCACTCACAACAATAGGATTAGTGTGTGTGTGTGTGTGTGTGTGTGTGTGTGTGTGTGTGTGTGTGTGTGTGTGTGTGTGTCCATGTTTATACATTGTATATTATACAATCAACACTGCACAGTATGTGTGTGTGTGTGTGTGTGTGTGTGTGTCTGTGTGTGTGTCTGTGTGTGTCTGTTCTCCTGATTGCCATCTGTCCCTCCTTCATGTCCATCTCACTTTGTTTCCATCTCTCTCTCCCTCTTTCTTTCTTTCAAGACCGTAGAGAACTGTGTGTGCATCCTGAGGAACTTGTCGTACCGTCTGGCTGCGGAGACGTCTCACAGCCAGCAGGGGGGGTCGGAGGAGCTGGACGGCCTGTTGTGTGACACCGGCGGGAAGGACGCAGAGAGTTCAGGATGCTGGGGCAAGAAGAAGAAGAAAAAGAAGGGACATGACCAGGTTGGGAAAAAAGAAAGTTCCTATTTCTCATATTTCTTCTTCGTCACTTTTGTTTTTCTTTTTCTTTCTTGATTCAGTCCCATACTTGTTTCTGCTGCTTCATGGGAGATAAAAGTGTTTGGCAGCCTCAGCTGAAGGTTCTTGTTTGCTCACAAAGTACTCAAAGTACTTTGCTCAGATCCATGTAGTTCATAATAAAGTGGATAATGCCTCACAGTAGTCTGCTTATAACTACCCAGACAAGCTAATGGACTGTGCTTGGCTGAATGCTGTTGCCCTCTACTTGCTTGTACAAAAAGGCGGTCAGGGCCTGCTTTCTCAGACATACATGGGGAGCAATGTCTTTATCTGTTGCACACACTGGAGTGTGATTGAGACTGCATGTTTCTGTCCAAATGCAACCTGAGAGGGTATAATAACTAAGCCTGACCTAAAACTGAAGCAGTTAATATAAGCTGGAGCACTGAGTTTGTTTTGTCCTGCACACAATTATTTCCGTGATTACAGCTTGCCTGTTTTCCTCGATGGATATATGGATCACGTATCACATAGTGTCATCAGCAGTCTTACAAGTGACGACATCAAGTCTTCATCTTAATGAACTTAACTGTGACTGAACTATTTATCTAAACCAGTGAAAATCAACCTCAAAAGGCTGCAGGGTGGCCATCCAACCATTTTCTACTACACAATGAAAATTGATTTACACTGTTTTCCCAGGAAGGAGGGACAGACATGCCAGCTTTGTATGATGGATAAATTACTCTCTGTAACTAATAGAGAGGGTTGATCTTTGTGTGATGGCTTTTCAGGCTGTGCAGATTGTGGTAAGATCAGACAGTGAGCTCTGCGGGACAACTAGTGGCTGAAGAGGAATAAAATTCTGTAGAAATAAGAGTAATTCTTATCCCATGAATGTGTACTCCATAATGAGAGAGCTTTAATATCTTGTTCATTCAGTCCCTGCTAGGAGCAGTTTATCGTTTATGCATGATGGAAGAGGTTCCAACTGTTTAATGTTGTATAAACTCTTTTAAATGTCACCAGAGTTTTAACAACTAAAATGCAGCTGCAGTTATTTAATGCAGTGAAATATCCAATTTATCTGTCAATCCATACATCAGATTAATTAAGTTAATAAATTCAGTTAATAGGTCAGTTCATTTGAAAGATGAGTTATGGGCCTTTTAATGTTTGTTCAGTTTATGTCATAAATAATGGTTTTATTAATGACATTTTGCAAAAGTGGCCCACTGGGCTAAGCAGGTGTTTCTGACCTAAACCAACCATTGTGGTTCATGTGGAGTTGATTGTTTGACATCCTCTGTCCTTAGCTAGTCTAAATTAATGTTTACCTCCTGAAGTAGCCCATGTCTTGCAGTCATGCATTATCATGTAAATAATAAACACAAGCCCAAGAGACAAAAACCCATCTGAAACGGCATTTCAAAATTCTTGTCCGACCCATTGCATCCCAACCAGTTACCCTAGTTTGGTGGGAATAATTCCTTAATTCGCAGTGTTAGATGTGAAAATATTCTGGCTCTACAGGCTGTTTTCCTCTCACCTCTCCTCTCTCTTTTGCTCCTCTCCAGGGGCGTCCTTTTCATCAATGCAACAGGACACCCCTCTCCAGGGGCGTCCTGTTGCATTGATGAAAAAAATGATATGTTAACCATTAATAATGGTTAACTTTTTAATTTGTCATTGTAGTAGGCCTGAATGGATTTGTATATTCTTCAACTGTAAAAATGTGTAGCTTATGCACCAAATAAAAAAAGCTTTAATATTTCATCAACTAAGATAGGCATCATATGTCCTGCATCTATTGCTCTGAACCTTTTCCTATAAATTTTGGTGGCTAGACTTCAGTTTCTATAGACTAGCTATAAAAACCAAATCCCAAAGAAAAGAAAAGTCTCTGAGTACACACACAAAGGTACACAGAGTTGTCTTATAATGCTAGCTAGCTACACTTAGCATCTGTCCTCTCTGTGAACTCAATACTTGAGGTCAAGAGATTTGAACTGTAAAAATACTCCAGTGATCAGCTCCCAAGAAAAGCAGAAAACTTTCTATGTGTTCAGTCTGAATGCGCCCAAACCCCAGTCACACATATAGATTCAGAAACTGAAAAAACACATGCTAGTTGACATCAGTTTAGTTCACGTCAGGCATCAGTTCTCATGATATAAATTCATCATAAAAGTGGGACTCAGATGCAAGAAAATGATGCATGGAAACAGATCTCTCAGGAATTGAAACCCCTCACTGTAGACCAGTGAAGTGGCCAACAGCAGAAAATAACTGCCCAATCATAGCTGAGAATGCAAATTACTGGCTGGATGCCTAACGAGAGATGAGAAAGCCTGCAACTTTGAGTGTGTGAACGCTACTTTATCAGAGGAGACATCAACAGGCAGGGACATGGCAGCTGGATGCAGAGGTGGCAAATGGACGTTCTCTCTGTGGAACATGATGAACTGTTGCTCATGTGCATTGTTAGCTCAGTGTTAACTAGTTACATGGGTGAGTGTCGAGTGTTTTCTGTGTCAGGAGTTTAACTATGTTAATCAGTTATTGGAGATAATATGAAGCGAAAAATTTCATCAAGGTGACGTTTTTAATTTGTGCTTTAGTCGATGACTTATCTTGCAGTCTTTGTCTCTCTGTGCTCCTTTATCTCTCCCTCTTTTACTTTCCCTCTTATTTTACAACAGTATAACATCTTATAGAACTTTAATAACCACATAAAAATGTATATTTACACACTAAGTACATAATGCATGAGGGGTTTGCCTTCATTTGTTTAATGCTGTGACTTTATTAGTTGGTATTCCCTGCCAGATGTCCAATAAGTTATATAAACAGTAGTGCAGATAGAAAGTCATCATCTTAATCCTTTATTATGGAGACTTAACTGCGTATTTTCTAAGACACTACCCTTATATGTTTTCATTTCTATCATTTCCTTATCTGTCTTGTGTCAGAGCAAGTATCACTGTTGTTTTGTTTCCAAGTGGAAGATTCACTACCTCATTTTGTAGCTCTCTGCTGTTTGTAGTTCAGGAACATTTGCTCAGTTCATCCTTGGTTCACGCTATCTCCAGTCTTAAATGAATATTTATGAATGCACTGCAGCGTTCTTTGATATTCATGATGTTTGAGCCAGAGTTGTTTTCCACGTCAACCCCTGATATTCACCTACCACCTGCATTAGGCCTATTTAAGATCACGTCTCCACCTTTCTTGGAACACATCGGCTGTTGTCTGATGAAGATTTCACCTCTGAAGGAAACAGCCAGTGTTTTGGGGCTTCTAGTGTACTCAGTTGTTATCCGGGTAATGAATGGACAACAAATGTCCGGGCCAAGACTCCCTCTTCTGCTTCATTATGTATGGTCTGATTAGCAAGTTTGTCAGTCAGCAGCGACCTTATATCTTTAAACAGATATCCGCATATGAATGCAGATACATTTTTAAAAAAGAGCTAATAAAATGTTAAATCATCATCATTTTCAACATTAAAATCCCCGGCCACTGAATAGGTGGTTTGCTCCACCTCATATTCCAGAGCATCTCATCATTTCAAAAATGAGATTTGTTTGCTTAATGCACTCAAAAATGTTCCAAACATTGCATAAAGCAACTAAACAAAAAAAATCCATCAATACAAAATGAAAGTGCAAGAATAGTGGTCGAAAGACTGTGTCTCAACCATGGCTTCAGTTCCCAACATTTACTGAAAAACCTCCCACATCTCCTGGACACAAATAGAAAAAAGTGGGTTGGTACCTGATCTGAACTCTGAGTATCCATAACATAAAAACTTACAATAAACACTGCAAACAATAAACAAATTTGTATTAAACCTAATGTAAATACCAAAATATACACTCATAATTTTAACATAAATAGAAAAAATCAACCATTTCCATTAATGGTCACAACCCTCCCTATTACTGCCAATGTAACGAAAAAAAACTTTCTCATCATTTTTAGATTTTTTTTTAAATTATTTTGAGATATTAACTCATTATACAATATATTGCATACTATTTTGTATGATGTCATTATATAGACTGACCTCTGACTGACTTCTGTTGTCCTTGTACTTAACAAACTAAGAAAATATTTGAATTCAAGAAATCATTCTTAACCCTTAAATTAAATTCATCATTTCCATGGACTTAAAACAATTGCTTTAATTTGCCTTTGTGTCATCAAAAAATGTAAAACACCAAAAGCCAAGTGGTCTTGCCTCTACAATGATGAAATTCTAGGCCCACTCAGGCTACAAATGAGAAACCAGAACAATTCCAATAACAAAAACTCGTCCCTAGTCTACATATTCTGCATTCATATGTAGATATCTGTTTATAGGTTACATCTCCAGAATAAGATACAGCTTTGATGTGATACAAATATGTGTCTTCTTAATTTAATGCTTTTTTGTCCCATGCAATATCATATACACATGCTACAAGGTTTTCACACAACAGGATCAGGAGATTATAGCTGTACCTACAGATTAAGCCGTGTTTGACTTTCTGTATGCTGACTACCTCAGCTCAGAATCAAAAATACCAAGCCGATTTAGTATTTCTCTCTGGATTTCCAGGGTCTGTCCATCTGTTGCCAACAGGCAGAGTTTCATCCGTTTAGTTAAAAAATTAGCGCTCTTGTAGCTGCAGAATTGGCAGAAACCAAACGGCTGCCTTGGAGTAGGCTCTAACCTCTTGTCATGCTAATAAGCAATCAGCATCACATTCTGGTTGAGTGGAAGACGTCTTTTACAACTTCTAGTGAAGCTGTGGGGATTGAAAACCCAACACTTCCGGTTGATCAGAGTGGGTGAATTGCTCATTAGCCCTGTGTGCTTTTTCCCCCCTTTCATTCCTAGAAACGACAGAGAAATGAGATTTTAAAAAATGGTAGTGATGAGCCAGGCCTTTAACTTCCATTTGTCAAGCGAACCCCCGATGAACTTTTTGCGTATCCAAGCAGAACCAGGAAGATGAGGGATCTTAAAACTAACTCTGGGATCAGATTGTAAAGGGAAAAATCATAACCTCTCCATAATGATAATACGTAACCCCCCCTTTCTCTCCCCTCTATCTGTCTGTCTCCACTCCAGTGCAGCTGTGGGTGATTACCATGAAGTAGCGATTGGGGAGCTTGTTGAAGAGGGCAAAACTCTATCAACTATGGGGTAATTAGAGGAAAGAATGAGGAGAGGAGAGGAGGAAAGGATATGTTGGTGGAGATGAGATATAAAGGAGGAGTAAGGGAAGCTGGGGCAAAGGAGGGAGGCTAGAGAATACAAAAGGATGAGAGAGGAACGAGGGAAAGGAGTAGTAGAATAATAAGGTCAAAGACAAACAGGGAAGCAAAGGAAGGAAAAGATTGTTTTTCAGTGGGGTGTGTTGGCAATATTACAGATCTTTACCAGATGTCATGTGAGATTACATCATCACAGATGGAAGTAGGAAGCAGACTGGCAGTTTTATCAATATATACAGAACACATACAAATCATTATCTGATAAAGAACCACAGACTGTCTTGCCATCAGCCATGATGCTGTCAACAGGCCGACATTCAAACCCATGAGTACTCAGTAATCATTTCTACATTATTACATGAGAACTCAGCATTCATGGGTTGGGCCACGCTCATATTCGAACTTTAAAGTAGTGTTGTCACCACAAAAGATCAAAAAGATCTTGCAAGAATGATTTTGATCCAAACCATTTGTCCTTAATATAACCAGATCTCAACCACAGCATTGTCACGTTATAAAAACATTATTTGTTTGTGTAACCTGCGCAATGAAAGGGTCCCATTCTAGACACAAGCCTCTAAAGTTTCATGACACATAGACTTGTACAGTAAGGTGAAAATGTTACCAGCGCAGCTGCACACTCAAATTAAAACAACTTCCTGTTTCATAGCAAATAATGTGTCATGATGAGTGTAAATGTAATATATATAGGGCCTTGTAATTTCCTGTTGCCTGCTGCTGTAGCACTCTGACTATGATTTATACCCCACAACTCTGGTGGCCTTGCGCAGACCTCACCCATCTTCAACTTAATTTTGATCTCAACTAACACAACAAAATCTGTCCACAGACAGACATATAAACACTTGGTAAAGTACTCAAATTCACTTCTGTGGTATTACTTGCTGCAGAAGTCCCTCCAGGACCACATTTTGCCATGATGGCAACATGGCAAGAACTCTGTTAAGTTGTCTCAAATTTGTACTTGATGAATATGTACTAACATTCATGTGATAAGACTGAAACTAAAGCTGTATTTCTAATGCAAAAAAAAAAAAAAAATCAACATCTAGTTAATGTACTATGCAGAAGACAGGAAAAAAAGAAGCAGCATTGTTTTTGTATTGGAGGCTGGAGTTAGTTTCTCCTTGTATTAAAAGCTTGTTAAAGAAAAGGCAATCAGACTGTTATTACATTCTAGCATAACACTGTTCAGCTGCTGAGCTTGCACATTTGAACCAGCAAGCCAGAGGTTAGATTAATGTTTTATCACTTTTATACTACTACTACTTTTAGAAAAGTCTATTAGGATGAGGAATAAAAAGTGTGTTGGACGAATACATAAAAACAGTATTTTTGTATATGTAGGCTGTAACACAATATGGAAATGTATGCTGAATCATGAGTAAAACAAAACGGGGGTAATCAATAATCAGTGTTCTCCCGTTCTGCATTACATGAGACCACATTTGTAATAAGTGTAAAACGAAAAACTTCAATAACTTTCAGCTTAATCAGAATCATTAATTTACAACAAAGAAATCATAGCAAAATGACAACATGTTATGATCGTATAACCTGATATTCTATATTCTATATCCTGAGATTCTTTTAAATGTCAGTAGAGAATATTATATTCATTATTTTTGTTATTGACCATCCCTACTCTCAGTCCTGGATGAACAGTAGGTGATTTATTTGCATTTAAATGCGCCAAGCTCTCTATTTCTAAAAATCAAAGGGATTCATTACCAATAAGTACAGTATCCAGCCCAGTGCAGCAACTAATGATTAGTTTTTGGTGCAGATTAATTTTATTTTTTCATAACACACCTACTCATCATGCACATGTTAGTCAAATGTCAGTACTACTAATCTGTTTGAATTATATTGCAGAGTCACTTACCAATCTCCTGCATTCACATACCCATGCTTTCACAGTTATTATTGATGCACGGTCTGTGTGTATTTTTCAAAATGCATCATCAATGCAGGAGGAAATGTCAGATTTCAATTACAGAGGAGATAGAAAAACAGAATGCACAAATAGATGAATGCCACCTTATTTATACACTGCTTATGAATAGTAAATTTCTCTCCCTCCTCTCCCTGTTCTCGCCTGAGGGGACCACGCTGGCACCCTACCACTGTCAAACCTCGCCTCACACGGAATTCAAAATGCTTTTCTATTCTGAATTATGTCTCATCCTCCGCAGTGGGATGGCGTCGGCCCATTTCCAGACTTGGCAGAGCCCCCGAAAGGCATCCAGATGTTATGGCACCCCACCATCGTCAAGCCCTACCTCACACTGCTGTCTGAGTGCTCCAATCCAGACACCCTGGAGGGAGCAGCTGGGGCTCTGCAGAACCTAGCTGCTGGCAGCTGGAAGGTAAGGACTCAGTGCTGCTGTGCCTGTATCCCTGTGATACCAAAGGGCATCTGCACAAGTGTGTTGAAATTCCAGTGGGTTCTGAAAGTGAGAAATCTCAGCACACGGAAAATAACAACCCTAACAGCTCCCGATATTCTGGCCATTTTGTGCTGTGGGATAGAAAATCTCACTTTTACTGAGCCTTTAAAATTTCCTCATGCGTGAGTGAATCATTTGGTGCACATCTCTCTGAAATCAACACTTTTATGTAATGGCATCTAAACGGCATCTTATTTTCATCAATATGTTACAGATGATGACATTAACTATGGGACGACTGCTTTACATTTAGAATGTTTGTCATTTTCCAGCCTCACTGATTTTAATTGTCTGTCATTTAACTTGATAGAGAGCATTTTTATTTAAACAGACAGCATGGGAACAGTTTTGGTCAAATTTGATATGATTTAGAAAGTACTAGTGAATACAGTATCATCAGTTTGACAAAGAGATATCACACTTTGTGTTTCCAGAGCTTTCAGCCTCATCACGTGGGTTCTCATCTGTAGCTTACACAAAAACTAAACCATAAACTATACGCAACAGCTAAACCACCTCCAACTGAACAACTCAAGTTTAAGGGGAATGGCAACACGATGTTCCTGAAAACTTCAGAAACATCAGAAACTGCTTTTTCAAAGGTCAAGAATTCACTTTCAGGTTCAATATCTGTCAAATTTCAGTATCCAAAAATATCTGAAATACTTTTAGGCATGGCAGTGTTAACCACTTTGGTCTAGACTGAAAAATCTTAAACTACTGGCTGAATGTCATGAAATTTTGAACAGACATGTTCCTCAGAGGATGAATCCTACTGATTTGGTTCTTTAGTGCCACCAGAAGGTCAAAGTTCTCACTAATCCAGTGGAATACCAACATCTACTTGATGCATTGACACAAAACTTGGGACACACGTTCAGACGATGTATGCTACTGATCTTGGTGGTCCCATGAATTTTAGCATTTTTTGGTTTTAAGTAAAATGTTTTAAAAACTTGGACCGCATGCCATGAAATATGGTTCAGACACCCATGTTCTCCTTAGTATGAATTTTGATCACTTTGTGATTTTTTTCTTTGGTTTATGACCAAATACCTGCAAGACTAATGACATTCCCATAAGCCTGAGATGTGCTTTGTGCTTGAGCTAATTAATAAGACAGTGAACATGATAAACATTATACCATCTTACAGGGTACAAATTAGATTTATTTATCATGATACAACACAGGTTTGTATGACAAGATTAAGTTGTAGTACCCTTTTGCCCAAAAAACAATGTTATATACAAAAGTTATTAAAGTAGATTAATTCAATAAATAAGTAACTGAAAAAAATAAAGCACATTATTTTGCATGTTGGAGTGCTGAGGATGAATTTAAAGAAGCCTCCAGCCCGTGGGAAGATGCTGCTCTGTGGTCTGATGATACAGCAGCGAATGTTTCTCTTGCCAGACGGCAGCAGAGTTAACAGACTGTGACCACACCTGTTTGTGATGTGTGCAGTCAGGGTGCTCTCTATAGCTCCTCTGTAAAAGTTAACAAGAACTTAGCACGGAAATGTTGCCCTCTTAAGTTTCCTTAAGAGATACAGCTATTTCTGGGGTTACCATCACATGTTAGCACTGTCAGCATGTTAGCATGCTAATGTTAGCACAGCTCCTAGCATGGTTTTAGAATCTTTAGTCTTGTTTGAAAATGAATCCTTACACGTCTCAAAGTGCAGTGGTCGTCAGCTATGATAATATGTCATAAGAGATTAAAAAAAACAACTCTCTGTCCACCTCCAACTTCTGCCCCGCCCAGTGGTCAGTGTATATTCGTGCTGCGGTGCGTAAAGAGAAGGGCCTCCCTATCCTGGTGGAGCTGCTAAGGATAGACAACGACCGGGTGGTTTGTGCCGTGGCCACTGCGCTGAGGAACATGGCTCTGGACATCAGGAACAAGGAGCTCATTGGTGAGTGTCTCATTCAAGCAAACAAAGATACAAACAAAACACACACATGGTTACTTATGTCATTTTTGGGGGGTGGCTCGCCACAAAGAATGCGTGCCAAGTCTATTTCTGCTGGACACCTGCACAGAGCAGACTGAGCTGGGCAGGAAGTCAGACACATGGATGGAATAGAGATTTTGGTCAATTTTCAAATTAAAAGACTTCATATGGTGTAAGAACAGACAGAAAAGAAAATATTTAACCACATAGACCAAATCAACAAAATCTGACCAAGTCAACACAATCAGGCAGGCAAAATGTTCCACTTCTGAAATGCTCCTGGTGGGACATGAAGCCCCGTGGAGGGTGGAGGCTGCAGATGTGACGTACCCATGAGAATCACATCATTACATTAATTTCCTGGAGATCTAACCCCATCCATAATCAATACTTCCCTAAACTTAACCTTTACCGTAACCTTAACCTAAAATTAAACACTGAAGCCAAAAATCAACATTTTTCCAACTGGGGACACGTCCCAGTTAACTGGCCCCCACGTTCCAAATTAACTGGTCTTTAGTCTGAAATGTGTCCCCGAAAATAGCCTCCCCCCACCAACACACACAAAAGTTGACACAAAAACAGTCTGCTAATGGGTTAATGCACAATTTCCAAAGCACACCAACTTAATTCAAGAGTTTAATTTGAGTGTATTTTTCATGTGCTTAATTCTGCCTTAATTGGAGATAATGGCACTGAAAACAAGTGCAGTTATCTTGACCCACTTGCAGAATTAGTCACTTGCTTTAATGGTGAATATGATACTTGTTTAAGTAGAAATGTTTAGCAGTAATTATTTGAAAAGGAGCTGTTAAAATGCTATTTTGGTGTAGAGGGTTATTGCTGTTAGGGATGGCTGACTAGCAGTGGGTTTGTGGATTTCTCCAATAAAAATAAGAGAAATGTCTCTATCATATTTGTCGGTGTAATTGCAGATATTCACATAGTTTCTTTCTTAGTAGCAGATAGTTGTTGTTGCTCTGAGTGATAGTGTGATGCTTGATTTTCCTTTAGAGATCGAGTGATGTCTCTAATAAACTCTGCTTTTCTGCTGGTCCCCATAGCAACAACCTCATGCCTCCTTCCACTTTACTGTCTGACGCTTGAGGCTCTGAGCTGAGCTGTCTGTGTGTGTATGTGTGTGTGCTGTATGTGACTGCAACCATTCATGAGTGTACGTAGGTTGTAATATCAATCTTAAATCCCGCTGCCACGGGGCATTCATGTATATTTTGCTTTGACATACTGTCCTGCCCTCACTCGTGTTGTGTTAACATGATGAAATTGAGTTAGAGACACACCAGACTGTGTAACCGCGTCCTCAGAGCTTTCAGCAGCAGATATCAATACTGTCTGCACAGACAGGTCTGCTGTGAGCCAACTGTTGTTTATTACTGCAATGTTACAAACTTGATTGAGAGCTTCATTTTCACTGTTTGTATGTTTATAATAAAGAGAATATTGCAAGTATATGGCAGTAGTTGAATCAAGTTGTTTACATGCTTCGTCATGCTTGATAAGTTACTGTAATAAGCCAGTTTATATGTGTGTAGTACTTTGATTATCTGGAGGAAATTGTGTTTTTTATTGAAAATTTCATTTAGAAAGTTGAAATGAGCCAGTTTGTTAGAGAAAGTTTTGATTCAGTATGCTACAGCATGTTATGTTTTTCATGTGTTAAAAGGAAAGTTCACTTCTAAATCAAAAATACATATTTTTCCTCTCACCTTCAGTAAAATTGAAATAGTTTTGGTATTAGTTTCATCGAGTTTTGGAGATATCAGCAGTAGAGATGTCTGCCTTCTCTCAAATTACTAGGTGGCACTCGGCTTGTGGTGCTCATTGAGGCAAAAACAAATACATTTAAAACAAACTCAACAGCAATGTCCCTTTCCAGAAATCATCACACGGTTACACCCAAATAATGTATTACTAGCTAGCTCAGGGGTGCTGACGTCACAGCTCAGCTGAGGAAGATGCCATTAGTGTTTACATCCCATGCTGTCTCTAGCACGAGCCTCTCATCCATGAGTAGATGCACACTTCCTTCTGTGCAATTATATGGTTGGAAGGTTCAGCTTGGAAGAAAATAGTTCCAACATGAAACTGCTCACAACGAGGTCTGTGGATTACCTTTAGTAACCAGCTCATGATTTCTGGAAAGAGACATCACTGTTGAGTTTTTCAAAAGTATTTTTAAGCTCCACAAGCTGAGTGCCATCTTGTGCCATAACATTCAAGGGAAGGGTTGGATATCGGTACTCAATATCTTTAAGGTATCAAGCGGTATCAAACTTAACCAATAAATGACTCTTTGCATGGTTTTGCTTGTTGCAAATCACTGCAAGCTTTCTGTGATTTAATCTGACGTGTGATTGGCCTACTACTCCAGCAGCTACAACCCATACAGTCTGTGGTGTGATGAAGTTAAGCACCATGTATTTGATGGCATTTGAAAGTATGACTATACTACATGCTTGTGGCATCTAATTAATATAAATGCATAAAATGTAGATATAATGTTAATATAAATATAAAAATGGTATCAAATATCTGTATCACTTTAAACAATAATTAGCTCTCCTTTCTAAAGCCGATATCTCCAAAACTGTCATCACACCAAAACAATCTAGATGGACAAATAGCGCTACAGGTAAGAGGAAAAACAAGTATTTTTGATTTTGGGGTGAACTGTCCCTTTAAGTATTTTTAATTTATTTAGTAGGCTATTACAAGCATGTTCTTACATATTAACCAGAAGAATCAGGAGTAGCCTGTACATATATATGTCATGCACTGGGAGTAGAACGTATATAGTGTGGATGTGAACTGTCAGTGAGCCGTGACGTGCCCCCTCCACCCCGGGGTGATGACCCAATCAGAATGTGGGGCAAAGGGCAGAGTGGACAAGATTGCCTGACAGCAGCACCGGGGTGTCATGGGAAATGTAGTCAGTCGGTGTTAGATTACGTGGCCAAGTCAGCATCATGGTCTGACAGCCACCCAGCCAGGCTGCATTTACTCAGTCAAAGCTTTGAGGTTAAGCTTTCAAAGGTTTTTAAGGTGAGAAAAGGAACAGAGCAGAGACCACAGTCGACTTTAGAACTGTACAAAATGATTAGGGGGTTAGAGGCAATATGATAATAAATGGAGAAAAGTGGGAAATCTCCATACTTAAGAGGCTGAAAACAAAATTTTCTGCCATTTTTTGCATGAAATATTACTCAATAATCAAAATTTTAATAAATAAATTTTTTTTTTTACCAATTGTCTGGTCGGGCAAGTGAGTTGCTAGATTTACTAGGTCAACACAGCATTTTACTCACCACAGGCAAGCAGGCAATCCTTTATTTATATATTGTTATATAGATCAAATCAACTAGCTAGTAGGATCAATCTGTAAGTTTTGAGAAGAGAACTGACATGCATCTGTAGGTATTATCTCTCCTGAGAGTCATTTTGCAGTAGCCTGCGGTTGTTCACACTGTCACTATATTTTGCTTTCAAAGCAGAAAAAAGAACAAATGTGAAGTAAAACGTGTCTTATAAAGTTATCTTGTATTATAAGTGAAGTTCAGCATCGTACTTCGCCAACTGTCTCTGCAAATGGGTTCAGTTAGTAGAAGAAAAAAATAGATATAATTTAGATAAAGTTAGTGAACAATAGATACTACAAACGTCTTTTCCTTGGCCTGTCTGTGTTGTAAATTATCTGAAATTTTCAGGATAATTCAGCCTGCTTTGTTGGTATCGCTGTCAGATTAAACGTTCAGCCCAAAAATTTAACACATACAAAAAAGTTACAACAGTTAAATTATACAAAGTTAGAATTACAAACACTCCAGCTGTCTTTCTTTTATTCTTTTTTCCACCTTGTCTCCTCATTTCAACCCCTCTCCCACCCACCCTGTCACTCTTAACCCCCCGTGCCCACAGGTAAATACGCCATGAGGGACCTGGTGCACCGCTTGCCCGGAGGCAGCAACAACAACAACAGCACCACTGGGGGAGGAGGAGGCGGCAACACCAGCAGCCTGGTAGGGAAGACCATGTCGGACGACACCATCACGGCTATCTGCTGCGCTCTGCATGAGGTCATCACCAAGAACATGGAGAACACCAAGGCCCTGAGGGACGCCGGCGGCATTGAGAAGCTCATCGGCATCGCCCGCAGCAAAGGAGACAAGTAAGCCGAATGGGAGGATGTTGACAGGTGGAAGGGGGTGGGAAGACAGACGAGGAGGAGTACAGAGGGATGAAAACATGAGGTTGTATTTTGATAGACACTGCAACAGCATAAGAAACTATATTTTAAACATTGTCCCTTATCTGTCTTCTGTATGTTTATATACAGCAGTTATCAGTTCTGTTTTACAAAGTTAGAGAGCAGTAGCAAACAAACAAAAATCATTGCTATATAACCTACATAATCCAAAATGTTAAGATACTAAACTACAAAAAGATTGGTCCATTTTACCCCATTTTTTTTCTTGAAAAAATAATCTTTATTTTCATTATTTACAGTCCATAGCCAAAAGCCATCATATGTAACATTTCAATATTAAAATGTCTCAAAACTTGTGACATGTTATATAATTTGTTGAGTTGTCTACATGATTTATTCAAGGTAACAGTGTGTTTCCTACTAGCTGCCAGTGGCTATAACTTCCAGAAAAACATTTGATACGTGAGGAAGGAAGTTAGCAAACTAAATGTAACATGAATAAAACATTAATGTTACCTTGTTCATGAACATAGTTTCTGCATAAATCACCTCAGATAGATTTTACTCGGTAGTTGTGTTTGTTTAATAGTGAAAATAACAACTACCATAATCCCACACCATTTCATAATGTCAATAAACTCTGTCTTTTGTCATAGTTTAGCAAAATAATTTATATATTATGTGTTTAACAGTTCATATGCTTTGATAGACAATGCAACAGCACTGGACACTAGAAGCTAATATTGCCTATATACAGCATGTCTGTTGTCTATATGTATGTATATATATGATGATAAATGATATTCTGTTGCATATGTTTTATATAATCATGCATCAAAAAGTCAGTTTAAGGTTTTAACTCATTTTTGAGCAAATATGTACAGTAGTTCCTGCATTTTTTCTTTGTAGGTCAGAATAGCAGATGACAAATCTAGGTCTTACTTTTACATCCAAAAGCTCCTCCACTGCTCTGTGAATAATTAAATGCTGAAACAAATTTCTGTAATTATTCAAAGTGTGAATCATTATAGTTGTTTTGACTGAATGATACAGAAGGTTATACATCAATAGATAAACGTGATTTCTATTTAAAAATGCTTGCCTGCTCTTCAAATCACATTTTGAGGTTCCTTACTTTGCATCACTGAAAGGGCAGGATGTGCAATCCAGAATCCAAAACAATAACATTTACCCAAATGACTTGAAGAAATAAAGTTTAATTTCCTAGACGCTGATAAGGCCATATGGGCCAATTACACCCACAGCCATTAGTCAGCCGAGTCAAACGCTGGAGGATGCAAAATGAAATATGGGCCAATCAATCAATCAACTGAGCAATTATGCAATTTGGTAATTGAAGTGCCATATTTGAGGAGATAAAGACGACATTTCCATTTTGCATCTTTGGTCATTTCTTCTTGGGAGGCTGCAGTGAGGAGATGATGTGCGCTGGTTTAGTGTCTCTGCTTTCTGTCTGTTCCTTCATTATTTTGGTCTTTTTCTTCTGTTCTGTGATGTTTTTATAGCTCCCACTAGCATAAATCAAAGGACAGTCGAGCTTTATACTGTGTATTTTCTTTTCCTCTCTGCTGAATTCCCAGACATAGTCCTAAAGTGGTAAAGGCAGCATCTCAAGTCCTGAACAGCATGTGGCAATACAGAGACCTCCGCAGCCTCTACAAAAAGGTAAAGTCTGCCTGACTGAACACTGGAACTGTCAGTCGTGTTGGTGTTTCAGTAGATATCACCAGAGATGACAGAAGTACATACATTCTGTTCTCGAGTAGAAGTACATATGATTGTGTAAAAAAAAGACTCTGGTGAAAGCAGAAGAACTGATTCAACTTCTTTACTCAAGTAAAAGTGAAAAAGTACAGGCTCTGAAATTAACTTAAAGTTTAAAAGTGAAAATTTGCCCTCTGAAGAACATTTCTACTGGCTGTTTCTGTGCAAAACTAACTCAACCTTACTTTTCCTCTATTGGTCTCTGTCTTTATCATCTTGTTACGTCTTTTACAATGTTTTCGTCTTGTTAGATCTTGCTAAGTCGTTTTCCTATTGTTATGTTGCATTACGATTTTTGTCTTGCTATGTATTGTGTCTTGTCACATCGTTTTGATCTTGTTTCATCTTTTACGTAGTTTTTGTCTTGTTACGTAATTTTCATCTTGTCACGTCTTTTTTCATCTTGTTACGTTTTACCTTACATATTTTGTCAGTCTTGTCATGTCAGTCTTGCTACATCCTCTACATCATTTTTGTACATCTTATGTCGTTTTCCTATTATTATGTCTTGTTACATCATTTTCATCCTGTTATGTTTGTTTAGTCATACTTGTCTTGCTACATATTTTATATCAATTTGGTCTTGTTATGTATTGTTACATAGTTTTTGTCTTGTTACATCTTCTTACATCTCGTTAAATCTTGTCACACCTTTTTTGAGTTGTTTTTGTATTGTTTCTTCTTTTTACATTGTTTTTTATAGCATTAAAAATAAAATAACGAGCCTGTTTTGAAAATGTACAGAATAGGGAGTACAGATATTTGTGTTAAAATGTGAGGAGTGAAAATAAGGGCTTCCCATCTCTGGATATCACTGACTTATTTTTAACATGGTCTCATCTCTTATCTCTTCTCCTTGTCTCGTCTTGTTTTCTTCTCTCCTGTCCTTTCTTCTCTTCTCTTCCTCAGGATGGCTATTCCCAATACCATTTTGTCGGTTCCTCCTCCACGATAGAGAGAGACAGACAGCGACCTTATTCTTCCTCTCGTACTCCGTCCATCTCTCCCGTACGAACCTCACCCAACAATCGATCAGGTGAGTCTACACCCCTCCCCCCTCTGCTGACAGTCTTCCCTTTTGTCCTCCATCACTCTTTCCATCAGTGCGGTCCAGTCAAACAAACGCCGCTCCAGTACAGCTGAAGTCTGCTTTAACCTTCACACTACGGCGGCTGCCGACAAATTATTCTGCTGTCAAGTAAAATCCTTGCACCGTGGCCCCTAAAAAAAGTTCCTGCCCTTCATTTTTGAAATTAGGGTTTGACTACGATGGGCTCTCCATGGATTCAGTATTTCTGGGCTCTTTGAAACTTACCTTATGTGTGCCAAAAATATGATCAATGTTTTCCTAATGAGCTTAATTCTTGGCTCGGTCTAAAAGCCTCTGAAAGTGACTGCGAGACAGTAACAATGTCCAGTTAAACCAAAGATAACAATGATAACAGACTAATTACAAAACATTTCCATGTGTACTCATGTGGAATGTGATCAAAGTCTTACACTGTTCAATTCCCAAAAACAAAAACCTTTCCCGGACATGGAAAATGTAACATCATCTGGCATCATCCTCCCAGTGCTGTGCAAGTTTACACTATACAAAAGGTATCTCAAAGTTCACAGAGATGAAAATGACCTTAAAATATCTGGTTTACGGTCATAGTTTGGATTTTGAATTTTGAGCTAAGACGTACGTGATATTCTGGTTGGATAGCGTACATCTAATAGGTATAAACAACAGTTTACAAAACTTTGAGAACATTTCACACTACAGTAGACAGACATGAAATGACCACGATGTATCATCAGAGATCACGAAAGCATGTTAAACTGAAATGTTGAAATATTCACTATTCACACACGTCAGAGACTGGTTAGTTCAGCTCACCAAAAACATCAGGACATTCAATGAATGACTCTTTTAACACAGTCATGCCAAACACTGTTCTTGTCATTCAGACAGAGGTGTCTGAAAGTGTTCAGCACAGCAATGAGTTGAAAAGTGATGAAGGAAGAGTATTTCTACGATCCCTCAGGCTGCATCAGTGATGGATTTTAAAGCTTACTTTGCTGCTGAATCCTTCGTTAATGACCATCATGAGAGAGCGAGAGCAGCTTGCCCCCTCTTTACTGATATGTTACTTAAATTACATTAGAGGAAACTCCTCGACGACTTAACGCTGACTCATTTCTGTTTTGTGGTTTATTAAAGTTACTTATTTCTGTGTGGGCAAGAGAACAAGTGATACATTTATTACATTGTTCTTAATCAGTTGTCAGGAAAGAACAGCAAACACAGGAAAACTCTTTTTTTTATACTATATGTAACAATTCATCAGAAAACCGTACTACGCCTAGAATGGGTGTTTTAGGGGTACTGGATATTTATACCTTTTATTTGTGTTGCATGCACAAGGCAGTGAGTTGGAACCTTCCATTACTACTTTTTCATTTGAAATTGCAAAAGCAATCCAGAAGCAGTCCACAATTAGTGGATTGTTATTGCCCTCACGTCCACTGTGGGCACATCCTTCACTGACTGCTCGGGGAAAGACACTTTTAAATGAAATATGGCAGCTACAAAATATCACTCAATTGAGCCAGATTGTTAAAAACAGGGATATTTTTCTACTACATGAGCTGAAACTAACATTCACATTTAATAATGCAGGTCTCTTGCAAGGCATGCAGCTAAAAGATATATTTAAGAAGAATAGTGCACAGTTTTGTTACAGATATAGACAACTGTTGAAAGAAAAATTGCTGTTGTGATGTTTTCATATAAATGACTCAAGTGATTCTGCTGCTCATTCAGAAATGGGACCAACATGTAAAATTGCCATTGCATGTATAGTGGAATCAAATTGATCACTATGGATCACACATGAATATCAAGCAATGAAATAAACAGCCTCACTATTTACTGACTTTTATACTGCTTCATAATACGGTGCAGTTTATTCAAACACAAATTATTGTTAAATTACCATACCGTGTATAATTCTAATGCACTATAAGACAATCTCTAGTCTTTATGAAATTTAGCTTACTGTAGTATCATTGCTACATCTCATTGGCTTGTTTTTGACAGTTTGTCATAAGCTTTGAGGCGACTATATTTTTCACTGAGAGAAAATAACTTTCTTTTACCGTCATGATTTCAATGTGCACGCAGCAACAACCTCAGGTAGCCAGCTGCAATCCTGAGGCAAAGTATCATGAGAATAAGGCCCAACTGATACTGGATTTTGGGCCCCATGCTGAAGCCAACATTAGGAAGCAAAACAATTCTCATATCAATGTATCAGCCAATATTCTTAGTACAAAATATAATATACAGAATATGGAATTTATACATACACATACATTTTTTTGCAGTAATCTCTCAAAAGTGGTAAACACTTGTGTATGTAATGGAGAAAGGCACTAAATTAATTGACTAATTAAGAAAAAAAAAAACACAAATAGAGCAAAATATGTATATATTGAACCTGAATTAAGAAAAAATGTAAAATGTAAAAAATGTGTATGAAATACTGCCTTTACAGCTAACAAATAAAAACAATCTGCATTATTCTGAATTAAAGGAAAAGTTTTCATATTGGCACGTATCAGACAACATGTATCCCCATACCAACACAGACATAGCTGTAATAGGCCAATATTGGACTGATAATATAGGTCAACCTATATATCGGTCTGGCTCTACATGATGGTAAAGGAAAAAAAAGTAATTACCATAGTTTTAAAAAGTCCAAATGCTGTCATGTATAAGGCCCAAAATGAACTGTAAGCGGACTAGTTGATTACTAATGCAAATTATTTGAACAGCATTTCTATAGACGAAAATGTGAGAATGTTAATATCACCATCCTAAAAGGAACCTTCATCAGTTACTGAGGGCCACTGTTTAACGTCATCACTCCACTGTTGGCAGGCAACAGCAGACACAGTGTCTAGAAGGGAACCACAGACCCACAAGATCTTGTGAGAGTGAATGTTTTAACCAAGACAGTGAAATACCTTGTAATAGTCTTGCAGATCTGGGGTTCCCTTCTAGACACAACCAGCAGACACAGTGATGGGAACCACCTGCCGCTAGATGGCGGTTGCTGGATTTGTCTATAGGAATGGTTCTGTCCCAGATTTTTTGATCCAAAAAAGTGGTTGATCACTGTAACTTGATCACTAAAATCATTTTCTTCTCTATTACCAGACAAGTTGCATTGTTTCCATCATATTCAATGACACTGACTGACTGGTATGATATTTTTAAAAAGCCTACATTGAGGAGATATGTTGTTATGTATTTCCTTGTGAATTCATAATTTAAAACAATTTCAAATCACTGTATGTGAGAGCATCTTGAACAGGCTTCATGGGACCACCTATAACTCAGACCTGGATTTATGACACTGTCCACTGGCAGTGGCAAAATGAGCAACATGTTGGTTTGGAGGCTAATTTTTCCACATTTTCCTTTTGTTTCTATGCCCGCAATTGCACAAGCAGATGGTCCATCAAGCCATTTGTTTATTTTCACTTCTGTGGACATTTTTTATACACAAAAGAAAGCATCCCATTGTGTGTATAAAGCCCTCAGAATATGTACATTCCTACAACAGTTGTTTACTGCAGCATCAGGCAGAGGATAATTGGCCGAGTAGGTGCCGATGTTACAGTAGACGGGTGATATTAGCAGAGCATTAATGAGTGTATGGATCCGTGCTAACTGCGTTCTAATGTACAGAGGAGAAACAATGAGACAGATGCAGCCACACAGACAGGCTGGCCGGCTGCAGCATCGCCAGCAGCTTCTATGTGAAAGGCTACTGATAACGATTTGAATATTAGAGGAAACGCTACTCAACCATATGGCACTGAATCAATAGCCAGGTTTCCTCCAACATGGCTAACCAGATCTGACTCATTATCTTCACCACTGATCCCCCCCCCCCC
Source organism: Lutjanus erythropterus (assembly GCF_056507025.1). Lineage (NCBI taxonomy): Eukaryota > Metazoa > Chordata > Actinopteri > Lutjaniformes > Lutjanidae > Lutjanus > Lutjanus erythropterus. Next base: position 31,699,410 of record NC_139328.1, on the reverse strand, counting down.
CTCAGAGGCCAGCAGTTATTATTGTCTCCCAACTGTGGGCGTGGATATTTTCTTTGGTACACACGGATTGTTGTGTGAGTAATTCTAAGACAGACAGAGATTAATGGGCCAGTGGGAGTTTAAAATAGTGAGAATACATGTAGTAAATGCAAGTGGAGGGAGAGTGGCCTGGAGCCAGACAGAGGGAAAGACAAGACAGTAAAGCAGATACCAGGAGGAGGGATGACTCAGTGTTTACCTCTTTGAAATTACACCCCGGTCAAATTGTTAAGAATGGCACAATACCCACAGAGTCACAATACAAACAGCAGCCAGTGCCCCCATTTTTTCGCTCATTTTAGGGTGACGGTTAAAAGAATTGCATACCATGAAGCCTCAGAGTACTAAGCCTTTGTTGAGATTCAGGTAAATAAATACAAAATCTCTGAAATGCCCAGAAAAGTACAATTTCAAAAACGCTTCTTCAATGACAGGACTCCAGTGTAGCCGAAGTGCTTGTCCTTCCTAATTTTGCGTCCTCCGACAGCATATTGGTAATGTGGTGGTGATGGATCGAGGGTTAAACATATTCCCTGTGTGTCTGTGTCTGTGTGTAGCGAGTGCCCCTGCGTCCCCCAGAGAGATGATGGCATTGAAGGAGAGAAAGGCAGACTACGAGTCGACAGGCAATGCCAGTTACCATGGCAACAAGGGGGAACACACATCCCGGAAGGACGCCATGACGGGTAGGTAGTCCATACACTGCATGTCTGACAGAAAAACACACTGTCCTATGACACTGGTGTGTTTTTACCTACTGTATAGCATAAATGGCATCGATATGTAGACTAAGTGTAGGTTTTAGAAATATTGAATGAATAGTTCAACATTTTGGAGAACGTCCACCATGGTTCGGCACACATGTGAACTGCAGATTAATTGTAAAATGTAACCATCATAGTGTGAAATACAGTTTTGTTGCACAAAAGTGCAGTCATGGTTTATGTGGTCCTTAGACCTGACATCACATCTGCATATAAGGACATAAATGTCTAAATGTGACATGAGGTAATAAATACATATCAAAGTGCTGTATAATGAGTATACATGAGAATCTTCTATCACACAACAAAAAAGTAAATAAGCACATTTCCAAAAATCATGAACTATTCTTTTTACAGAAAGATAACATTTGTCACTGAAATTAACATAGAGCAAATGCTACTTTATTTAAAAAATCCAAGACAGAAAAGTGAATGAGTTGGAAATATGAAACCATCTGGTCATGTTGTTGACACAGTGAGACTCTTTGACACTGACAGCTGACACACAGTAATATGTGAATAAATGGTTCATCCTCTGTCTCTGCAGGTCAAATTGGAGGGTCATCCACGCTACTCAGAGGAGCATATGTGTCACCTACTGATGACCTGAAGTATAATCAGGTACGACAAGTCACTTTTCTGTGTTCAGAATGTTCATAATTACATTACATGCAAATATGTGATCAGAATACCAGAGCTTTACCAGAGTAAGTATTCACTTCCTTTCCTGTCACTTAAATAAGCTACATGTTGGCAGAAGAAGGCACAAGTCATGGAGCACGTCAAGGAGAGACTTAAAAAAGACAGGGAAAAATGAAAACACCAAAGTCGGATTTACTGTGTTATTACATTTTGACTTAAACTTTTAGGTGGGAAAAGACTGAAGAGAAAACATTTGAAGACCCACAACACTCACAGACTTATAGATAGACTAGAAGACTAGAAGATGTTTTTTTTCAGTGTCTTATCATTCTTTGCATCTCTCTGTCTTGATGTTGGTGTTTTCCATGCTGCACTGCAAGCTCCTCTTACCACTTGATGACTCATATAACCTTAAAGAGAAAGAACTGCTCTATAGCAGCCCTATAAAAAGTTGTAGATGGAGACAAAATATCATATGGGACTTAAATAGTGACACCAAAGGGGATAAAAATAGTATGAAGTCCACAAAGGTCAGTATAAACTTATAACTATAAACTACAGAGCCCCATTTATGCTTTATAGGAATCCTCAAGTGGATTGCTCTTAGGGTCTGGCATTTGATTCTGCATTGTTGCCAGTAAAAGCCTTTCATATTACCCATCACACCCCTTGGCAGCGATATCCCAGACTGACTGTACCTCTAAACTGATGACATGACAGTCTCACATCAATGTACCACAATCACTCCTGATCAAGCCAATCGATTTGGTGTTTCTATACAAGTTTGCTAGCTATGAATGAGCTAAATGAATGAAATTATTGAGCTAAAGCTACTAAAAACACTTCTGCATTATAGACAGTTCTTGTAGTAGTACTGAAGAGACCTAAGCCAGAACAATTTATGCTTGCTGGAGGTGGAAGACAGTAAATGCATCACATTTGCACGTCTTTTTCATGAGCCACAACTCTGTAATAACTGTCCATTGAAACTAAGACAAGTTACCTCAGTGTGGTCTCAGATTTTTATAAAATAGCTTTTAATTAGACTTCATGTTTGTTTTAAGCTCTTATTCATGTATCTATTCTTAATTTTTTATCTATTGTCTTTTGCATTGAATTGTTTTAAATGTGTAATAGTACTATTTCTGTTTTTACATCTGTGAAGCACTTTGTAAACCTGTTTTTAGAGAAGTTCTATATACATAAAGTTTATTATTTTTATTGTTTCACCTAAAACTTTTTTGAAGAGTCACCAACAGGTGACAATAGATTTCATTATCAATTCATCTGCCAATATTTTTTATTTATCACTTTTGGTCCCCTATTGTCAAACAGTAGTGAAAAATGCTTATCACAAACACATCCTTTTTTTTTCTCTATCTGTGCTGATCATCTGCACTCATGTTAGTTTTGTGTTGCAAATTGTTTTGTAATGCCCACTGCAAAAAAAAAGAAAAAGATATAAAGTGTAGCCTTTTATTAGCCTTGTAAGCTAATGCTAGGAATAGATGAAATATATCCTTGAGGTCAAGTTCTGGTCTCAAAATCTGGCAGTACCAGTTGGGCTCAGTCCAGTCAGGTCCAAAAGACATGAGTATGAGATTGATTTTGTGTCTTAGTTTTTGGCCTGTGCAGAAATCTAATCTTAGCATTTTTAGTGCCACTAGCTGCTATTAGTCACACAATCATCACAATATAATGATATCCAAATTCAAAGACTGTATGGAGTCTCATATCACAATATTGATATGATATTGGTATATTTCCGAGCCATAGCACATAACTACTTCATTTGTTTCTGTTTTGATCATAATCTTACTTTTGTCTCATTAATGATTTTTTTTTTTACAGGTCTCTTCTCAAGGTCTGCCTTCAGAGCCCTACCCTCCCTTCCAGAACCCTCCCCCGCCCGACAGTGGTAACTACGAGGACCAGGCCTTCTACGAGAACCAGGTTCACGCTGGAGGGCGCCCCCCACAGGGTGACCTCAACATGCACTTGCAGGGCCTTAAGTCCACGGGCAACTATGTAGACTTCTACTCAGCCTCGCGGCCCTACAGTGAGCTCAACTACGAGACCAGCCACTATCCAGCCTCACCAGACTCCTGGGTCTAAGGGGAGACGAGGGTGGAAGATTAGGAGGAGGAGGAGGAGGAGGAGAGGAGGATGGATGATGGGAAACAAGACAGTGAAGGGGGTGGAAGAGAGAAGATGAGAGGACAGTTTCCCTCCCTCCCCATCCTCCCCTGTAGTTCCTGAGTAGCATCATAGGTAGCAGGACAATAGAGGGGGAGGATGGAGCGCAGGATAAGGAGAAAATCTGAGACATTACACTCCTGTCAGAGACAGAGGGAGAGGGGATGAAGGAGGAGCAGAAAGCGAACGGAGGAGCGGCCATGCATGTGCATGCACACCACCAACAAAACCGACAAGACACATTTTCTTTCTGTGTTTAGTTTGTGATCAACCTCAGAAAGACCTCCTGCACCTGAAGGCCTCTGGAGACAGAACGTGGGAGGAGACGGACACGATGAAAGAACACGAAGGGAGATAAATGGAGATAAAGAAGGACAGTGAAAGGGAAAAATGGATCAGAGGACGGATGGTTTTGGATTGTGAGCGGAACGTGGGAGAGACACCCAGGAGAACCCTGTAAATATGTGGTATAGCAACATGGCTTTTAGTAATGTGAAGCACAAGAAGCAGAGCTGTAGGACATGTAGGACGTCTGTCACACAAACTTTTGTTTCTCTCTGTGGCTTCAGCGTGATGTATCCTCCTCTGGGCGAAGAACGCTTCTGGACTTTGTCATTTGTAACAGGTTTATTTTCTTTTTTCTTTCGTTGTGTTTCTACTTTTTTAATTCTCGATGATTCTGGTTGTATAGTATTTGATGTACACTGTACATTTAACGGAGATGCATTGTGTACTGTACATTGCACTATTTTCTGTGTCATGTCAGGCCTTTCGCCACTGGGTCAACCTCACATCCTCACTAACTACTCACCCCTCCTCCTAAATCACACGCAAACACACACAATGTCTGCACTCTCAAAATTCATATCACAGCTCCCAACAGATGTCAACGCGCCGCTAATGTGAAATATTGGAGATGAATTGGATATTGAAGCAGTGATTCTGGTAGGTCACGGTGCTCCTTTTACTGCCCTACTGATAGTTTTCACAGCTGCTATAGAAACAGCTGAGCAGCCTTTTCCACAACAAAACTCTAGCTTTGGTTTTATGGGCGGCCATCTTTCCACATCCACTTCAAACCCCTCCTTTTTTTGTTCTCATGAGTCCCTCCTGTGAGTGAACTGTGCTCATCATGTATATAACCGTGCCAAACAAAGGGTTACGTCCCCTCAGCTTGAAGAAGGCAGGGGGGCGAAGGTTAGGGGCGTGTCAAAGGGTCCAAGTTCGGCCGAAGCTCTCGGCCAGAACATCCTCGCCAGTTTGTAAATGCTTTGGTTTTTCTAAACTGTGTTTTACTGGGATGATCTTAACTGCACCGGGACTGTGGGGGAGAAAAACATAAAAATCAAGAAAACAACAACAACAAAAAAAAAACAACAACAACCAAGAAAACCACGGAGGGACTGTGACCAGGCGGAGCATCGCTTCCTCCAAAGTTGTACAAATTTAGTTGATTTCTGTGTTGTAAAATAATCAATGTTTGAAGTACAAAAAAGAAAAACTTTTCTGAGAGATGGGTGGCAATTCTAACTTCATGGTAGACAAAACTGTTAATAGAGTACGGATATATATTATATAAATATAAATATATACTTTTTATGTGCAAATGTGGATGTCACTTATAGCAGCAACATTATGGAAAAAGACTTGTAAAAAAAACAGCTACATGTAGGAATTTTGTTCACATTTTATTTTCTGGTCAAGACACTAAATTGTCGACTTTGTGTAGTAATGTTGTTGCTATGTGGAGTAGAGTAGACCAGGGCCCAGGGATCCACGTTGTCACTGAAGCGGTCTAACAAGGTGCTACATCCGTGAGAAGTATTTCCAACATGTCTGTATTTTAACTGTGCACAAGATGTTCGTCCCCCTTTGCATTGATTACAAACTATTGATTATCAGTCGTGAGTTCTGATCATGTCACAGGTGATGAAGAAGAATCACCCATGCATGAAAATCCCCCCTTAATCAATTGGTCTCATGATGCTAAATTGCACCCATGAATGCATGAGTATTTGTTGTCAGTAAATCAGAAACTAAATGGTGATTTATTATGTTTTTGTTTCTTTTTTTAATGTGAGAAAGGCTAAATTTGTAAAAAAAAAAACAAAAAAAAAAAACGTGACAACAGACCCTGGTTCTCCCTACCCACTGCTGTTTAGAAGTCCTAGAGGTCATCTTCCGATGCTTGAGAAACGACTCATGATGCAACTGTCCCCACGAAAAACACTGGATGAAAAACAGACGTACTGTATTTGTTAGTGAGCATCTGGAAACTGACAACGTTATGTATGTCCTTGTGATCCTTAGGCAGAAAAAACCTGACTATAAGACCTGTATGGAGATATAACGTCGGTAACCTTTTTGTTGCTAGACCAAACCGTGTTTTAAAAAGAGAATTGTGAAACTTTCTATTGCCTCAAACAGATTGCAACTGCTCCAAAAAATATAAACGGACCATCGAAGAACCTGTGACTTTGAGAGTTGTTTGTTCTGTTGCCAAAAAAGTGTCTTTGTGGTATTCTTTGTTAAAAAGTGTGAAAACTGCAGTTTTTACAGTATTCCAAACACACACCATAAGCTTTTATTTTGAAATCCTACTTTCCATGCTTTTGCTTTCCTCTTCTTCAGTATAAAACGCACAAATTAGCTAACAAAGAACTGCTTTTGACAACTAAAGCATCACAGTGAACATTGGTTTGCTTCAGTGTTCCAGTCAGTTGTTGTGTGGTCGTCCTGTTGTTCTTAAGAGGAAACATTTTTCAAACCTCTCCTGGCTGGTGCATTCAAGGACACTCCCAACATCTGGAAATTGGTCATCACTTGCCAGAAATTAGTGCTCTGATGTTGGAAAATTTAATGCAAGAGAAAAAAAAAAATCAGAAAGCAGAAAACTAATGGGAAAATGTGATTTTATCATCATCATCATTATTATTATCATAATTATTATTTGCCTGATAGTGCCAATAATATGAGTACAGTGTGGACTATGGGGGCTCCTAGTGTGTGTGTGTGTGTGTGTGTGTGTGTGTGTGTGTGTGTGTGTGTGTGTGTGTGTGTGCGCGCGCACAGGAGGGGGTGAGGACAAATGTTTGAAAGAGAACCAAATGGGCTTGAGACCAAGTAAAGAATGAGACAAAAAAAACAAAAAACAAAATAACAGTGCCTCTCTAATATTCTGAAGTTCTTTAGATTTAGACCATTTTTAACTGTGACAGGAACAGGAAAGGAATATTACTTTAACTTAACATTATTTACTAAAATCAAGATTACAACACAGGCAACACCAAAATAATGTTACAAGTTAAATATGAAAGTCTGATATCTTTCTGTACATTTGTGGATCAAAGTGTGGACACTGAGCCGTTATATGAGAAATAAGCTGCCTGCGCTTATAAATGAAAGAATTCTCTTTTATTTTGTCAAGAATTAGTTATAATCATTTTTTGTCATGTGGACAAATATCTTCTCTCAAATGTGTATGTAAAGTACTTTGGAGAAAATAGGGGATGTGATTGCAGTAACTGGTAAAAGCTGTAGAGAAATCAGTCAAACCACCGTAACTTTAGTTACTGTATTCTTCCATTGTTTCACTGTGCTGAAGTTGCGTTACTGTACTTCACTTTTGTTTCGCATCACTTCAAAGTGAAGTTATTGTTCTTCCAGAGCTTTGGAATGACTGTGATTTGTTTCTGTATTATAATGAATATTAGCAGGAATTGCTAATAGTGTTTTGTGAAACATGCTCAGACAGCCTTACATGCAGTCATTTTAAAACAAATTGAGGATCAATCTGATCGTGGTACTGTCTTGAGGGAATTTTTTTATTTTATTATAATATAAATATTAGTAGCTTCAAATGCTCAGAAAAAAAAAAAAAAAACAAAAAAAACAAAACATTGAAATAATATGAGTTTAAAAGTTACTTGGAACATCACAAGTGTGCCGTAATATAATGATACGTGTTAAATAATGATAATAACAATAATGTAAAGAATAACAGTAAAAGGTGCATTTTCATTTTATATCATTATCAGAGTAAGAATTTTATCATATTTGTCATTATACTGTTCTTAAAGCTAAAGTGATAACATAAAATGGAGGTTACTGCCATTTGCTTTATGATCCAATATTTTTTGGTAAGCTCTGCAAAGGAAGAATACAGTGACTTCCAAATAAGGGTCAAACTGGCACATCAGAGGTCAGGATTAATATGTAGAAAGAATGACCAAATATAAAGCTATAAAACTACCACATATCCAATGATCTGTCTGCAATTATTTTGGCTGGACAACAAGTAAAGTTTAAAATTACTTCTTCTTTCCTTTGCAGGGCATAATTGTCCACCCCACCAACACCACCCCTTTAACTAGGGAACATTGAACAATAAGAAAGCCCAGTTGTATTTTTTGGGCACCACAAGCCGAGTGCCATCCAGCTCCATTATGTTTAAAAGAAGGCAGACATCTCTGCAGCCAGTAACTCCAAAACCATGTAACTCACACCAAAACTATCTAGAGGCATAAATAGCGGAATAGAGGGAAAATGTGTATTGATTTTGGGGTGAACTGTCGCTTTAAATTTGGGTTTGAACACAGAAGTCATTGCAAGTTGCTATCCATAATCCAGAAGTTTAGTATTTTAAGTCTGAGACTGTGGGTCTCCTCTCAGACAAATTTTGGAAAAAGGTGACCCTCCTTAGTTTACTTGATTGGTTTCATTCAATTTCTGGATGTCTACAGATGATGATTGTTATTTGATCTCATCAGCCAGCGCTTCCCAAACTTTTTCTGGCAGAGGCCAAAAAAAGGTTCATGTTATCGATCATTAACAATAGTTGGGGTAGCAACTGATATAAAAGCATTCACACTGAATTTTTGTGAAAAAGGTAAGCATGATAGCATCAGCAAACTCTTGTTCATTTTTTTCCTCTACATCAGTGCTTCCCAACCCTGGTCCATGATGCAGATGTTTCACTGCTCCCACTCCACAGGATTGAAATAATCAGCTAATCATCAATCCTCTGCAAAAGCCTGATAACAACCTGTTCTTTCTAATCAGGTGTGATGGAACCAGGAAAGATAAAAACAAACATGCAGGACAGTGGACTCCAAAGAGCAGGACTGGGAAACCCTGCCCTAAATAAATCATAGTCATTTAACTTTATGTCCCTTTATATTTCTCTCCTGGACATCAATGTCCTCCACACATGAAATGGCCCACATCCCCTGCAGATGGAAACACTGGATGATGCAGCAGCAGAAAGTTTTCAACAGCTTCAGAACAGAAGAAACAGAAGACTGAACCCTTTCAAAGTGTAACTGCGTGGTCACTTATGAGATCATAACCATCTCTTTCTGCGTGTGTTGAAAATCATTGTGTGCAGTTGATTGTCCTGTGCCATGTGTTTTTCTTTATGCTACATGTGACTACATTGGCATCTAAAGGGTCGTGAGTGCTCTCTAGTGGTCATTAGAGAAACTGCAGCACAGGTCAGGGTGGCGGCCATTTTAGTCTCTGCAGATAGATCACCACAGGCTCAGGTTTTATCTTTGAGAGCTTCGGGTTAGGTCACATCTTTTTCCATTACACATGCACTGCTGGAGCGCAGAACAAAGCACGGGCGAGGCGTCAGTCACAGCTCCAGAGATGACAGAGCATCTTCATCCTTATCTCAGCTGCAGCACAAAGATTTTTTTTTTGCAGGACACCCACAGTTAAAACAATATGCTGCACACACTGCAGGCTCGGATAATAAATTCGACCTCGAGCTGCCTTCTTACTAACATTCAGTGTTTCTCTGCTGCTGAGGTAATGAAGCAAGAGGTCTGTGAAATGTTCCACCTCAGCGTATTGAGTATTTGATCAGCCAAACTTCAGAATGCAAAGTCCCCAGTAAAACCAGTGGGTCCAGTGAAATATTTTTAGTAATTAGTATTTTTATAGAACCCAGGTCAGATAATTCTAAATGTTTACTAAAGTTTTGTTCATGGTGAAGATCCCTGTAGGAAAGAAGCCCTGAGAAGCAAGTGAGAAAAAAATCTTGTGATCAGTTTTTCCAAGTCTGATCTATGACTGGTGGAAAACCTCCAAGTTTCTTTAAAGGGAAAATACAGCAGTTTTTATGTGGATGTCCAGTGAGTATTGATGGTAAATGTAATCCATTGAAAATAAATTAAATTAAGCAGTTCTCCTACTGCAAAATCTGTCATTCTTCCTGCATCCAGTGATGTCATAGTGATGTCAGTGTTAAGAAAGAACTACAGGGTGTTTCAGCTTGGATTTTTAGCCTCTAGGTAGCCAAGGGGTGTGCTAGATCAGTATTTCTATCACCTCCTTTATGTTTTAGCTAGAGACGAGGGTGGTGGTACACAACAACATGGGCATGGACTTTGGAAGTTAGTGGCAAATTTTCCCTTTAAAGTATCTTTTCATCTGTAAAACATGAAAAAAAAGGTTTTACAGGGATCATTTTGTGAGGATCGTTTGTGTTTTCCTATGCATTTTAAACTACTCTAATCTGCATAAGTGTTAAAATACACTTCTAGCCAACAGAAAGACATCAATGTTACATAACCTGCTAACACACAATATAAGAACCCTGTGCTGCATAGAGGAATTAAAGCTCAGCTGGAAAAAAAAACATGGGGTGCACTTCAGCCTGAAACTCCAGCCACTTCAGGCTGAAATAAATATTACAACAAACACAAAGAAAAATGGTCTTCACAAAAAAGAATAGAAAATCAAGTGCCAAAACTTTTTTCCCCGCCTGTTCCACAGCTGAAGAAATAAGGGTACTTGGAAATTATTATCGTGGTAAAACATTTTTCCTCACCTGTTCTTAAGTCATAAACACAGGAGATAAAATAACTTAGGTCAGATTTAGAGCATGAATCACCAGGATTTTTTTTTCACACTTACCTCTCAGGTCTTCCGCACCGCAATGATTCAGGACTACAAGGTTTAACAGTGAGTCTGCTGTACACAAAGCTCCCTCCAGAGTCTCACTTATTCTCTCTGCACGACATTTCAACCACAGACGTCATCGTTGAGAAAACAGCAACTCGCTTTGTTCATCAGGAAAACTGTTTGGTAAGAACAAAGTTTTAACAGAAAGTTATATTCACTGCATCATAAAGTGGTAAGAATAAGAATATCTCATAATACAGTACTGGCAGCACTTCCACTTCATTTAAACAGAGTAGTTGTATTTCTGTAGTAATATTAAAGTGATTTTTCAGTTTAGCAGCCTCACAGCATCACAATCAAGTTTATTATAGCATAGACAAAGACTTTACACAATTAGAGGTTTCATTACAACTTCAGGCAAACATATCCTCTTAGCTTCTCTGTGAATAACAAAGAAGTGTGTGGAATTGACATATAAGTCCTTTCGAAAATGCATCAGTATTTTAGATATATCAAAGGAAATGTGTATGTGATTATACGCAATCAGTGATGAATGAAGGTACAAAAAGATCCATGTTGACATTCAAGTATTTCCACAGAAGCAGGTGATGGTGTGACTTTGATTTTCCAGCTCATTAAGTTTCACAGCAGTGAATTTGGCAGGTAGGTTTCCTTTTCCTGTGCTTGGACCCTTGCAGAAACTAAATCAAATGCAGTTTGTTGAAGTGACTCAAAGTTGCAAGTGATGCTTCTAAATCCTCGTTGCTTCACTGTGATATCCTCCATCAGTGTCCGTCCCAGTGCAACACGCAGTAGAAATGAGCTGATGCTCTGTGTTTTGTCTCTTGTTCCAGTTTTTGGCAGAAATGTAAAAAGGATCCATTCCATTCCAGGGGAAGTCTCAGCGGTTCACTGGGGTCCAGTCCAGACCAGGTCAGTCCCACAGACAAACAGGTCAGCAGTAGGAAACAGTACGGAGCTCGTTCATCCCTTTGTTTCATGATGGATTCAATATTAAAGGTGCATTTAGTCAGATTTGTCCTGTCACATAGAACAAAATGGCTCACATCTCCACTTGAAGACATTTATATTATAAATAATATACTCATTGATTTTAATGTTTGAAGGGAATTTACACTAATTAATAACTGTTTAAATTTCATTCACTTCCTGATGGTTGCCACTAGAGAGTAAATAAGGAGTAAACTATTGCAATCAGGTGATAAATCAAATATAATTTTCCACTTAGGTTTGGTATAGTTCTCACAGTAAAGTGTGATCTTTGCTGTTTTCTTTTGAGCATAATTGTCCATTAAATCTGACTACAGCATCAACAGATTGTAAGTGTGCTGTCACAGGCTTACACGTTATTGCAGACTTTACGCAGCAGCAGCAGCGTTAAGTAATGTTATTGTTACCTCGCCATGTGCTTTAGAGTTGTTCTTCCTGTTTACAACCTGAGACGTGCAGGGTGGACGGTCCTGTAGTGTGAAGTAGGAGGTAAATAGATGTATATCTTGTAAAATATCCATGTACAGACATGTAAAAAGACATTATTAGTGATTTTACTTTGTTGCTAGAGAAATGTACAGGGTTTACACTGTTAACTGTTAACTCTGCTTATAGGTCACTGACAGTGTGCTGAGTTGTGTTATCTCTGGGAAGTCTCACGTGGGTTTGGTGAAACTTGTTTGAATGTAATTGTCCTACAAAAAATATATTGTACATTGCAATGTTATTTTTGTACACTTATGGTTATGGTTTATGATGTAAAAATGTATTTAACAGATTTTAGTTTATATTTTCTGTCAAACAGACAAGAGCTGTTTGCTCAGGAGGACTGAGTAGTTTATAAACTCGTGAGCAGCAATAAATGTGAAGCTCAAAGAACGCCTTAAATAAATGTGTTCTGTGTAGCTTCTAGTTCCACAGGCTACATTACAGTTAAACACGGCTCTTTTATAGAGATTTGCAGAGTAAAAGTGACATATTTGATCATTTTTCCTCACTGATCATTGTGTAGCAATTAGTGATGCATATCATCCAAACATTTTCAGTATCCATACCAGTAGCGACACCAATACTGGTTTCTTAACAATATTTTGTCTTTGCAAATTTTATAAAATCCATTTTCACAAAATGAAAATTACATTCCACATTACAGTACAAATCTTTAGTTTCATTTTTCAGCTCCTTTTACACACTCAGATCAGTTTCATATCATAAAAATATAAAGCTGTTTACCACAATGTGATTATGTTTACAGCTCTGAGGTTTCATGTTACAGCAGCTTGGAATTTTTGCACTCAAAGCAGTTTAACAGAATAAAAAAACAGACTGCAAGTTGGAGATTTACTCCTCATGTATTGAGTTGGTATTGAATGACGAGGCATTTTTCAATACTTGACAGCATTGAAGCAATTTGGTTGGTGCCATAAAAATACTAAAGTTTGGTACCCAGCCCCACAGCAATATATTTAAAGGTGTAATATACTTTTACTCACTTGATTTGTGAAAACTACAATGGCATCCTGAGCAGAGAATGAACTCACACTCTGTCGTTTGTCCAGACTGACCACATGTGTCTGTCAGTGCATGTGAGTTCCTCTCTGTCCTCACCGTGTCCGTTTTCAACACGGCAGCTCGGTGAGTAACTTTCTCATAGTACAGCTAATCAATGCAGTGAAATGTTTCTGTTTACATGTGAGGTGAGAAACAGGCAATAAAGTAACAGACTATTGATCCAAATTTGATCATCACTGTCTAGTTCGCAGAGGCAGAAGTACTTCAAATTTGTTACTTAAGTAGATGAAGCCTACAGATACTTGACTAGACAAAGACTGGTAAAAGTAGAAGTTCTCATTTAACGTCTTTACTCAAGTAAAAGTGAAAAATTACAGACTGAAATACACTCAAAGTATAAAAGTAAAAAATCATTTTCTGTATTATTCTCTCTATCTTGTTATGTATTGGTACGTAATTTTTCAAATTATTATGTCATTTTTGTCTTGTCACATCTTCTTATGTCTTTTTCATCTTGATACGTCATTTTTCATAGTGATATGTCGTTTACATCTTGTTAGGTCTTCTTATTTATGTCTTGTTACATCTTTTACATCTTTTAGTCTTTTTCATCTTATTCGTAATCGTTTTTCATCTCACTGCTTCAGTCGTGTGTGATATGCACGTCCTTTCTATGTGTTCAGTCTTAATGTTGGGGAGGTGTCGTGCAATAATGCAAAATAAAAATAATTAATAATTCCCTGCAACTGCATTTAAACTATAAATGCATTAAAATATAGGGAATGAAAGTAAAAGGTCTGAAAAATAAATACTCCAGTAAAGTACAGATACCTGGAAAACTTTATTGCGTAAACACAGTGTGCATTTGTTTTACTCTGAGATGCTGGTGGTCTACAGCGACCTCTGGTGGCAGTGAATGTTGCTTACTGCGCCTTTAATGAAGTTGTATTTTGTATTTTCTCTAAATGCTCTTTTCTTTGCTGCCATCCCAATGCAAAATTCAAAAACGTGTTTTTGCACAGGAACAGCTAACGGTGGCCCACAGAGCTGGAGATACATACAGTAGCGGTGGATTGTCTCATGTGATTATTTTGGAAGTCAACAAGTCACAGTCTAGCACTAAGCTGTTTATTTTTGGCTCTGCCTTTCCAGTTCTCCTCAAAGCCTTTACAAAGCCTGTGTGAGCTGGTTGCTCAGCTCAGCTGTCAAACACTGCTCATAAGCTCGTCCCCTCCATGCAAATACCTGTTCTACTATGTATCAGTGCAGAATGGTTTCTTGGCTTCTTCCTGCGCTCTCAGTGATCCTGTCCTGCTTTAGCAACCAGCCACCAATCTTCATTTGGCCACGTCGGAGCTCTTCTCTCCCTCCTGTGAAATCCCTCTGCCTGGCTACCACCTCTCTGCCTTCTCAAGCCCAGTTTCTGCCCTCTTGATATTACTCTCTGGCAAATTTCACTTTTCACATTTTACCGTACGTGTCCTGTACTCGTTCTCTCCAGCTCAGCGTGATATCCTGTTTTTTGTCTGTTACCTCCTAAACCCTTTTCCTTCCCTCACTAATCTCTGCTCTGTTCCTGTTTCTATGGAAGAGTATTAAGGCCAGACATAAGGAAAACAATGACAAACTTTTTTTAATTCTGAATTTTGAGGATAAACACCAAAATGTTGACAATGCAAATAATCTTCAGTTGAAAAGGTATTTCAGTTTTATTCTTGACATACTCAACATTTTGACATAATTTCTACTTTATCCTCAACATTTTCAACTATATTCTCAACATTCTGATATTTTGACTTTATCCTCATAGTTGCGACTTCTTTTCAACATTTTCACTTGGACTTTATTTTGGACATTTTGACTTCATTCTTAAATTTACACTCTCTCCTACTCCCCTTTTTTTCTTCTTATGTCTTGCCCTAATACTCTTCCATAGTTTTCTCACCACCTATCTTACTGAATCTTTCCTCTTTCTGCTTCCTTCTTTGCAGCCTGGTAGCAGATGTTTCAAGTTTGGAACCTCTGCTTTAAACCATGTGAAAAGCACTTTTTTTGAGCCATACTGAAATCTTTACACTTTGTTCTTCTCTTCTCTTTTGTTCTTTTGCTAAGTGTGATTGAATTTATCATAAATATAAGATTCCAACATTGAAAATTTTATTTTGTCAGCACTATATATTATATGTGGATTTTTTTTCCCCTGAGGCCCCGGTTCTTCAACATTGCATCACAAATCAAGCCTCAGAAATGGAGCATGTGAACTCAAGTAGAAACAAGGCAACAAAACCAACAATGTCGGCAAACTGAGCAATCAACAATGAAGCTTAGCAGTTTCACATTTAAAGAGTAAATTCATCAAGTAGATTTTTATAGTAGTACTCCCCTTTCCTCATCTCCTCCTTGTCAGAGGTAGCAGTCGTTTCCTGTCTTCCTCTTGCCTCCTCTCTATTCTTTTCATCTTGTAGTTCCACTTGGGGATCTGGAGCTGGTTGTGGCTTTTGCTCTGTTTAAATTTTTCTGGTACAAAGGTCGGAGCCGGGGCTTTGCAGAGCCTCACTTTGGGCACCACGAGGCCAGGCCGCACGCTGCTCCTCCTCAGCATGTTCAGAGGCAGGAGACTCGCTCGTCTCATGGCCACCGTGGACGCGGCGGCCACGTCGCTCAGCAGCTGAGGCTGGAGGCTGGCTCTCCGATCCCTTGCCTTGGGGATTAGGAGCACCCGCGAGTTCTGGAAAAATCTCTTGTAGTTGTTCAGCCTGTCCGGGCCGAGACGTTTGAGCTCGGCCACCCGTTGCCTCCTCAGGATCTCCTGCACAGCGTGACGACGCTTCCCGATGCATGGCGGGCTGCCTGGGGACAACGTGCGGCAAGCTGTGGCAATAAATGGACTGCAGATGCTGGTAGTGACCCGGACCAGGTGGTCAAGAACACCGTCGTCCACAGGGTTCACCTTGTTGTTGATGTAAAACCTATAAGGGCAGCAGGAGAGGAGGTTGATCAAACGCCTCCAGCAGGACTTTGGCTCTTGGGCCTGGACCACCAGCTCCTGCACAACAAGATCAAATGGATTCAACTTAAAAAAGAAGACATTTTGACTTCTATATTGAAATTCAATAGTAGGAATGTGGATGGAGTTGAAAAGATGATTATTTTTTCACCTCCAGCATGGGCCACTCCATGGAGAAGGAGTCACAGAACTGCTCAGCGCAGGGCTTTGCCATCAGCCGATACATCAGGTTGGCCGTCTCATATCGACCAGTGAAAAGAGCCCACTCCCTGGGTGTCATACTGCGGCCGTGGTCCTTTGCCTGAATATCACCTCCTGGAAACATAAGGAGTTCTGGAGGTGGTCGGTGTGACTAAACCTGAACTGTAATCTGCTCTACATTCATTCACTCAGCAAAAAGGACTTCTGCCCTGATACACGTTAGACATGTAGCTCTCTGCTGCTCATAAGAAAACTAAAGGTTTTCAGACAAGATCTAAGTTTCTAGAACAGATGTCCCTTGACCTCAGTTTTTATAAATGTGTGTGTTTTACCAGCCAGCATGAGAGCTCTGACACAGTCCACCCGGCCCTGCATGGCAGCCTTCATCAAAGCTGTGAAACCGTGACAGTTCCTCATCTCGATGTCCAGCCCAGGGAAGTAGTTGAGCAGGTAGTTAGAGATGATCATGTGACCTGCAGAGATCAGAGAGAAACACAAACGTGTTTTTGCAGGCCAGGGTTTATCCAGTTTAGCACTATCGCCCATATTCTCTTTGCTTTTATACGTCAACAACAACTCTCTTTTTTAAGAGTACAAAAAAGTTGGTGTTTATATGTAACTTTGTGGTACAGTTAAATTCTCTCCTGTACACAGAAGACAATGAGGCCTGGCAGCTTTCAGGAGTGAATTTTAACCATGTGTGGCCGTAGGGATGGCATTGTTGGTCAGCCAGTCTGTTCACCATTTTAGTGAAGACTGAAATATCCCAATCTCAACTATGGATGTCCGTGATGTTCATGGCAACTTTTTCTTTTCAGTCCACTCAGGGTGCTTTGTAGCCTAATATAATGCAAAGTAAACATGGACAGACAATGACCCATTTGGGTTGAATGCAGCTTTGATTTGATTTTGTATGGAAATAAATGAATATGTACATTATTTTTGCCTCTTGCCATTCTTTATGCATAAGTTATAAACTGTTAATCCATGCAAGTAAATGACCAATTCAAAAAGTTATAAATTTAGGAGAATAAATGTTGTAATTTGCAACAGTACAAATTAGTCATTTGAGAGCATGAATTATTGCACAAATAAATTTGACTTGAAATTGGACACATGTAAATATGCATGTAAAAAATGTCTTTAATTTATATAGTAATTTCGTGTTTCTTTTGGGAAAAAGGGATTTAAATTATGTTGAATATATCCTTGGACTGCCTCACATCTATGCATAGCAACACGTCTACAGTTTAGTCCAAAAGTTGAAACCTTATTTCAAGCTTATGTCTTGTCAGCTGCTCGCTGTCATTGATGCTGATGGGATTTGAAGAAAAAATGGAGATTTTTACCCTTCAGTGCAGCTCCTTTAACATTCACAACCTGAGTTGAGGTGATAAGCTGGAAACAGAAGTATGCTTGAATGGGACGGTGACAAAGATGATTAATAAAGTTCACCTCTGAAGACCTGGGCTCACTCCCAGCATGTCTCAACACTTTTCACCTTTAGTGAAGGTTTTAGGGGAAAGTTTTTCTTCTGCTGCAGTATTGTGGACTCACAGTCCTGCACACCTGTTCCCCCGAGGTGCTGCAGAATACTTTGTCATGAAAGGGGATCGATACTTCTTTTAATGAAGCAGAAAATGAAGAGCAGTCTGCAGCTATTCATCACAGGCCACACAGAGCCATTCATCATCGTTAGCAGATGAGAGGCCGGGGCGCCATGTCTGATACATGTGGCTGCATCGCTATGAAATTACTTACCATGGTTCTTTGTAATGCCAGCAAATAACAGTGATTCTTGCAAATGGGAGCACCAGACCTCATAATATGCTGCTCTGTGCTTTAATTTGGATCAATTTTGAAGCTCAATTCTCTGCAGCAAAATTTCTACCACTGTAAATTATGTATCAAAAGCAGCTTGGGGAGGGAAATATTAAAGTATGCAGGGTAACACGTCTGACTGGGACACAGATTTAATATTAGATGGATTATGGGGAATATTACATAAGGTAAAAATGTCTTTATGAATACACAAATTGTGACACAATAGGTGTTTAGTCTGAGATCTGAAGGGGGAAAACTAACAGTGAAACAGTTTGCTGTACATGGAAGAGGAAGACTGGGAGCTCAAATTCAATAAGGAATCTCCCAGTATGATTGTGTCTCACTCAGAGTGATGATTGTGTTAGTTTCGGTGTTGGTACTAAGACCTAGAAATTTCAATCAGCCAGTGCTTAAACAGTAAACAAATCTTTGACATTATGTGTGAGGCTGGTCTTAGTTTAAGCTTGTGTCAAACGGGTATTTTGATTCGACTAATCAGAAAAGATGGTATCGCCATTTAAAACAAGATTACACTTTTGCTTAGCAGCAGCAACAAGTGGCAACTGGATCATGACTTGTTTAATTTCTGTTCAATTACAGGACGAGATCCCTTTGATTTACAGGGTAATTCTGGTAATTCTGGCCACAAAATAAGTTCCAACAGCTGCAGCATAATCCTTCGGATGCGACCTTCAAAGTACGTCCACTGACAGAGGGTTTTTATTTTTGCCACTGACAGGCTCAGATGGTTTTTAAGTGTTTGACATAATAATAGAAAGGATTCCTGCTGCAATTCTCATCAGCCCTTTCCAACAGGAAACTGAAGCCATTATATCACTCTCTTCTCTTCTTTTTAAAGGGTTAAAACACCAAAATTCTTTTCACACTGGAACAAAATGTTTTTTCATGTAAGAAAACTTTGAGGGCCAGCTGCAGCTAAACTGTACGTGATGTCAAAAATCTAAAAAAGATAACTTTTTCCAGCTTGGCCCAAAGAAAATTCAAAATTTGTTGGTGGAGTAGTGAAAAAAAAAATTTTTTTAAGTTATGTTTTTGGGCTTTTTTGTCTTTATCAAATGGGACAGCTGAAGAGCAGACAGGAAAGGGGGTGAAGAGAGAGGGGATGACACACAGCAAAGGGCCGCAGACGGGAGTCAAACCAGCGGCCGCTGCAGAGGACTGACAGCCTCCATACATGGGTCAGACACTCTACCACCTGAGAAAAAATGGCCGCCCTGAAAAAAAACACAGCGTTTTGTTGTAATCACATCATCATCTAGTCAAATTGTGCTAAATTCAACACTGCACTTCCTCAGGTCCTCAGCAATACACCTGCCAAGTGTGAAGTCAATCAGATGAGCAGTTGGACATACATTCATACATACAGACATACACACAGGCAAACAGACAGACTCCCTCCATGTTAGCTAGTTTGTTAGTTTTACTAATATATATTATACATTATATATAATAATAATTGTGGTGTTAATAATATTTCACAGGATACATGAAAATGTACCAGATTTCATGGCAATCCATGAAATAGTTGATTAAATACTACTGTCAGGACCAAAGTGATGGATTGATGGACATTGTTGTGGCAGAGACACTTCACCACATGGCATGTGGTTATACGTGTGGTTCGGACATCTCCTAATTTGAGGGTTATAGGTTCAAAACAGTGCTAGGTATTTATTATCTAGAAACAAGAATAACACCAATCTTATTTTAAGATTGTCTTGTGGTTGAATTAAAGGTATATTCTACACTGTCATAAAAAAAAAAAAAAAAAGTAAAAGACTCATATTACCTAATCCCTTTCTGTCATCATGTATGACCCACTAGCAGTGTGTGGTGATGGCTGTATTTATAGAGACCCTGCAGCCCTCTGCCTGTACTTTCTTATTTTTCCTCACTGTTTTGCTGTGCTTTGGACATTTCACCAACCCAAAATGTTGGTATTTCCAAATGGCTCTGACAAATCCTACTGACTCTACTTTTAACCACACTAAATAAGAAGAGACTTTTTAAGCTATGCTTGCTTCAAGCAAAAGACTCCTCATCTACATTGTTTGTTTTCACTCAGATATGATAAGGCAGTGTTTGTATATGTGCTGGATTTGAGGAGTTAAAACACATGTGCCATGGCTCAATATAACAAACTGATATTTGTGTTGCTAAATAGTAGTAATGACAGTTAATAACAGCCATTAATTTAGTAGGCTCACTTCATGAAGAGGGAATTAGAGACTCTGACAAAATAGGCATTAGAGGACACCAACGAACTCTTTGAATTTTGAAGTCCAGCACCCAGAGGAAAGCCTCAAAAGCTTTAGGCTATGAAGTGTTTCTGACTGAAAAGGTTAGTATGTTAGAAGCAGGTTCAGCAGTTTTGAAGCCATGGGTTCGATTCTCAGGGGACCTTATTCCTTTTTGAAAACTGATGTCCAAAGGACTAGAGTAAAGAGTAAAAAGCTAAAAGAGCAAATCATTGTCTCACTTTGAAAGCTCAGTAAAAGGACTAAAGTTTTCAAGTTCACAAGTTCGATCCTCAGGCAAAAATGGTTTTTAGACCCAGACCCAGAGGAAAGAGTCAAGAGTGCTAAGAGATAGAGTTCAATATCATATGTTTTTTTTTCTTTTAGTTTTGGCTATTAAAAGTCTGCTCAGGAGTTTTTGGATGAGGGTTAAAATCAAATCTTGGTCTTGTCTGGGTCTCAGCACACTCTGGTCTTGGTCATGACTTAGTTTCAGTTTAGGTGGTCTTGACTACACTATTGTGATCCTGTTAATGCCTAGACACTGTAGCCTAGAGCAAACTCATAACATGATCAATCATGTAATTTGGTTGAAAGCTAAATTTCTTATCTATCTCTGTGCACTACATGTAAGTCAATAAGGCTTTGTTCAGACTGCAGGCAAATAAGATTTGTTTCTCAAATCAGATCTTTAAGACAGACTGTCTGCACTGTTATTTACATGTGATCAGATCTGATTTGCGTGTCCAGACATCACCAACATATGTGCGTGGCTTGCTGTGGTAACGATGCAGGCATCACGTAACTACATATGCTGGCAACTTAACTCTCTATTGTGGAAGCATGAGAAATGGACATCCATCATCTCGCCCTCCAAACAACAGCGCTGTCAAGTTGTGGTGCAGTCTGCTCTTTTTCTGAGTTTGTCTGGAGCAACGGAGGCTCTGATGTACTTTCTATCACTCTGGATTTGATGTTGTTGTTGTGTGTTGCCTTGCAAGTGAATCAAAAGACACTTTGCAAATTCTGGACCCGTACCACATTAGGAGGTGGTTTGAAATGCAATTCCAATTGGATTTTTACAGATAAGTCTCAAATCAGATTTCAGAGAAAACACATTTCATGTGGTTATCCAGACTTTCTAAAATCAGTCTGGATACAGTCTGGGTGTGGATTTGAAATGGCAGTCTGAACATGGTCTAGAAGATGAATTCCCAAAGTGCCAAAGTTTAACAAAACAAACAGGACAGTTATAGAGATTTCTATCAACTACAGTCTGTACACAAACACATATTGAGGACAAGAGGTCTAATAAGTCAGAACACCTGTGTTGGTGGATCCTGTGTAGACACAGTATAGGGATACAATATAGGGGTTCAATTCAAAAGTTAGGTGTGTGTTTACCTGCTTGTGCTGCAGTAATAAGAGCAGTGTTGCCCTCGTTGTCCTGCCAGTTAACATCAAGATATGGGCACTGAGAGAGGGCGATAACCACATCCACGTAGCCATGGTAGCACGCCACAATGAGGCCAGTCTGAAAGGCAAAAAAAAAAAAGAGTGCTTGAGTTTCCTCTTCCCTCTTTGTCTGTGATTGATTTTTGGCTCTTAGAAACACCAAAATGGTTTCTCAGAATTATGGTGAAGCTTTTTTACGGTTTCAAAGCCATATTCCCAAAATCAATTTTAGTGATTCTCATAAAAAGAAATAATGCATAACAGTCATGCTGCCTACAGGCAATGTAAAAGGCTGTTTTTCACAGATGGATAGTGAATCTGTATTATAGACTGTTAATTCAGACTAAACATGGGTTTCCAACTGGAGTGGTCACTTGCCAAAGACCTAATTGTACAAATTGCTACTGGCTGGTTTACTCTTATTTAAAAGAGTAATAGCTGTTAAATTTAGGGGGATTAGGGGTAAATTATTTTTTCTTTCATAATTTTCCACAAATACATATTAACAAAGAGGACAGGGGTTGTGTCTCTAAGATTTTGAGACAGTTAATAAGCCTTATAAAACACCTGATATTCCACCAATCAGATAGGGTCATTATTTCAAAACCTTTCATCTAGAATTTTACGTCTTTTGTAATCCTCTTTTATTGCTGTCTCAGATGAAACTGATCTCATGGGTTTTGTTCTGTTCTGTTTTTTCTTCAGATAGATTTGGAATGGATATTGTTTTGGCATTATCTATGTACTTTAATATGCATAAAAGAATAATAAAATATGTGCCATGTACCCTACATGTCTCTAAATCCACCTTAAATTCATGCTGAATCCAGTGGGATCCAGATTATCCTGATTTTTAGAATCAAAACCATTCTTTTGAGATATCCTAAAACACCATTTGATCAGGATTCTGGGTGGAAGTGGATTATCAAATCTGTGTCCTAATCTTTACAGCCACACAAAACACACACTACTAAAATGCTTGTAACACACTTTTGTGTTGAATGTAATCTGCAAATTATACAAAAATAGTGAGCACGATGTCACATAATGTTACTGATTTAACCATTTAACATTTCTGAGGTCAGGTGAAGAGACATCAAGACAGCTAGTTAACGATTGATTGCAAGATTGATTGCATTTTAGATCCAGACTTAAATGTGTCCAAAATGTGCGTTGATATCTCAGAAATATCTACACCTACTTATCATATCAAATGGTAACATTAGGTAGCAGGATGTTAATGTTATCTATGGTAGCTAATGGGTTATTAAATCTGTTTGTTTTTGTTGGGAAAAAATGAAAGAACAGGAGGAGAAGCTGAAGAAGAAAAGGGGTTTTCTGAGCCGTATGCAGGAGGGTGGAGAGGTATTATGTACACCTCTCCACAATTTATGACAGACAGTGTATGTAAGGAGTTTCCCCTCTGTTCCTGTACTCCTGACATGCTGAAGTGAGCAAAGCAACCAAGATCTTAATGTTAAAATCAAAATATTTAGAAATAACTATATTAAGTTAATCAAAGGACTGCAGAAAGGTTTCTGTGGTCTGTTTTGTATCTGTAATCAAATCCTAACTTGGTCAAAGAGGTCTGACTCCCAGTAAAAAAGCTTTTCAGTGTGCAGTTGTGCTTCAAAAAGGTTTATGATCCACAGTTTTATTCCATCCCACCAGTTGTTGTTGTAGTTCCCACAGTAGTGCCAGTTTCCCCAAATTAGGTATGACAGTTAATAAATTATGCCTCTCCACTACCCAAGTGTATAGTAATAAAACACCTCAAAAGAGCTGGTTGACCAATTAAATCTTCATGGGATACGACAAGAACTTAATTTAAACGCAGCTCAAGATGGTGATTGGGATTGTGAGACAATGGCGAAGACATAAATTCAAGGAAATTAGTTCCAAGCTTTGTCTTAAAGGTGACAAGTAAGAGACAATGCTTATTTCTCAGTTAAATAACTGAGGCCAAAATGACTTAACACTAGCTACATATGTGAGTTGCACTGAATGTATGAATCGGGTGAACTTTGAAGCAACACAGACAGTATTGTGATCATGTCATTTGAATGTGACTGTCCTAAACAAAGAGGACATCAAACAACTGGTGAGGGTGCAGGAAGAGCAATTTTCTTACTGTCAGGAAAGTGGAAGAGGGTGAAATTTATGATTACCACATTGTGCATTCATACAGAAAGTTATGTTCGTGCAACACAGTCAGGAGGCCAGTCTGGTTCTAATGTAAGAAATATTAAAGATGACATCCAGTTTACAAATCCTATGTTTTAAAGTTTCCATGAAATGCCTAGCCAAGAGCTTATTGCTTCCTGTTAAACAGACAGCTGTGGATGGACTTAATTGGCATTTAGCCAATAGCGCTCTGCATTACATCCCTCCATTATGCAACTAAAGCTGTCCATGGATGTAGGAAGGAGAGCAGTCCTATTAACTGACTCTGGCTGGAGTGAAAGCTCCCTGTGAACAGGGCCAGACCAGGACTAAAGCAGGTTCCAAAAACCAACACAGACCAGTTTTCTTGCTGGGTTTGGCTGCCAGTACCCCAGGGCTAAGTCACAGCTAACCAAGCTAACAGCAGTTCGCAGCTAGCTAACATACTTTAGCAACAAGTAAAGCTCTCTTTCAATCAGGAAACAATCATCATAAACTACCTCCATATTGTATTCTCTGTTGCTCATGGAGGCCCAGTTCTGTTTTTCTCATTGTAGCACCAGATACTGCTGTATGGGTGACCTATAGCACTGTACATATGTGATAAAAACACTTAAACATCAATTTTGACTTCATGGGAATTTTACGTATTTTGCTGGGTCACACTACAAACAATGAGTGGACTGAATTAGCTCATTTGCATGGCGGCATATGCTATGTCACGACATTGGGTGTCCTGAATGACATTACTGTCACAGTGGTCCAGGACAATCCTTCTCTGTCTGTTCCAGCTCTCTAAGTATAAAGTATATCTTACCTAGTGCTCAGGTCAATGTCTTAGCGAGCCGTTTAAAGCTGAGCCCTGATGGCAAGCTGCTTCTGGACACTGTCACAGTGCACTTTACACCCCCCATCTGCCACTGGAGGCTTAACCAACTGATCTGAACCCTCCTTCAGGGTTTGACCTTCAGTGCCTCGCTGGCGTTCAGGAGTTGCACCAGGCTGAACTGGCATGACCGCAAAACCTGATGTGACTGCTGGTGAGAAAAACAGCCAAGTTCACCTCAGGGTCAACATGCTTTTTCCCCCATCATTAGACTTTTGTGTTACAACACCACCAACACATGTTAGTCACTGGACTTGATCAATTATTGTATTATACTGTATCATTAAGACTGACATCTTTTCAAAAATTCTACATTTCAGACTACATTTCAGACATTTCATTTCAGACTAGATTGTTTACTGACTTCTAATTGATACTTGTAAGCTGTGTACAACACTAAACAGCTTAGAGTGGCTAAAATTGTACTGAATAAATAAAACAAAATTCTACAAAATTGCTTTAAGCTCTCTACTGTGAATTTAAGGTTTTTTGTGATTATTTGCAGTAGGCACCATGACCCTTACAGCAGTGTTTTGAACCATAATTTAAACTTAAGTGTCATAACCCCATTATTTTAATGGGAAGTGGATGAATTACACTAACTGCACTGATTCTGCACATACACATCAGTTACACAGCTGTACATGAACTCCATGGAAAATGGGACACTCTTGCAACTGATGTTAACATATAACACACATACAAACATAAGCATTACTGATTGTATATAACATATAACCATGAATACACACTTTTTAACAAAGTACTGGGTGAAATTACAGCTGACTATTTTGGATACCATGCTGTAGCAGTTTCCATTTTTGAATATATTTCTACCATGAAAGACAAAATCCTGCACAGTGGTAGGTTCACTTGGCATTCATCATGTAAACCTTTACCTAATAAAAGCCTTGAGGACTGAAATTTTGACGTAAGTCCAGGGGATCGACAGTATATATTTTCTTTAGCCTATATTTTTTATCTGAGTCACCTGCCAATACGATTTTAAGGTGCGCAAGAACTTTGTATTAAATGTATTTTTCCTACATTTGAACCATTGACGCAGCATTGTTTTTCATTACTTTCCACGCACTATAAAAATCAAGTGGCTGACTCCAAACTTTTTTCAGATGTGAAATCATATATCTGCATAAACTTTTGTCAAAGTTATGTTTTTGTTTCAAAATAGCAAATAACAAATCTAGATAATCTAGATCACCTTGCAACGATATTATAAACTGAATGGAAACCACTGGCTGCATTTAATGAGCAAAATACATCTAAAACCCCCAAAGTCTACAGAATTACATACAATTACTTTTCATTTTCAACAGGAAAGCTGAGCAAAATGTAGACTTTCCTGGTTTCAAGTTGGCAGTGAAACCAGGAGCTCATTTATAAAAAGATGTTCTCAGATTTACATATTTCTGATGTGCTTACCTTTGATCCTGAACACTTCCTTACGCAGATTCAAGAAGCCTATTTGTAACTTACGTGCCTATAATGTACAAATCCCTAATTAACTTAAAATTGATGCCACCTTCCTTGCAGTCATAAATTTCCCTTGATGTAATATTAGCACAAATGAGAACTTTGTCAGGAATAGTCACGGTCCAAAACAATAAGGCAAACTTTGTGGAAGATAAGGTAATAGTGATGTCAGATAAGATTGAAGTCAGGCAACACATATTATTCTTTGGACTAAATAGTGGGTTGTCATTGGTAAATGGTCAAAAGTCAACCAAAGCGTACATGATTTGTAGAGCTAAAACTTACAGAAAAACTCATGGAACATCATGTAATTTCACCAATTAGAACCTTTGTGAACAAACAAGTTTCTGATGGAAAAACTCTGGAGTTATTTTTGTTTCTATCAGGAAAGTTGGATACCAAATATAGACTTTCCTGGTCTCAAATTGGCAGTGAAAACAAACCTAGAAATGCCTGAAAATCAAATATTTCATTCAAGTGGAAACAACTTTCCACCCCCCTAGTACTTCCAATGGGTATTATTGTTGTGCTACTTTGGCAAAGACAATAGGTGCTGTGACTAAATCTGTTCCCCTGTGTTTCCTTTACCTTACTCTGCTAGACCTAACTTTAACATACCCTTAAACCACAGAGGGCACAGCTACCGGAAACACTACCTGAGGAAGACACTTTGATAAAACACCATACAGCTCCATCAAGAAATAATCAACACCACTTTGGAAACAAGAGAGATTAAAGAGAGAACTGGTATAAACATGGGTCATGTCATTATTCTACAGTCATTACAACCTAAAAATACTTTGACCCCAACGATACCTACTCTTCTGTTCCTGTCTGTCTCTTTCACTTCCTCCTCGGTCACCCCTTGTCGGATCATAATCTTGACGATGATGGCGTTGTTGTTGCTGCAGGCTTTAAAGAAGGAAATGGGCTCTGGGCTGTCAGGGCTCGGCGAGCGGTACAGGAGGGACACATGTGAACTATCTGGGGGATAGAAGGAATCATCAGAGGCAATGCTCCGTGTGTCCGAGCGGTCCGGCAGGGCCTCAAAGTCCAACTCCTCGAACTCCTGGTAGATATCATCCTCATCCTCCCAGTAGTTTCGAGTGTAATCAACTTCCCCTTCCTCCTCATCGTCCTCTTCGGACACCACACACTCATCCCCATTTTCATCAACACTGATGATGGACATGGTAGGTGTATCCATCGTAACTGTATTGGTCCTAAACTCTGTCTCACCCACTCCCACATGTCTGGCAACTCCATTTTCTCGAACCTTTGAACCATCACCTTGTTCCTCTGTTATTAACACCATTTAAACCTTCCCCTGCCCCCACACACTTTTTAAAATTCTTGTGGGATGCCAGCACAACTCGAGAAGGACCTTGAATGTAAGTCCACTACCTTGCTGCAAGACTTTCCTCTCATCCTATCCAACAGAAGATTGAGCTCTGTCAGGCTATCGACATCTGTCCATTTCCTTCTCTGTCAGGTTTCCCAAGAGATAAGGGTCACCAAAGGTCACAGGGGAGGCATGAGATCATTGCACATGCTGCCAAGTCTCCGTCATCCTCTGTTGAATAAATCTCCTCAGGAGGATAGGATTCCTGGGAACTCCACAAGACAATGTCAGCAAGAAAGGTTTGATCATAGCATGATCTGAGGTAGTCACTCTGGACTGGTGCAGCAACCAAAGAGAGTTAATAAAAATGAAGCGCTACAAGTTGCATTTCCCAATAAATGCAATTTGACAAGTTCAAGAGTATCCATGAGTACAAATTGTGGACTACCAACTGCCCATTTCCATGTGAGTCTTCGCAAAGGGACCAAAAGCCTCATCCATCACAATGTTGCATGGCGTAGGAACCCAGATGATCAGCTTGAATTCCTGAAGTTTTGATGAGAAATTAAAGCCAAAGTTGGCTCTGGAAAGTAGAAGAACAGGCAGTTGTCTTGGTTGGAAACAGTAGCAGTCACCACTAACAGCGCTGAGCAACTAATCCCGTGTTTCCCTGTGGAGAAACACTGGGCTTCCTTTCATGATGGCCAGCAATGGGATGAGACATTCTCTTGAACTGACGCATGATAATCCCTTTAGTCGCTCTCTCTCTAGCAGTTCTGTCGCATTCCCCTCCCCAGTGATAGGAGAGTTTCAGTGTTTTCTGTTGTATGCGTGTCTAGAGTACAATACAGTGTAAAACTGAATGGTACAAGCACAGAGGGAATGTCTTAACTTTTGAAAATCTTCTCTTTTAATATCTGAAAATGTTTTACACAGGGATGACAGAAGAAAATAAGCAAGTAAAGCAATATCTTTTTCACAAGACATTAAAAGCACTAAATGAGGTATGTAAAATAAGACAAACAGATGTAGAGACAGAACTAAAGATCCATGCCAATGCTTACACCAACATTTATTTACTACCCTTGTTCTTACAGAGTTATCCTCATTGGAGATTTAAAGTCATTAGTGAAACTGGTCAAACCAACCCCACCCAACTCTGGTCTCATCCTCTGCTGCACTTAACACTGCCAGCTTAAATTGGATTTCTCAACCATGTGACATTTATGTACAGGGTACAGGGGAAGAACTGGGATCACCCTAAACCAAGATTTCAGGCCCTAATGTCACCTTCATTATTGTTAAAGGTATACGTTTTGTTAATTGCAATACTATTCCTTCAAATCACTAACAGGACTTGTAATACTTGGATCCTTTTTGATTGCTAAATAACTTTTGGAATTAGTTAAGGCAATACAGTCAAGATGTGTGTGATTAGTCAACCAAATAATTAGACGCTGCTACCCTCATCAGCCTACAACAGGAGTGAAACTAATTATTAATATTTTATTAGTGTATAATGCTAGTTAACTCTTGCCTCTAAGATGTTACACAGTTGCCCACCCCAGCTCCATTTTTTGTTTCTACTAATTCTCCCACTATCTGTCTTTTTATTAGTTTCTAAATGCCCTACTGTGTTCACAAGCGAGTTTATAACTTTGTCTGATTTTTGTTGTTTGTCAAGTACCGTTCAGTGGAAGAGCTTCCTTGCTGAAACTAGCTGATTATGTGGCTGAAAATGACAGTATGACTACAGTGAAAGCGTAAGTGGGACCAAGTCATTGTTTTTCAAATTACTAACTACAGAGTTACTTAGCTGTTAAGCTAACATTAGCTAAGCATTGGCTCACTAACCATGTTATTAGCCTCTACTTATCATTCTGTGTGGAACAAGATGAAAGTTGTTGCATCTCTGTCTGTAATTTTCAGCTGGCATGTGTGTTTTTTGTTTTTTTGTTGACCACCTCTTAAGGTTTTTTTTTTTTTGTAAGTTTGGTGTAATTTTTTCCAGCTGGTGCTCAGTATCGTAATTTCAGTTCTTCATGGCTTTCTCCTGCAACTTGATTGGTTTGAGGTGAATATGATGCATTAAGTGTTGATGATATTGTTTTTGTTGGTTGATTGAGAAAATTAGAGTAAATGAAATGAAATGATTCATGGAAATGATATACTTAAATTTTTGGTCTTGGTGGACTGGTTTCAAGTATTTTCTGAAACCACCTAATGAAGCACTGACCTGCTTGTAGAACCAACTCTGCTACACAAAGCCTATAGAAACACCTATAAAAACTTCAGCATAGAAATACAATCAAAAACAAAAAGGACAGCTATTGTCATTTTCTGACAATGGAGTTCTCAAAGTCTGTTAAATAACTGAGCTGACTTCAAAGCTGACTTCAAAACAGCTGACTTCAAAACAGCTGACTTCAAAGCTGTGCTTAGTCTTAAAATAATGAGTGACGACAACCTTCCTAGAAATGTAGTGGAGTCAAAAGTACAATATTTGTCTTTGAAATGTAGTGGAGAGAAAGTCAGAAGTTTCAAAAAAAAAACCTCAAATACTTGAGTTAAGTACAGATACTCACGTAAATGTACTTTGTTACTGTCCATCACCGGAGAAGACACCCTAAAAAAACGCCCTAAATTTGCTATAAACAGCAGGCAGACAAAGTTAGAGACTAGCTAGCAAACATAATCAAGCATTTAACAACTAAAGAGCCAGATATTTCCGTCATGAGTTAACATAAAGACAGAGCACAAAGGAGAGCAAATATTCAACTTGTGTGATATCAGACTGTAAGGCAACTGTTTGCTAAAAAGTTAGTTATGTCAGTGTGAAAGGTTATAATGTGTGTGTTATGTGTTCACAGCATGTGACCAAAAACTCTACTGTGGCAGGATTAAAGAGACAAAGTATCCTTGGTAGGCTGGATGTTTGTTTGAAATTGTCATGTTGGATTTTGAGTCTGAATTTCTGAAAATACATTTTAGTATACCTGTTTTTTTATGTTTTTAAACCAGGTGTGAATTTTTAGATTAGAATTTGACAAATTGGATTGAAGCAAAGTCAATAGTAAACCCTAAAAATATACTTAAGTTAAAAAAAAAAAGTATAGTTAAAGCTTTAAAATGTTTTGCCTTATCACCACTGGAAATTTCAAAGCTACATTCAGTGGTGTTAAAAATCCAACATCAAGTTCATTTACCATGGCAGTTTATCCAGTGACCAGGATTCCATGTAAATCAGTTCAGTTCACATGGTCATGAACCGAGCAGCTGACCTGAGCATCTGTTTCAGACAGTTTGGGATTAATTCCACGTGTTTTGTGCCAACTGCCCTGGGCAGGTAAGGTTTGCCACACGAGGACACAATTCACGCTGAGCCAACATGTTTTCAGGCACAGAAACACTAATCTGTAGCAGTTAAATCCTGCTTTTCCTGAAACACATCACACCATAAAAAGAATTATTTGCAAGTTCTCTTTAAATGAGGTCTGAAATTTCTTGTACACAGTAGTACTCTGTGCCAGAGAAAATACAGCGTAGATTTTACACTTGTTTTTTGCCTAAAGCCTGGTCTTACAATAGAGAAGAAGAAGAAATGAAACTCTTTATGACACAGCACTAATCTTTTTAGAGCTCCTTAAGGAGGGACAAATCACAGGCTCTTAGTCCATGATGTGATCGCCATGAAAAGGTTGATCCCATTGTGCTTGTGAAAAGTGAAGCACAGGTTGGAAAAATCTGATTTAGCTTGACAGTAGAAATGTTGTTTCAGCTGCATACGCTCCTAATCTCTACTTGGCTTCCAAAACTGTTAAGACTGCATTAGCAGAAAGGTAATTGGATTCAGCAGAAATAACCCCACATCCTGTTTCCTAGAGCTGCAATTTCCAGCAGCACCAGACATGATCCCAAATCAGGACTGTTAGAACGCTGATGGTGAAGTAGGATGAAAGATGAATACTGATATTCACTGACTGCAGCCTCACTAATAGCCTGTTTTCTGTGACACTGTAGTCACAGACTACATGGGACTAATATGTGAGGGATAATGTACAGTGAGCAGGTCATTATTGTGTAATAAACCCATTCATTGAATTAAAAATTATTTTATTGTTCATCCAGTGTCTGTGATCAGAATTGCATCCATAGCAACAACAACAGTCTGTAAGGTCTTCTTCAAAAATAAGACCTTGCAATGCCATTGACCAATCAGAATCCAGTATTTAAGAAAGTCCTGTAATCAGGGGTGGTTCTGCGAGTCAAGAGTCTACAGTAATAACGAAATAAGCACTTCTTCCAATGGTATGGCATTGACAGCATGTTACTGAAACAAACACTGTTGCTGTACCACTGAGGATATTTTATGTTGGGTTTTGGTGAGCTATTACTTTATATACTAAGCCAAAAACAAATGTATCTCCTTTGTTCTGGGTCAAATGTGTCCCTCTGACAAAACAACCGGTCCCAGGCAGGAACGTTGGTCTAGAACCGCCACTGTGTATAATAAAGTCCAATAAATATATATGTAAGTGATCAGCTTCCCATGAGATCTACAAATAATGAATGTGGAAAGCAACAGGAGAGAAAGCGAGTGTCTACACTGAATCTGTGTACCAGAGTCGAAAGATAAGAACTGAAACCTAAAGAGACTTAAGTGGATAATTTGTGCATGAGACACAAGCTATTGATTTGTTGATTTTAAACCATTTTACCTGTTTACTAGATAGGTGGGAGGCTAACTGAAAAAAGTAGCTGTATAGGGCGGCTGTTTTAGCTCAGTTGGTGGAGTGTCCGCCCCGTGTGCAGGGGCTGTCAGTCCTCTGCAGCAGCCGCTGGTTTGGCTCCCGCCTGTGACCCTTTGCTGAGTGTCATCCCCTCCCTCTTCGCCCCCCTTTCCTGTCTATTCTTCAGCTATCCTATCTCATAAAGGCAAGAAAAGCCCAAAAACATGCAGTGGTAAAGATATCCTGTGGTTGAACCTGCTGGCTCCCAACACACAACTGTAGTTTAAATAAGTGACTGATTATTATTAAATTATTTTAATTTTTATATTGGACCTAACAAATCTGATTATTTTATTAGAATTGTAGGCCCTTGTGTTGCTCACAAACATAATTATGGCTTTACAATCATTTATTTTGTAATGAGTGTGCATGGGGAAAATCGTGCAATCTGGCCACTACATCATAATCACCTTAGAGTCCAGCGCTGCTTTTCCTGGTGGCTCAGCTGAACCTGGCTGGCAAATATGTTACGTTTTTAGGCATTTTTCCTCAGACAGGCATAGTCAAACCTATGGAGCCCTTCAAAACCTGCATGAAAGAGAAAATCAACTCACAAACAATTCACATTCCTTGAAAAATTAACAAAAATCAAGGCAATTTTAGACATTTCTGCTATTCCAAAAATTACTACAGATAAAAGCAGATGAAAGGAGACCAACAAGATAAGGTCATTTGTGAAAACTAATGCAGATACTATTACTCTTAAGCTAGTGGGTACCAGTTTTTGGCTTGTGACCCCTTAAAATATCTATTTACAGTCCTCATCATAGGCTGTATATGTCAGAGTAATTTTCCCTTTCAAATTAAGTTATTTGAATCATTTTTAGAAGCCTGCGGAGGGATAATTACCCAATAATTCACAAGGGGGTGAAGCAAAGATTAGAGCAAAGTCAGAAAAAACATGATTTTGTGTTACAGGAGGGTATTTTTTCCACCGACATCAGGAACCACAGCGGCTCTAAAGCCAAAAATAAACAGACATGAGCAACATCAGTAACATTTGTTTGAAAATGTGAAGAAAATACTGCACACATTGAGAATTCATTCAACTATTTATTATTGTTTCATATTAACTGAACCAACAATTAATAGACCTTAAAGTATAGAACTTCATGTTACAGTACATGCCACTGCCTTTTTTGCACATATAAAAATAGAAATCATTTGCTTCTAGAAATTGAAATTCAAGACCAAAATCTGCAGTGTCCAGCTCAGTTCAAGAAGACACTAGAAGGTCACTTTATAGCATCATACATATAATTGAGCATTCCACACAGCAGCACTACAGCTGTCAGCACTAAAGTTAATGCAATTCACAATCCATATCAATAGAAAAGCAGTTTACCAAACTCCTAATGAAACACTTCTAACACAAATGCAGTGTCAAAGACAGATGCAAAAACTTAAAATTCAGCTTTTAAGTGAAACCCATTGTGTCGAGTCACCACAGTGAAATACTGACATGTTTCGGTCTCAGTGGGAGGGAAATAAAAACACATGAGCCCTGCTATATCGACTTTGTTACAGTGGATTCTGAAATGATTGCGAACTGTGGTATAAAGTGCAACACATTAAACATTTGCATGAAAGAACACAACTTCTACTTGACCATTATAGTCCACCAAAAAAAAAGAAAAAAAAAGAAAGAAAATGAACTTAAAAAAATTCAAACGTCTCTCAGGATTTTAGGAGCAAGAAAACATATCAGAACTGGACTCATCAGTTTTCATTGGCAGCAAGAAAACACCCTTTTATGCTTCTAATCTTCACTCGCAGTGGGTGCAGGAACATGATTTCTAACTTAAAATTCTGACAATTGCTTTGAAACATAAAGGAAGTAAATTTCAGGCATTTTGTCAAGGGTAGTGGACACACAAGCGACACATTGACCTTTACATATCCATGCAAAGAGTATTTTTAGGAGCATTAAGTGACTGTAGAAACTGAAATGTTTGTAACCTTGAAGCAATAGTTTGTCATCTTGGTAAATATACACTCTCTTGCCAAGAATTGAAGTAAACTTCCTTGAGTCTTGCCAGGTAACCAGCCGAGACTCCAGGAAGTCGCTGCACCCAGCCAAGAAATAGTTCCAGTATGTAACCCCGTATGAAACCAGAAATTGTCATTTTAGCTATTAGTTTATTGTATGTATAAAACAGGCAAGATATAATGTGTTAATTAGTGAGCTTTAGAGATGCTGGTAGGTGGATTTTGTAACATTTGGACAGAGCCAGACTAGCTGTTTTCCCTGTTTCCAGTCCTAATGCTAAGCTAAGCTTACCATCTCTATATTTATTACAGATACGATTATATCAAAAACTCACAAAAGATGATTTTAAAAAGTATGTGAAAAATGTTGAAACTATACCTTTTAACTCTAGATTTGTGAGCTGAAATTCAGTCACAATACAAAAATGATCATGCGCACTACAGAAATTATTTTCAAGTGACATTTTGTTGTTGCAGCATTAATGCTGGCACGAATCATTGTGACACAAATCACTTCATGCATGTCTGTGTTAGCGCATGTTAAGATTGACCTTGCACTAAACTCTTCAATTAGCTGTGAACTCTTAAGACTACAGAACGGGCAACTGAGGACCACCTCAGATCTTTCTTGTTTAGTATGATCCTGAATGTTTGTTGATTTTAAAGCATTAAAGCAGGCAGTGATTGCTGGGGAAACTGTGATTTTATTATAATATACCATAAAGTACTGTGCGCTGTCAGTTTAGTTGGCTGATTTTTTCTCAGAATATCAGACACACCCTTGAACACATGAAGCACCCTTAAACGTGACTCCCTGAACTCCAGTGCCAGCTAAACTGCAAAAAAGTTGTGTAACTGTAACAAAAGATATGTACAAGTACGGCTAACAATAAATTAATTGAGGGCCGGCAGCAAGTGAGAACAAAAAGGGTTTTTTTCTGGAGAAATCAGAAATGAAAATGATTGTGCAGCATTTTGAATATTTTAATACGCTAATAAAATCAAGCCATTTTTGTTTATTGTGATATATATTACTAACACCACAACCTTTGACCCCTACATCCCTTATTTAGTGCATATGACCTGTTATCATGAGGCGTATGGTATGTGTAGGCGTATGGTATGTATATCCCTCTGAACCAACCGGGCGTGCAGCTCATTTGCGCCAACCAATATTTTCCTGAATAACAAACTGTGAAACGAAATAAGTGAACCTCTGTGAGTGCTTGCAAAAGATGCCTAAAAGTATGAGCTAGTGCCGAGAAAACACATGGACATCTGCAGGCACACAGGTGCTGCCAATTAACAGATACTTTTCCAAGAACACAAGTAAGTGACAAGTGACAAGTGAGAGACTGTGTTTGTGTGTTAACTCATGGGTGGCGGGACTTACACTCAGAGATAATTGCGGGTAACCGGTTAGTTCCAGTACTCAGCTTTGTGGGTACAGGTTTGCAAAACTTAACGTGTGCAGAACTCTGTCTTCAGAGACAGACTAATTTTAATTAAGGTTTGTTTAATTTCTTTTAAATTCAACTTCTCCTTTGAATAAAAATATATTTTCCTCTGTCATGTGTCTCCCTTTAAAATAGCAGGAAACAGCTCTGAGCAGAGTTGAGAGGAAGCTTAGTGCCAACACAAACAAACTACCATCACGTTATCAGCTGAAGAAGCAGTGAAGCTACCTACAGCAGGAGGTACGATATCCAAAAAGCTGAGACACCAACTTGCTCTTCACACTGACGCTTGAAGTTTCATTACAAAAGGGAATTTTAGATTAATGGTCAATCAGTTCCTTCTGCTAGCCTGTGACATCTGATCCATTGAGGAATCCAGCAAAGGTTTCTGGGAAAGTTGAAACAAAAGCCAAAACTCACAAACTCACCCATTATGAAACAGACAAGTAGATCAAAGTGAGAGTGACTCAGAATGCATCCACCTTCTCTGCTCCCAGGTGGAGTCACAAGTCAGTCAGTGAAGGATCAAAG
This sequence comes from Lutjanus erythropterus, assembly GCF_056507025.1. Classification (NCBI taxonomy): domain Eukaryota; kingdom Metazoa; phylum Chordata; class Actinopteri; order Lutjaniformes; family Lutjanidae; genus Lutjanus; species Lutjanus erythropterus. The sequence goes on along the minus strand of NC_139328.1, from coordinate 31,662,943 downwards.
ACAGAGAAAGACAAGAGTGTTGGATCCAGGAGTCAGTTCAGTACGTCTTCAACACGACAAGAGGACCCTGAATCCCTTCAACTGACTGACCTCCGACTGCACCGCACCAACGATTCAGGCGGAGGCTCGCAGACGTTACTTTCATGCTGCTTTCCTCACAGACACAAACACAAGCTGATCTGATCGCTGTCAGAAACGTGGGGAAATATTTTGGCTGAGTCACCTGAAAAGACATGAACTACACACAGGAGAGAAACTAAACTGCTGTTACCAAAGTATTACATAATGTTACCAATGAATTACGTAAAGAAACATTGCCGCATCTAAAATGCTGAAGACAAGGATTTGTGTCGGGGTAAAGATGCTTTCTGTGTACAGGTTGTTTTTCATTTATAATTCATATGGTGAGAGCACATGCAATGTAATGGCAGTTATTTTGTTTGTTTATTGAGAGAAACATTTTTTCTCCTACTCCACTTTTCTTAGGTTTGCTTTAAAGGGGCACTCCACAAATATCACAATTCTATAATGTTTGTGGCTTCAAGGAACCATCAGGATTATCAGTCTGCATTAAAAATGGAAGTGTGGAATTGAAATACTTAGAAAAGTATATAAGAAAAAAAAAATGTTCTAACTTAATCGTAGTAAGCAGTATAAAGTTATAAAGTAATTCAAAGTAGCTCCACCTCCAACAGCTACAACAGTGACATTACAGCGAGTGTTTCTGTGACAAAACACAGACCAGTCGTACTCTTCTGGGATGAAAGATCATATAAATATGTCACACTGTGTTGCTGATCAGTAGGGCTGCACAATTAATTTAAATATTGTCATAATCGCATTACGGCCAAGTGAAATATCCATATCACAGAAGCTGCAATTATTTGATAGAGGAAAAATGTGAGGCAATACAGCATTATAATAAAGTATTGTAGCACTGCAGAGATGCCCTGGTCTACAAATCTTTTACTCCAGATGTACACAAACTAACTATAAATCAAATAATAATATCATGCAGACCTACTGATCAGTCATGTAGAGTACAAAACACAGTTACTTCAACATTCCTGATTAAAAGACAGAAAGTTGTATAGTGTGAAGAATGCAGCCATCTGACAACTTTGAAAGTCATGTAGTGTGACCAAGGTATTACATTACCTGCTCTACCTCACTCTGACTGAGATGAGTTCACTATAGTTTGCCAGAATTATACTTGTGTTCGGTGAAGTCCTATTATCAGTCAGTACAGCTCACAAGAGTCACTTTTTGCTCTGTTGTTTATACAGTTGTTTTTAGCCGTTGTCTCACACCCCTTAACAGAATACAGATAGGCAAGAGTCTAAACAACTGATTAGCAGCACTACAAGTGAGTAAGGGCCACCTAGCTCACATTATTATTATTATTCTTTACTCTATCAGAACAAATACTTCAATAAAATCAGTGTCAGTCTGAAGGTGTAACACAGGCACATTCTGAAATGTTTTGAGGCCGTTTTTCCAGTTGAAATATTTTAGTTAAAACCTCACTTTTTGTTTGCCGTGTGACTTCATGTTAATGTCCACTCCTGAAGGTGGATTTGTGCAGAAAGGTACTACAAAATCCAAACTGTTCACTGTTCAAAAATTCACAGGGGAACATCTTAAGAAAAAAATATGTCCTGGGCTGTGTCCAGATTGTCTAAAATGTCCCTTTCTTCTTCTTCTCTTTTGTTCTACATCAAAGGAATCCTCAGAGGACTATCTAACAGCTCACTCCAGAATACTAAAAATCAATGAAAACACATCTAATAAAAACAGCTAAAAAAAATAAAAATAAAAGTCACATTGCTACATTATGTATGTCCCTCCTCATCACACACCTCAATTTGATGAAGGCTGTCATGTGAGACGACTCAACACTTTGAACAGAACCAGAGTTATAATATGTCCTCCACAGCTCTGAAATGTTAAAAATGTCCCATTATGAGACACTCAGTATGACCTAGACATAATTTCACCACAAACATTCGAAAGGGAAGCACAATCGGAGGTAAAAGCTCAGCTGACCCCGCCTCAACTCTAATCTTCTTTTAAAATAATGTAATTACAACTTAAAATATCAATTGTGTTGACGACAAAATGGACACATTAAACAGGATGGACAGTCAACACCTCATGTAGACTCAATCTTCAGGCTGCTTAATAACCTTGATCAGAAATTAAAATTTTCCCGTGTACAGTTTTGAGACTATTTTGTCTTTGCTCTTTGACGTCTTTTGTCTCCCAACCTGTGACAGCAGTAGGGCTAGACTGCAATCATAAAGTTTAGAGGCTGTGTTTGAAGTAAGCATTTGACAGCCAAACACGGAGGAAACGAAAAGATTTCACCACAGGAGCTGATGAGAGCTCTCAGCGCTGAGCAGAGTGAGTCAGCTCCACTGATCCCACAGCAGCGTCAGGTCTACGAAGACGAGCTGTATGAGGAGGTGGACGTGCTCCTGCCTGTCTTACGTTCGTAGTTCACCAGTCGCTGTCCAACCAGGTATCTGGAGGAGAAACGGGGTAGACGTGAGTCGTTGACAAATCATGTTTAACATTAATTCATACAACTAAATACACACATCTGTTTGCTGGCTGTAAGGTTCACAATCAATTTGGTGCTACCCACATAACTCCACAAAATCCCACAACACAGTGTGCTCTATGTATCCTTAAATTGCACAGCATGAAGATGATCCTTCTCACTTCTTGTCATCATGAATCTACCCACTAGAGCTGTGTGACTGAAACTATATAAACACCAACCATGATAGAAAATTTCCCCAACAACAAAATGAGAAATACTGATATAAAATACTCGGGGCTATAGGCTACTGATCAGCAACATCCACCATCCAATAGAATTCCCGGATTGAAATCTCTGAGGCTACTATCACAATAATATGCTTTCGTTTAAAAAAAAAACATTTTAAAAATTAAAACCACCTCTGTCCACACAAGTGTTTTAGAACTGTTTCAGGAATTCAGAAAATTAACACACCCAAAAACTGCTTAGATGTCACTAAGAATTAAAAACCAGCATTCAGACACGTTCCCTGCTCTGACTGTGATGCTATCTGCTTTGTCTAACATTGTACCCTACAGCCAATAATTAACTCCTGAATAACATCCTGTATGCTGATGCTTTTTTAAAGGACACTGTTGCAAACATGCAGAAAAAGATTTTCTGTTTGCAGCTCTAGTCCGATTTTGAAACTACTTCTGGGAAATTTTAAAGGGAATCTTTATGATCAACAGAAATATCAACTCATCTTATACTGTGATATATATGTAAATATTTATGATATGACAACAGTTATCAGAAAACAATGTTTTGCCATATCACACAGTCCTACTGACCACTGACTTTACTTTCTCTGGATCAGTAAACAACATGCCTGGAATAAACACTGAGCCTCTTTGGCCCCATGTGTTATTTAGTTCACAGATTTTTTGTTTCGACTGACTTGTCGTTCTTGATGTGTTCGTAGAGGCGTTTGAACTGTCGTATCTGGAAGGAGAGGATGGCCAACAGAATGACCACCATCAGCAGGAACGGGTAGATCCTCCTCTCCACCAGTGTCTGCATGTCTGGCTGCACACCTGTACAGGGAGAAAAGGAAGGGGGGGGGTATCAGGGGAGGCAGAGGAAAGAAAGAGAAGGTAGAGTAAACATTTGAACAGAGTCTCCTCTTAACGAGTGTGTGCGTGTCTGTGATGTCTTATCTGTAGGAGCCGTGGAGGGAACAGAGTAAATGAAAGACAAAAAGCAATCAATTGCACTTTGCCTTGCACAATGGCTAAAATCCTGATTACCACAGGGGCTGGGAATTCATAATTGACTAGCTGTTTAAATGCAAGTGTTGTCTGAGTCAACATCAAAAACACTTGTCTAAACAAAAATTGGCGCCTTGGGTAGGCTTTGCATAAAAAGCACTTCTCAAATGAGCCCTGCATCCATATTAGTAAGGATCTGCCTGTGCTGCGGCCTGATGAGCGTGTCTGCTGCCTCCTTGCCTGAATTTTATCTGACACAATTTCTAATTTAGTCACTACTCAAAAAAAGAGACCAAATAAAGTTAAGCTTCCTTTTAGTTGTACTTTCTTACATATACACTGGTAGGGCTGTCAGTTTTATTAAAGACCCTCTCAGGTGAAAATCATATTCTTAACCTTGTTAACATGCGCATGTGTTGTTTTTCATGTGTTACAAGACATGTCAGGAGTGAAATAAGTAGTAAACGCCATGCCAGAGCATTTCTTGCTTGCTCAAAAAGACAGATTCAGTCAGGCTGTGTATATGATGTCATAAACCTAAGGACCCAATCCCATTAATCTAGGGGTGGAGCTAAAAATACCATTAGCAGCGATGCCGAGCCCACAGAAGAAGCCTGGTGTCACTGGTTACTGTGATTAGCTAGCAAAACAGAGGAGAAGCCAGGTGCAGCTATTTAAAGTTAGGAATGGAAGGTGTGGAGAGGGTGGGGACAATTGCATATGCACAAATCATTGAATACTAAATGAAGATAAGGTGTAGACCTATACAAGTTTAATCTTATTTTACAAAAAAATAAAACATACACCATTTATTAATTCCTGCAGAGCATTTTATGTTGTTTAAAACATGACTGAAGGTGGACTGGAGGATAAAAACTGAAACAAAAATTCTATTGCTAATTCCCAGTAATTTGAGTGATTTTACAGTAAATTATTAATGCCAATTAATTATAGAATTTTCATTGAGTTCTTCTATTCATCTTGAAACAGTATAGAAGTTAAATGACATGTATGTACTGTAGCATTTCAAAAATTAAATTTAAAGAATGCTTGCATTGGAAACGTAACTTTCGATAGAAGGCAATGTGCCTATTTATGAGTGAGAATAAAATATGCAATGCATGACGAATGCAACTGAAAAAGTACAAGTGGAATGCCATTTTGTGTTATTTGCAGACATAAAATTCACATTCTGAGCTATTGAACAAAATTGAGTGAATCACCATTAATGTAAATGATCTTCCTCAACTAAAGAGAATAAAAACTGAAGGTATTTTTCTTCATTAGGCCAGCTTTGACCCCTCTCACAGAAAGTTGATGATGGATGGGAAACTGAAGCAGTGAGATCAAGGAAGCTTAAATCTCTTCACTAAACTGATGCTCTCTTAGAGTGCATGAAGGGACCAGAAAACTTGTGCTAAACACAGACACATAAGTACACATAAGAGACTCACCAAGCAGTGGAGTTACACCCTTTGAGATGGTGTAGGGCACACAGAGAGAAAGCAGCAGGACGCAGATGACTGGGGCAGCCAGCCCTCGCACGATGAAATGGAGGTCAATGTTACGGATACCATTAGCATATACCTACAGATAGAGAGAGAAGATACCGACAGGTTTGTTTTACTTCATTCCAGCTCAAGTTCAAATCTTTTGGACCTTAACAGTAAATTACCACAATAAACACACACATTTGAATAAGCAATCTTCAATACAAAGTGGACAATATGTATTTTGCGATGATATAGAGATATACACATAATGTATAATCGTCTTTACAAAGTATTTAAATAAAAGTAATTCCATTTTATTTTCATGAAGCTAGAAGGATGTGAGACTGACCTGCTCGATGACAGTTTTGAGCCACCACTGAGGGCCCATCAGAGTAATAGCAGCAATGATTTTAGCATGAAGCACACCCAGGGCCCAGTCCTGCCACACACAGAACAATAATTTAACAACCAACACACAATGAGATTTGTTTCAAAATTTTAGCATCTGCCAAGTTTCAAAGTCAAAACCTGTTTTTGTGTCCTTGACAAGACAGTGAATGCCAGCTGGTATTGTTTGAGATTTGACACTGATACCAGTGATACAAATTTTAGCAAATGTACCAAAAGTGTTTTCCCCCAATACCTTACTAACTTTAAGAAATATTAACAGTTTTTTCATGTCATGAAATATGCCAAATATTAAATGTCATAAACCCAAATAGCCTTCACAAGTAAAATAAAATTGTCTAAAAGTGTAAACATAATTATATTATATCACATATTATATTATACATTCAGCCATGACGTATGGAAACAAACAATAAGTAAGCAAGATTTGACCTGACATTTGATGTTTGAGATGATAGTAATTGTTGAAAATGAAAAAAATGAAGCCCTGAAGGCTTTTTTAAATACCAAAACTAATGTGCATTTTCTCAGCAACTGCTTTGGGGCACTTACAGCACACACGTTAACACTGCACTTGAATGTGGAGGCAATGGCAGATAGACGCAATTTCTGGAAGACTAAGGTAAATGATGGTGCGTTTGTAATGAAAGCTAATTTAGCTCATTTACGGCGGTAAACCGGACTGGATATCAAACCTCAGCAGCCACTTTTTGTGTTTGACAAATCATTTAGAAAACTCATCGGTGTGGATTCTCTGATTAATAGGTCAAAAGCCGTTTAAACTGTTGTGCTTATATCCTATTCCAGGTATACTGTCCATTTATTTAGTTCATTAGAAAGTGTGTGACAGTGATCCGACAGTAATAAGCCCTCTGGCTTGACCATATTTGTGAAAATACTGATTAAAATTAAACTAAGTTGATCTTATGTAGCACACCAATTTTGATTTGCCGATGTGTAATTATTTCACTGTACGTAATTATTTTAATACAAAATAACTGCTTCCATGTCATGTGATCCAGTAACTCCTTGCATTACTACACTGGACAAACTTTTTTTTTCCCTTTTTATCTCAGTTTCTTTCTCTGCCCTTAAGTTGCTAAGCCAAAAACAAATTTTGATTTTTTTCATTAAAATACAGGACATGCTATGGGTGTGTGCACAAAATGTACAGCCGCGTATGCTACTGACGTCATGTGCATGCACACACAGTCTAATCACTCATCAGCAAATAAATAATCCATGATTTCTCAGATGGGTAAAATCGAACAGTGTGTATTATCTGACATAACAACACATACAAACTCCACAGTCCTACCTGCCAGGGGTAGAAGAGAGGTGTCTGGTCCAGTGGGACTCTGAGAGGAGCTACGATGACCAGCTCAAACAGCAGACCCAACAGCAGAGGAATCACACCGGCTAACATCACAGCCACCACAATGGTCTTTAAAATCTGTTCTCACCAACACATCACATCCACACCATTCAAATCATTTGCAATTTAATAAAGAACAGACATCAGCTGGGAGGGCTACAGAGACATCCACATTACCATGAGCGTCCACTCGTGGACTTTGAGCATGATGACAGACCGTCCCTGTGGCATCCATGACAGCAGCACGGTGGCAGCTCTGATGGATAGCCAGCAGACATACAGACCGCTTGCCGCTGTGTACAGCTCATGAACCATGGCACTGCCCATCCAGAAAGACATCAGCCAGCGACCTGCACACACTGGGAGAGAGGAGAAAGAGGACTGGTAAGAATGGAGGTGTAAAGAAAGCCAGACCAGAACAGGAAAGAGGAAAGGTAAAAATGCCTTCTTGTGACCACAACTTACCTGGCAGTGTGAGGCAGATCAGACTGGCCAATAACAGTGTCACACACATGAAGACGACCAGCAGAATGATCTTAACAACCAAAAACACACAAAAGAAGAAAAATATAATAATTTTCAGGAATCAGCAGCAGTTCAGGCTTCCACAGTGACAGGACACATGAATATGTGATATGAATAATGATAACTAGGTCACCTTGAGGGGGAAGTTGAGGGGCCGGTGGTACGACTGGAAACCCACAGGACCACCCTGCTGAAGAATGGCCTGGTGGGCAGCGTGAAGCCCTTCCCCAAGGCCAGGGATCCTGTTGTTGTTATGGCGACCAGGAGGGTTGTTGTTTAGTTGGTTGTCTTCGTCTTCATGGTCCCCCAGCAGGTAGGAGTGAAGGTCTCTGTGGGGAAACCATTGGTGAATAATTATGTTGTCTGATTACTACGATTGAAGTGACATAATGACACTGGACATAAAGAGCACACTGTAATTTGTGGTTTTTCAAGCCCTGTCAAACTGTGGTCATTTTTTTCTGTGGCCCACACTATTCACAAATTCTGGAAGATGAAAAGTCTTAAAAATAACTGATAATTGAATATTAATTTTGCTTAATTTCTTAAGAAGAAAAGTCAAGATTCTCTTGATTCAAGCTTCTTAAATGGTAATATTTTCTGGTTTCTTTACTCCTCTATGAAGTAAATGTAATATCTTTGAGTTGTTGACATTTGAGGCACCATTTTCTGACAATTTATAGGCAAACAACTATTAATCAAGAAAATAATTGACTAAAAATACAGACTTTTTGCTGTAGTTTTTGGTGACAATGTTTTTTCATTTATGTTGTGATAGTCAAAATTTTCGTTAACAAAATTAAGACTGCCAGAAAGTTATTTTAATGCCATTGTATTATTTTAAATCTAAATTTGCAACTGGTGTATATGTTTGTCTCCAGCCTACAGCATGTATCCAGCGGTGAATGTCCAGGCGTGGACGAGCCGTTTAAGCCACTGGCGCGTGTGACCCTGCTCCAGCAACGCCGGCAGAACAACCTGAAGCAACAGCAGCTCCAGCGACAGCTCGCTAACCGGAGCATCACTGCACACATGAGACATAAACCAAACCCAATTCACATTCACTCTCTAACATACACATATCTAGAAAGTTAAATGATTATGTGACTGACAGTGTTGTCATGCGTACCTGTAAAGCATGACATTGTAAGGAAGGAAGGTTGGGAAGAGCAGTTTAATGATCCTGATGGGAAGCCAAAGCATCAGCAGAACTATGGACCCAAAAACCACCTGGAAAAACACACAGAAAAACACAATTTTTTCACCAGAGGTGTCACGATAAACCAATGTGCAACTTTTACAGGCTCAACTATTTCTAAATGAAATTCTGAAAAAAGAGGGAAAAAAGATATGGCTGCCAAAAAAAAATCTTTCCAATTAACTCTCCCTCCCTGCAACCCTGTGCCTCTACAACAGAGATTCTCAAAGTTGAGTGCCAATTTAGGCAGCCAGCATACAATTGAAGGGCGCACACGAGAACTCACAAAATTGTCATACTATTTGTGATTGGACTCATCTGCCATTCAAAATTAAATTCCTTGAGCACTGAATTCACATTTTTCCAGATGAGGCACATCACTCTATCTGTTCCCCAGCAGCTCAACAACATAAGAATTAATCCACTTTTCCTGAAACCTCCTTCTCTACTCAACCACACAGTATTTTCCTGGGTGGCTTTTCCATCTCACTTCCATATTAAAATGCTGCGTTGTCCACCGAAACCGCTAACCTTAGCTATCTGCACTAGCATTGATGACAGAACACAATCCCTGTGACACTCTTGAGGTGCTATACAGCCACTAGTTTTCCACACGTCGTAAATCTAACAAATGCTTGTTATCACAACCTAGGTTATGACAAGATATCTTAGACGGGCACAGTCTGACACAGTAGCCACATGGTGTACTAAATGTAGGCTACTGAAAATCAAAAGCGCTGAAGTGGAACACAGCTGATTTAAATATAATTCATGTTCAGGGACTGGACAAAATACTTTTAAGGGCTTCAATTAGCCTGTAGACCTCAATTCAAGAATCCCTGCTCTCTAGCATGTGTCTCAGTGTGAGCAACCCACACCTTTCCTGCTAGCTCACTACATCCTCCAATCACATATCTACTTCATGCCATCAACAATATTCACAGATCAAAGGAAATGTTTAATTTCAGACCATTCTGCTTTCACTTTCTTTCCATTGAGAATTCCTATTTTTTGCTTTTTCTAATTCCACTTTCCCACACTGTCATAATCGCTTTCATTCATTTCTGATGTCATCTGGTCGATGTTCTTTCTGCCCGTGTTCCTTCAGCCAATAAGTCCTCAGATGCAGTTCTTTAAATATCACTGTGTGTGTCTCATTGCATCTTTCAGACCTATGATTGCACAAACCACCACCTCCAAATCACTTGTGCCTCAGGATGATCCAGGTGTTTCAACTGAACGCTTCCATGGTTCTTCTCAACCACCACAAGCAACTCTGGGTAATTCAACCTCTCTCTTATCCATCCTACATTAGTAAAGTTCCTAACCGTTGTAACTTCAATAAACATTGTTGCGCTTGAATAAGTAGAGATCAGTTGAAAGTGTATTTCTAGCTACTCATATTGTTTTTAAAATCCCTAATTTTGTCATTTTTGCACTTTGACTTTGTTTAATGGCAATTCTAGCAGTGACAAATACAGAAATGTGGGCACCGTTTGGGAAAGAACAGAAGAGGAGAATGCTTGACTGACCACAGAGAGAATAAACCTCCGTAGATGTCTGTAGATGGGCAGGTGGATCATCTCTTGGACTGGGTTGAAGTCCGGATCATTCAGGTTCCTCAGGAACCACAGCACACCAGGTCGGAGGACCTGCAACCAAACAAACATATGAAAGCTTAAGATTTTAAGAGTTATGAATGGTTTGTGAGGTTTTCCGTAAGTCACAATGCATGACTGTGACCGTCTGAAGTCCTTCAACTTTACCTCTCTTAACAGAAGAATGAAGGAGGCGAAGTAGAAGACGTAGACCATGCCGACCAGCCAGTGGAGGAACATGGTGGTTCCGGGGGCAGAGTCAAAACTCTGCTCCCTGTCCTTCAGAGTCGCATCAAACATCTCCTGTGATGAACAAAGGACATGCTTTATTGTCTGTTTTTTCAATACCAATGATAAAATCTGTCTTTAGGAATTGGTCAAATTACTGTAACATTTTGAGATTTGTTTTTTTCAAATTGAGTGTTCATCAAGTTTCTTGATCAAATTTACACCCACTGAAGCATCATGATTGCATGCGGTCTGTTTTGTTAGACATTCAGAGCCAGCATGCGACTGTTTACTCTGCATGATTGTCTTACCAGCGAGCAAATGTCGAGCCACCAACCACAAATCAGTGGGAACAAGCCTATCTCCATGACAACCAGCAGGGACACCTGCAAAATATAAAATTAAAAATGCAATTTAGTTTCTGTTTTCATAATTTGTTCCTGTAATCATAATTTACCTAATTACAGTTTCAACTGAAAGCTTTGCAAGCGTGATAAAACAAAAATAAGCTTTCTGGAAACATTCCAATCTTTTATCTCTAATTTACCTTGACAACAATGTAGCAGACACCCAAGAGGCGTCTGGACCGCTGGAACTTCACTAATGAAGCCAGCGCCTGAAGGATGCACAGTTAAGGACTAACATCAAAATGTGAGATAAAGAACAGTCCGTCTGTATTTTAGGCATAGCAATTGAGGATTTCTCATTAACACATTTCGCCCAAACTTGTGGAGAAAGATACTTCTTGCAAAAAGCGGTGGCCTTGATTTAGGTTATACAGCATATTACAGAAAATTTAAATAACAATGCACAAAACAAGCAAAAATTACTAAACTGATACTAACTCAAGTATCACACAGCCATAATAACAATTTCTTGCATATACAGGATACATGGCAGACTATGAGAGCTCCAGCCAGGAGGATGTACCCCAGTATGGTGGTGATGAGTCCATCAAAATGTGAAGCTTTGATCTGCAAACAGATATAACATTATCATCATATACATTCTATCATTGCATAACAAACCCAAATACCCATAAGAAATCCCGTTATGTATTTCTGTGCACTTACATAGTCTTCAAATCCCAGTCCAACTACCGAGAAATGGCCGATGTGATACGGGCAAAAAGCTAAAGAAATACAGAGGAGGTTAGAATCTGCATATTATGGTGGACAACCTGCTTCAATGAGGGGTAATTCCCCTGTAATAGTACAACTAAGGCTTGATAGATTCTCACAGGTAATGACTGGATGTACAGTGTATCAGCACAACATTGCAGATTTAACTTACCAAAGACCAGGATGAAGAGAGTGTTGAGCGATACCACCCAGAACACATGCTCCTAGAGATGAGATGCACAACAAGTCAATGTTAAACTATTTCTAGCTTTAGAGCAATGAAGATTGTGCATGTGTCTTATCAGCATATAACTACTGAGGTTGTTAAAGGTAGATTCAACAGTCCGAGCCCTGGTCCCATTTGTCCAAGCTATTTGTGAGCACACCAGAACGATAGCTGATTGTTAATTTTAATTCCCGAGAAATCAAATACAGATATTTAGGGTTGGCAAAGCATCCCAAGCCCAGCAAAATAATGTGAAAATAAGGAAATACACCCAGAGGATGGGATCTCTGCAGATACAGACACAACCACACACTTTTAGTGGACCATAAGTGATGATTAAATAGGATGAGTCTGTACATTCTGTTATACAATATTTCAACCTGGCATATTTCCTATAAATGTGGCGATTGTGACTCTATGGGTATGCTAACTTTGCATTCACCACCTTCATTGTACAGGTTCGCAAAAACGAGGACTCACAAAACATGTGATTATGGGCGCCCCTATAGCTCAGTTGGTAGAGCACGCGCACCATGTATTGAGGCTGTCAGTCCTCTGCAGCGGCTGCTGGTTTGACTCCCGCCTGCGGCCAATTTGCTGCCTGCCTTCCCCTCTCTCCACCCCCTTTCCTGTCATATCTTCAGCTGTCCTATCACAATAAAGGAAAAAGCTCAAAAAATAATCTTTAAAAAAAAAACGTGATTATGTTTGAGCATGTATGTGTGTGTGACAGATTGTGGTATACTTTAGGACAGAATCAGTGACGAGCGCTTGAAAAGACTGCAAAAAATTGGGCTTATTTGGACACTGTTGTTGGATGTTTAAGCAACTTGCCCCTATACATATTGCATACATCCTTGTTCCCCCCAAATTCCTTCTAGTCCAACAAGGACAATTGCAAGTGCAAGGTTATGGCCAAAATACATGGGGCATGGACGCACCATGTCACATAGATGAAGTGGAGCTTTTATTATTATTATTATTATTTTACCAGCTTCACAGACTCAGATTTCACAGACATGTGGTTGCATGCCAGCCAAGGTTTCTAAGGAAATTTTTTCCCCTTAGATCCTAGGTTCCCAAACTGTGGTTTGAGTACTATTTCTAGACCATTTCAGGCAAACATGTTAATAGTGAAGTGTACAACAGTGGACCAAGCACAACTGCTAGTGGCTACTCCACTGTGCCTGTTAGCAACAAACGTTAGTACTTGGAGAGCTCATAATTTTTTGAGGTGGTACACGGTGTAAAAAGTCTGAGAAACACTGCCTCAGATGATCAGCTTCAATGTCTGCATTCTGACTTTTGCCAACTGATATTTAATTAACTAGACTGCTTTAACTTACAGGATCAGGGATATACATTGAATTGACTGATTCATTTTAATGTAAAAACACCAACATCATTACTCTGCTTTGTCACATTGCCTCTGGAATTTATTTCAATCATTTTTCAACATAATGTACTATGAAGTTTATGTAGTTTTTAGTTTAGTAGCTTTTTTTAATAATAAGAGATGAGCAGCACAAAGCATGGGCAGTTCTTGTTGTCAATGTAGCAGCTTCAGTTGATTATAATGGACATGCTCTACTGCAGCAGACAGTACAGTGCTGCATCCGTGCACCATACTTTTTGGCCTTTACCTTCCATGAAGTCACGATTGCCAAATTTATGGGAAATATGCTAGGTTCAAACATACAGGCAGCTCCCTTTATGCCACACATGAAACTGTGAGCAAGAGAAGAAAGAGAGCGTGAGCGCTTACCAGAAAAACTAGGGAGCCATCCAGCCCCAGCATCTGGAGCATAAACAGAAAGCAATGTCATAATAATCCTTTATGAGACATATAAATGAATATGGTAATACTACTAGTTTTACTACAACTGCTGCTACTATTAATACAACACTTCTAATAAAACAAAGAAGACATTTATTGACCCCAGGCTTGCTACAAACCCTGGAAGTAGCAAGAATTCATAGTGCTGCTTAAGCGCACTATAGCAAGATGGATATTCCCTGTTACAGGAGCTTTTAGGCCAAATTCATCTGCCAACCAACTGCTACCCTGCGTACACACTGCCTTTTTAACATCATGTCCTAGCTGTATCACACCACTTTATGGAGCAGGAGACAGAGGGATTAAAAAAAAACTCAATTCCAACCCTTTCCCAGGTCAGCTCCTCTGCTGCACGATCCCACTCCAGTGCGTTCCAGTTCAAGTCTTCTGTGAAGGACATGAGAACAGTGTAATTCCATTCCACAGAAGAGCTATAAGCACTTCACACTGTTAAGTAAAAAGCTTCAAAGCCACTATTTGAAAGTGCATCGTATGTCTACATTTTCATGCTCATGCAGACCTTGTCCACCATTATTGGCATCAGCAGCATCCTCTTCCCTGCCTTCCTCGTCGTCTTCCTCTTCCTCCTCTTCCTCTCCGTCGTCGTCTTCTTCCTCATCGTCAAGTTCAGCCTCATCTCCATTGTTGCCGGCTTCATGTGGGTTGGCGGGTGCCAGACCGTCTGGAGCGGGGTCTGCAGGGTGCTGGGCCACTGCGCCATCTGCAGCAGCCTGAGCGTTGTTACCACCTGCACCCTGTAGAATCATTAAACAATAATCACAGTTACAGCAAAGCCTGCACACAGTTAAAGCCACTATAAGGAGTTTTAACTGGTTGTGAAACAGTATCAGTTCATTACAGATGCCTCCATTTGACCTTTGTAAGTTAACAAAATCATCTACGTAAAGTCTGTAGAGTTATTCTCAATGGCAGCCACCAAGTGAGATTATCCTTGAAATCAGATGAAACAGGCCTGTGCTTACATATTTGCACAAAGAAGTACATTAGTTAAAAAGTTAGTCAGTTAAAAACAGGCATGATGTGATTTTTATTTAGATAATTATAGTTTTGGCATTATATTTTGTGGCTATTAAGTTGGAAACACTGATGCTTTTGTCCACAGGGGCCTCCAAAATCAGTAAAATACCAAAGTACTTTGTAGTAGCTTTAAAGTGATAATATCTGGTTCTTAAATGTTTAATAACCAATCTCATTATTTTCCCACAATTTCTGGAGCGGCTGTTCTCAAACTTAAAACATGATATAAAACAACTGCTTTGTCACTAACTAAGATATTTCAGACCTAAACTGTATTAGTCATTACCAAAAACAACAGCAGAGGCTTGATATAATCTGTCAGTCACTGCTTTACTCATTTGTCTATGTGTAAACACAAACAAATGTCAGGTCCAGCTTGGCAAGCACATTGTCTATCAGAGAAGATAAATATGCTACAATTTCCTCTGAGAGAACACAGAAAACTGGCAAAATGTGAAACAAAGTTAAACTTGTATTAATCATTTTTCATCAAACCAAAATACTTAATGTAACAAACAACAGTCTATTTCGAAATAGACCAAAACAATCTGAAAATAAATGAAAATCAAGTCCACTTGTTTATTGTTTTCAGATAAGAACCTGTCACTGTGCCAACTATGTCAGAGTGCATTAATGGTAGAATACACTGTACAGAGAAGAACTTGAGTAGGCCTCTCTCAGTTCTGTGTGCAAGAGGAAAAAGTTGGGGACAAACTGATCTCACCTCATTAGCTGGTGCAGGGCCGTTGGGCTGATTAGGAACCAGTGGAGGCTGGTTTTGCTCTAACCACTGAGGGGCGCCACCGTGGACAATCTGCTCTCTAAGCCACACCAGGCTGATGAAGGCACATAGCGTGCAAGTGACCACAAAACAGCCCTGGAGGCAGTCTGCAAGCAGGTTTTGTCTGTGATGAGGAGATGAAACATTAAAGGTTTAGAATACATTTTGCAACAATTTCACTCATTACACTTACAAAAGAACATAAAATATAACGTGATGGACGGAAGGAGCATCATGAATAACCCCACTTTGAACTCCCATCAGATTTTAACCATCTTCATGGAACTCCAGTGTAAAAAATATGGAAAACACACAATTACAATATACAGGAGCATGTCACTGAGAGAGGGAAGGGCCAAAACCAAAACCAGAGAGTAATTCAAACTTACGTTGAGAGCATATCTAATGGCAGGGTAAGGAGAGAGCTCACAGAGCCGGTAAATAAACACTTGTAGATACGACCTGGTAGACAAGCAAACACAAAAAAAAAGAATCAGAGAAAGTGATAGCTGGTGTACAAATAAAACCAAACTTAAAACTCAATTATTTTTTTAAATAAAATTTTAATGGTATTGCACCTCATGCTGAAATTATGTCCACCATACATGAATAAATTATCAAAGTACCTAAGCCTGCACACAGAGAGAGAAGGACTGAATTGATATACTTTATTTTTATTTTTATGAGTTGACTGTTTTGTTTGCAAGTCATGTTTCAGCAATTTTGTTTGTAGGCACAGTAAATACCGAGTTCTATTCCCTAAATAAAGCAGATATTTGTAGTATGAAACATTCACATTCATTTGTTGCTGCAAGCTGAGTAGAATGGTTAAATTTGAGTTGTTTTTTTTGTATTTGGGTTCAGTTCCTCTGAACTTTAAATGACTGCTAAACAGTCATTTTCTCCCCAGCTACAATGGAACGATGTGACATACATGCTGTCAGAGGCACCACTCCGAGCCAGGCAAAGGCCACCAGTGTGTAGTGGAACCAGTATCTGATGGCTGTTCCGATGCTGGTGACGAGGCCAGCAAATATGTCCTGGACCGGCAAACGGGATGGCATGTCTGGAGAGTAGACTAGAGGAAAGAGAGAACAGTGACAGAATGAGGATAGTGGAAGTGAGGGAAATAGACTGATCCAATTTGATTAAAAAAAAAACTTACTTGGTGTAAATGCAAATCGATGTTTGCATAATTCACAGTATTCTTTTCTGCTGTGTTTCAACCACTGCAATAAGCTGTGAAAACAAAAGGACATACTCTTTTTATTCTATGGAAACTTAACATTGTTTGTAGCCCTCGTCTGCAGCAAAATCACAAACATGCAAAGATTCTTCACAACTGAAAAGTGAGTGCTCCCTACCCCAAAAAGTATTTTCCCTTTCTGTTTGTGCCCTTCTGTTGTTATTATTGTGTGTCAGGTGAGTAATTATTTATGAACCACACTGAGGTTTATTCCTGTCAGGTGATCTCTTGGTTATAATTTCTGCTTTTTATAACCTCCTCAGAGTATTCTTTCCCCATGTCGGAATATATTGGAACAACAACATTCAAACAAATTCAACAACATCTGTGACAGAATGAAACTGTAGACAGATAAGATACATTTTAAGGAAACAAAGGAAGTAGAAAAGAATGGAATCATGCACATTTGTAGACGTACCATTCCTGATGGATAAATTTGATGCTGCCAGTGCAGACACAGGGGTGGTAGAGCGGCTTGTCCTGGGTTCCCTCTGAACGACATACCCGACAGATGTCTGCTGCACAGAAGGCACACAATAACATTACTTGGCATACCAAGACATCTTACTCAGAGTTCAATGTTCATATATATTTTTTTCACTTGCCCAGTCAGAGAAGTGGGTTAGAAATCTACTTGCCCAAAGTCTTGGGCAAGTTTTTTTTTTACTTGACCCTGTACAAACTGTTTTACTTATTAGTGGTTATCAAATAACAACAAAGAGTCAGGTAACTGTCATGTTTAATTTAGGGCAGCAACTTCTTAAAATGTCAGAAAAGTCCAAGGTGATATCTTTAAATGTCTCATTTTGTCTAAAACCCAAAGATACTCAGTTTAATATGATAATAAATTAAGAAAAGTGGCAAATCCCCATATTATAGAGGCTGGAAACAACATTTTGCATGAAGAAATTACTTAAATGATAAATCAATTTAGGGCTGGGCAATATATCGATATCGTATTGTGATATAAGACCAGATATCGTGATATGGCCTAAGAGTCATCTTTTCTGGGTTGCCATTGCAAAGTGATGTAATTTTCTGAACCTCTAGGACTGTTCTTTTATTTGACTTTACTCACTTAGTCAATATATCCACATTATTGATTTATTTGCAAAAATATTTCAGGTTAATATTTTGTGAAACATCAACAGTCATCCCAACAACATTGTCATAATAGTGAGGTAACAAAAGGTCAGAAATATTGTGATATAGTCTCATCTTATCTACTCAGCAGCTTCCACCCCTTAGACTACAAAACATATCGACGGTCACAACCTACACGATCGATATCAACCAATATTAAACTTCACCATCGTGATAGGTTTTTCAGTTATATGGCTCAGGCCTACATCAATTATCAAAATAGTTTAATACATTAATTCTTATTTTTTTATTTATTTAAATGCATTCCCATTAGCTAGTGCCCATGACACCACTTTTACAGCATCACATTAGTCTTACAATATGTTCATCACATGTGCATCTCAATTATTGTGCATCAAAAACAGTTAATACAAATTTCACAACCATTAATTCCAAAGTACATTCCTTTCTGACTCTGCTTACGCTGTGAGTGATGGTAGGTCAGGAGGAATTTTCATCATAAAGTAATATCACAGGCCAAAATCAGAGAAAACAACAAGACATTATACTTAAGCAACACTGGACTCTTGAGCAGCTGCATAAGTAATACATCTTTAAATGGTATTTGAATAAGGATTTACTATTAGGTTGACGTATGGAAATGGGACAGCTTTTATAATAATTGATGACACGATAAATAACTGTTTTTTTAACCACTTGGCCAGTCGGGACTGAGTCTCAGAAAAACAATGAACAATTTGGATTGTACATCAACACACTCAATAATTTCAGAATTTGATACTGAGACACATGAGTATGGCATGAGTATCTGTCTTTAGTGATCAGGACAGGTCATATACTGACAGTAGGGCAAACTGTAATCCTTGGATTACCTGTGTCACTAGATGCCCAAAATAAAATAAACTATAATTAGCCCTGGTTGCAAGACCATAATACCGTTAGGTTACCTAGAGTACATTTTGACTGACTGACTTTATCTTTAAAAAAAAAATTACGCTATATTCATAACATAAGAATAACACAATTTGTGAAAACAGAACAGTTGACCAGCAAGCTACCGACCAGTCATTTTTCCTGTAGCATTAAAACGTTCAGACAAAAGGTGCTGCGTTAACGTCATTTGTCCGAGGTTACATGAGTAAGAGAAATACTATTACAACATTAGAAGGTATGTTGAGCATGTTGGCCTTATTAGCTCTTTTAATCTTTGGTATCACTGTAACGTAGTAAACCAGCCTCATCAGCTGGCAGGGCTGACCGGTGTGTCAACATGACGTTAGCTGGTCACCGTGCTGTACGTAATGTTATGATAACGGTGGCATTAAACTTACTCAATATTAGCTTGTAACTAAATAATTGGGTAGTTTACATATAACTTTAACATGAAGTGACTGTATTCTGAGATTTCTACGACGACAAGCCATTTTGTGGCAGACAGACAGGTAGTGTTTTTGAAAGCAGAAACCAGCAACCTAACGTTGCTGACTTTATTCACAACAGCTGGTAGCTAACGGGAGTAAGCTAATGCTAGTTAGCTCCTTAGCTAACGCTAATTGGTTAGCGGTTTTTAAAATTCAGATGAACAGCTGTCAAGGCTACTGACAGAGGTCTGAAACTAGTTAAGAATGTGCTAATATAAGACACAGACATTGTTTAATCTGCAGATTTTACCGGCTGAATCTAACAGTTGGGGCAATTACGTTTTAACATAGCTAGCTACCTTCCTCGGCGGTGTCCATCTTGGCTGGCTGCTGAGGCAGCTCTGCTCCACAGTAGTCAGCCTAGGCAGTGTATAAGCGATGACTGCGAGCTATCTGCATATAAACATTTCAAGTTAGTGTTTAGTTTAAGCTCCTATTGTCTCTGACATGCTCACGTCAAGTTTGGAAACTATATAAAGCCTTTCCACTTCATAGTACATCAGCCAATGGTCAGGACATACTCAAAGCAACATGTGATTGTGTGGTACTTTCACCACTAGGTGGCACCCAAACGCAATCAGCTAGCTTGACAAATAGGCTACATGTTGATTTTACACAAACCTAAAAATAGGATGCACAATAATTTAATGTGGATATACAATATGGTAGCTGTATTTGTTTGAAGTGGATCCCACCTGGAATGATCTTGTGCAGGAATGCAGATAATGATTGTTACCACACTGGATTAATCTGATTATCCTCTCATTTAATCAATTGATTGGTTCATAAAAATTATGAAAACAGACATTACCCCACAATTACCCTGCGCACAACTTGACACCTTCACTGTTTGTTTTGTCCAACTAATTATTCTGTATTCTTTCCTAATAGTTAAAAGTACAGTTAAAGGTATTCAACATGAGTACGCTGTTGCAGTGTACTTGGGTAATTCTACAGAAACAGTTGAATCTGGTGACAGAAATGTGCTGAAATGTATTTCTTCTTACAGACCTAAAACTTATTTAATAGCAATAACCAACTTCTTGACTTGATGAATGAAATGAAAATGGTCCCTGTCACTGTCGTATTACTGAGTAAGATATTTCTGGATTAATATTACTGCTGCATTAATGTGTCTGTTGCATTTTACTGCAATGTTTTCTATAGAATTCTATGTTTGTATCTTCACTTTCCAAAAAAAGTGAAATTTTCATGGTGTCAAAAAAACAGGAATGTTTTAAGCTTTGTCACAATGTACTTTCAGCTCATCCAAGAGAGAGTTTATTTAGCTTAAAAAGAGACAGAACTTTCTCAACTGATAGAGAAACACTCAATCCTTCAGTTTATCAGAGACATTCAAAATCACCACATCGGGAGATACATGGTTTTCATTGGACAGGAAGGGTATGAAAAATTGGATTCTGAAAATTATGAACTAGTAACTAGAGATGTCAGACAAATGTAGTGGAGTAAAAAGTATAAAATTTCCCTCTGTGATATCACAGAGTAAATTTCTTAAAATGGAAAAAATAAAGAAGTAAAGGACCTCAAATTTGTACTTGTAAATATACTTGGTTTCATTCCACTGTCTGTAGAGGCTGTCATGAGTTCAAACATGTATAAACCTGTACTGCAAATTTCTATTCATGACCAAGTTATGGAGAGCACCACTGTTTCCTATTAGGAATTTATTTTTCAGTCATCACCTTTTACTGATTCCTGGTCTTGTTTTGGGCACCACACATGTACTGAATATGAAATGCATGTTTCATCAAGCAGCCCAGATTAAGAGCGAGCTTGCACGTCTGCAGAGATGCAGGTGACTCACTGTTCGCTGACTGTCCTATGAGGTATGGAACCATCTGACTTGAACATGGGGGTAACCACTTATCAAGATCAGGGCAGCATCTTTCTTTTTCCTACTTTTTTCATACCCAATCTCAAACTTGTCCACTGAGGTAGGAGGAGTAGAAGCTGCATGGATTTAAAAACATCCCAGTAACGCAACACATGATGACAACTTAGCAACAACATGTCAGTGTTTGCATTTATATGTGTGAGTCTGGTGTGTCCTCGTGTTCGGCTGTCCTTGTCCTTGTCATTCCATGTTGCTGGAGTGATTTAAATGTCTTGGCATCATACACCCACACAGTGTCTATGCCCTCCCCGGCGGTGAGTTCAGGGACCCACGTAGGGAAGGGAAAGCGGCAGGCCACCACCTTGGCTGTACTGGGTAACTCGCTTGCCAGCTTCAGCTCCAGCTGCTCCATCTACAGATACAGACAGTGACAATGAGACTGTGGAGTAATACTGTGGGATTCTGAAAACTTACTCGTTAAGGTCAAACATAGAGCTTTCAGGGGATTCAGTGACACTGCAGGTCTTCAGTTCTTCACCCAACAGAGACTAAGAACAGCTGATTATATTTGAATCAGAATAACTGTCTCCAGTGAACTGACTGGTGCCATTTCTCACCAGGGATGAAGAATTTCATCACCGATACATGCATCTATTGTATGTTATGTTACTGTCAAATTTCTCAAGGAGCCTGGACAGTAACTAGAAGTTGGAGTACTTTACAGTAGAAAATGAGCTAGAAATAATGTTATTTTACAGTTTCAGTGACTTAAATTGGGACACGATATTCTAAGAAAATGCAATGATTAAAATGTTAAGAAAAATGCTGTAAGACATCAGAAAAACTTACCATCTGAGGGACTCCAAAAATTACGACATTGGAGTACTGAGCAAAACTGACCTAGCAAAAAGAAAAAAAAATCAGAGAGATCAAACCTTTATTTTAAATTACTTTTTTTTTATTTTGCTTTATTTACTTATTTTAATTTGGGCAAGATAGCAGATCCATATTGATTAAACTCAGTTTAATTCCCGTTTATACACTTAAACTCAAATTTAGATTTTTTTTAATGGTGCAACAAAGCTGGATTAACTCATTTTAAAGCTAGTTTTACTTAACTCTGATTAGAACTAATCTAAGATTAAATTAAACCTTCTTGGTGCACCACAGTCTTAGTGAGATCTGTGGAAGGACTGAGAGGCAAGTGAGAAAAAAATAGTGACCCAGTCTTTTTGACTTAACAACAGATGGGAAAAAAGCTTTGGTTTTGATCATTTTTATACCTTCATTAAATTATTTTTCATCTTTGAAAGAGGTGGAAAAAGTTTTGCAGGTGATTTTTTCTGAGTTTGTTGTTGTAATGCTCATTTTGGCCACAAGAGGCTGCCGTGCATCACTACCCTTTTGTTCTAAAGGAGACTAAAAGCATTCATGTTTTCTTCCAGGTGAGTTTTAATTTCTCCATGCACTCTAAACACAAAGTCAATATGTTGTGTGTCGGCAAGTTATGTAAAATTACACACACATCCACAGAGAAATTAAAACTCACCAGTAGGAAAACATGCATTTATGATCCTGACAAAAAATATTTCTTAATGTTAATGACCTATTTTCACAAATGGAAAAAAACTTGATCCTGGGAAAACTTTATATTCACCTGTTCTCTCTAACAGATAAAGGAACACAGGCAAGAACATTTTAGATCAGACTGTTCTCCCATGCCTCTCAGGGCTTCCAGATACCAGATTTCTCTAACAAAAACAAGACATTAAATGCTATGGTAAAATAAAGGCACTTAACAAAAATTAAAGCTCCAGTGTGTAAGATTTAGGCGGAATCTGGTAGAAATGTAATATAATATTCCTAAGTATGTTTTCATTAGTATATAATCACCTGAGAATAAGAGTTGTATTGTCTTAGAATGAGCCATTTATTTCTACAGAGATCGTCCTTTCAGTTTCACAGCCACTGCAGATTCTCCTGAACACCTGAAAGTGGAGGTGAAAGCCTCATGGCTGCAAGCTGCAAGCTCATCACTAGATGCCACTAAGTCCTACACACTGGCCCTATGAGTCACAAGTCACTACACACTGTATTTTATTAATCACGTATGATGACTGACCTTCCACAAGTCAGATATGTGGAAAGAGGTGGAGCGGTGGACACCCTCTCTCCAGGCCTTGTAGCGAGAATACCACACCAGCCAAGGGTTCAGTTCAAAGCCTGATGCCTGAAAGCCATGTTTAGCTGCTGCTATCACCTGCAAGAGGAAGAAGGACGGAGGGACAGTCAGTTAGACTGGCTGGTACTTAAATGTTTTCACCACTTACCACCGCTGAAGTTTGAATGTGTGTAAGTGCTGCTTTTTTTAGATGTATAAAGGTGAGGTTAAAAAATATTCAAGGCTCAAATAAAGTGACAATAACCTGCAGTAATTGCCTCAATTGTTAGAGCTCAACCACTCTTGTGTCCCAAAAGGATGCTAAAGTGAAATTATTATGATTTTATATATGAGCGCTGCAACGATTAATCGAGTCATCAATTATTAATTGACTATTAAAATACTTCATATATTTTGATGATCGATTAATCGTTTTGAGTTATTTTTTTTCTATGAAAAAATGCCCAATTTTCTCATTTCAGATACTCAGATGTGAATATTTTCTGGTTTCTTTGGTCCTCTCCGACAGTAAACTGAATATCTTTGAGTTGTGGACAAAACAAGACATTTCAGCACGTCATCTTGGGCTTTTGGAAACACTGATCAACATTTTTCACCAATTTCTGACATTTTATGGACCAAAGAACTAACTGAAAATAACTGACAGATTAAATGATACTGAAAATAATCGTTAGTGGCAATAATAACTTGTGTTCCATTCAGGTCAACAGAGTCAGGGTGCTGCCGTGTGTCCTCACTGGAAGGGCTACACTAAATGGAACAAGACAGTTACTATCATTGATAACACCAGTTAGTCTTTCCCCATTATTTCATATATATTTTGTTCTGTTGTGGTTCTGTTTATCTTGAATAAAATCTCTTCTATGCCTTTGTATACCCACAGGATACCAGCCAGCACTTACTATTCTTCCATCTCCGCTCCCAATGTCCACCAGTGTTCCTGTTCTGGCTCGCAGCACCCTGAGGACATTTTCCACCTGAGCTGTGGTCGCTGGGACGAAGGGGAGGCACACTTTTCTCAGTGCAGGGGTGACAAACGGAGCAGCCACAGCGTACAGAACGACCAGCGACCCTCCCAGCACCCCGGTGACGATGACACCCAGCCGGCTTTTACTCTTCGTCTCCTTCACACCGCTCTGAAACTGTTCCGCCGGGGCTGAGTCGACAAAACCCCCCTCTTGTGACATGATACTATCTTAATAGAAACGGTACGCGTTATAAATTCAGTACACAGCGTTAGCTAACATTAAGTGCATGAATGACAGCTGGGACTGCTAAAGGTTAGCTAGACAAGCTAGCTGCCCGAGGTGAGTGTCATGAAAGAAATGAGATATTAAGCAAACCGAACATGCTCATCATGCTCAGTGCCAAGTCTTATCGTAAAACAAACAACTAAAACCCAAATATTTAGTTATAGATAGTGGTAGTTCTGTCCACTACCCATGCATTGTAAAAGATGACCTGTGCACCGCTATTTTACGTCCGTATGGATGACAAGGATAAGCTGACGAAGGTTCCTCTCAGCCTTCGTTCCGCACCAGATACTCAAGCAGCAAGCAGTGCTGAAAATCTATACTCAAGCAAAAGTTAAAAAATAAATAAATAAATAAATAAATAAAAGTAAATTAAACAAAAGTAAACTCTATACTCAAGTAAAAGTGCGCTCCAATAAAAATGTGAACACACTTTTACACATTTTTTAAAAATATTTTCTTTTAATTGCTCTATGCTATATATATTTCTCTATTCCTGAATGGGACCATCTGCAATGTGAACAATTTTCCGCATGGATCAATAAAGTATTTCTGATTCTGATCAAAGCTGCCAAACATTTTCCCCTGCAGACTAACTAGCTGTAACGAAGGTATAAATGTCAAATGTAGTGAAGTAAAAAGCACGTGCCTCAAAAATATACTTGACTAAGGACTACGGTCTTTAAAAAAGAAACATGAAAAGCACTTGTTCCCTATAAAACTACTTTCTGTGTTACCTGTAATTTGTTACTATGTACTTTTGACAATGGTGAGTAAATAAAAAGAAGTAAATAAAAAAATGCAGAGTAAAGGAAAAAGAAGATATTTAATGAAATAAATAGAGACAGTCATATAATAAATAAATCAGCCAGAAAATGTGGGACAAACCAAATTGAAAAATTGATACACGTAAATAAACACCAATAAATACTCCAAAACAAACAAAAAACAATAATTAAATAATTTATCCATTTACACAGCATCAGAAAAGTTTCAAGCCCACTGGGTATCCTATATTGCAAAACAGGATTTGGCATGAAACATGTTTGTGCGCCAACTTCACTGGGATGACTGATATGTTTCCACTATATGCTGTCCTCATTAATGTCAGGTTCAGTGTTTTTCCTAATTGATTCTAACAGAAGCATATTGCTGCCACACCAGAAAAAGAAAAACAGGTCAGTATCATGTCATAAGGTGAAAAATTCATTGTCATAACATTTGTCATAACATTTCATGTTATAATAAAATGTTTCACAACATAAAAACGTATAACATTTGGACACACTTCTCACCAATGTTTTTTCTTTACTTTTTCTACATTGTAGATTAATACTGGAGCCATCAAAACTATAAAATATGGAATTATGTAGTAAGCAAAAAATGTGAAAACAAGACAAAATATGTTTTTGCTTTCAAGAATCTAAAATTAAAAGTCTTGCACACTGTGTTTTGCAATTGCAATCAAAGATTTAATAATATCACTGTTATGAAACCTTAGATTGCAAGTGCAGAAGACAGTGTGCAAGACTTGTCGGTTTTTATTGTTGATACATGGTCCTCTCCTACACAGCTGTCAGCCTACAAGTGGGCAAAGGTTTTTTGCTCTTTGACTTTTTAGATTCTTCAAAGGAGCCAAATTTTGCAGCGTGAACACTACTGATATAATCTGAACCACCAAAGTGTGTCCAAACTTTTGATGGGTGCTGTATACTATATACTTATGTTGCTATAATGTGAAAAGTTTCATGTTATAATGTGGTAACATATATTGTTATAACATGACATTTTAAACATGTAAGTTATAGCAATATAGGTTATCACTTTATAACATGAAACATTTGATGCTAAGACAAAACTTATGTTATGACATGAAACATTTTACATTATAATAAGATAAATACTGTTGTTCTTTGTTGTAGTAATGCTAAAACAGCTTGTTATAACATGACAATATCTGTTATAATGTGAAAAACATCTTGTTATAACAATCAAGTTTTCACTTTACAACATGATAGTGATCTGTTTTTATTGGCGTGACAGTAATACTCTCCTGCTCTGGACCAGTTCTCACCACAAAACATCTTTTCTTTTGGAAGAAAAAGAATAGTTTAACAGTTGTGGCAAGTTTCTTCTTGATCCAGTGCAATAAAGTCTAAGCATACAGGAAATATTACAATGCATCATTCATTTATAAAATAATCTCAAATATAATGCAGTCATACATATATTCTACCCCAGAGTTGAAACTTCAAGCCAGGCAAGGAACAAAAAAGGACAAAAAAAAGAACAGTGATGCATTAGAACAAGTGGGAATTCAATTCTCTCCATATCTTTGGATATAAATACCTTTTTGATCCATCCCTGTCAAATCCTGACAGCTTATTTCCCTGTCTCGTCCATGCACAGTCACATTACTACAGCAATGTAATATTCAAGAAGCATGACAGATGCTGCTAAACTCTTTGATGGCGGGATATTTTTATTATAATTACAAGTGTGTGTTTCACAAACCATTCTGCATACAATATAAAATCTATTTATCTGGAATATGAGACCAACACTTACAAGAGCTGGAAAGATCAGCATTAATTTACATAAATTAAATAGAAATCTAATTCAAAAAGGAGTTTAAAGGAGGATATTTTAAACTTTTATTATACATATATGTCCTTACTTGCAATGTCTCCATCTAGTGGTGATTGTTTTTATTCTTATAATCAACAGAAAGAATTGAGATGATTATGTGCTTTTACCGTACATTAGAAGTCATTAGACAGTGTACGGTGGACAGTGTGATCCAGCCCTGATGGCCCATGATGCATCTGATGGTGGTGCATGTGGTGCTGGCTGGTGGTGGGACCATCGTCCATCATCAGATCATCCTCTTCCTCCGCCCTGTACCCCTCTGCCCCGTCCTGAGAGTAGCTATGCTTCATCACCAGGATGCTCCTTCGGCCTGCCGGTGTGGTGTGGTGCGAGAGGCGCGGTGACTGCTGGCTCACCATCACCGGCGGCAGCGGTGGCACGAGAGTCCCCCCGTCTGTCGCAATGGTGGCGTCCCTCATGCTCAGGTTGCTGCGGCTGCCGTGGACGCTGCCGTGCATGCTCCCCTGCTGGGAGCCGCAGTGGTGGTCGCGGATGCATTTGGAGGAGGACCGGCGGAGCTTGTGGAATTTCTCAAAGTCCTCAGCCAGGGCGGCATCAGTCAGGTCGCCGGACGGAGCGCGGCGCAGAGTGCAGAGCTCATAGTGAGGAGGCTCGAAACCAGGGTGGAGGAGGGCAGGGTCAAAGTCATCTCTGTGGATAAGTAGAGGAAAGAAGAGACATACACTCACACAAATACACCAACATATGAGAGAGACATTTTCTGAATCCAGAGGAAAAACTGTCAAATGGGAATGCTTTCAAATCCCTTAACAAATCATTTTGTCATTACTCTGTGACTTTCACTGACAATTTTCTCACCCAAAATTATGTTAATGTTATGTTAAAATTATGTTAATTCTACTAAATCCAGTAGGCAACTGGATTAGGGTGAATGAGAGGAGACACCTCTAAAATGACCAAAATCCACCTTGTTAACCTGCCAACCCCCTACTCCATCCTCCAGTAGCAGAGAGAGTGCAGGGGTCTTGTTTAGTTATGATATATGATATATGTTAATCTAATCACTGATCCTTTATCTGACTTGTGTTTATGCAGGTAAGAATCCCGACCATGGCTCTGAAACATAAGTAGTCTAACAGCTGAGTAATGATAAAGCCATGGCGCTGTCCAAGGTGGTAAGTAGGTGACAGGTTTATAATTGTACCATTTGCGCCCAGTTTCATCTCAGGGGAATTTAAAAATACAGAACCAATCGAGTCATTCATGAGTCAGTTTGCTAGCTGCAAGTCAGTAGTGGCCACCCCTTCTTTTAAAAATTAACAACTGCTTACTGTATAAATCGTTTATCGAATACCAACTAAATGAACTGGTCCATGTTGCATTTACCAAAATATGAGCTCTTTACACTGGAGTTTAAGCCCTTGTTCGCAAGTTTGCTACCTTGGGGCAGTAGATCTTGTTCAAAACACGACATTGACAAAAACATGACCTAAACTTGTTGGCAAGCTACGAAAGGTGAGAACAGCCATACATGTAAATATTTTTTTAATGCCATTATCTCAAGATCGAGTTGATTATACTGCTGTCTCTGGATAACAAAGCTTGTCTTCCCATGATAATAGGATAATTTATCTTCTTATCTCGAGAAAGAAAAGGCGGTTTTCTCAATATAATTTATCATGAGAAAATGATCACTGTTGTGCACTCTGTCCTCACCTGTGAAGTTGCAGCTGAGCCACATGAGGACTCATATGAATGTTCTCTCTAACAGAAAGACACAAGGCAACTTCTGTTTGTGTTAGAGCTTGGCTGAAGTACAGTTGGATGCATTGATCAATAATGGGTGCTCCATGACCTGATATGTTCAGCTTAAATCAGTTGCTGCATTTAGACACCATCTAATGTATGCTTGTGTAGCGGAGTTGACATTACTTGCCATTTAGTGCCATGCTGTGACTTCACTATTTTATTTTTGTCAATATTGTTTATAATGTGTTACTATTAGATAACAATCAGTCCTCATCATTTAAAGAGAAGACTAGTCCAGCTGACCCTTCTCAATAATGACCACTGATTAAAGGGTGTCTTGTTGTAACTGCATAGTTGACTGCTCCAACCTGTGGTTAATTTGACAGTCAGTAATGGAGGAGCCACAGCTGTGTGTCTCTGGCTAGTGTCTTTATTCACCAACATGCAACAGTACTTCTTGATCTGACATTTTCAACTTAAATCAGATGCTACTGATGTCAAGACACCATTTTTGCATACTGTCATGGCACTCCTGCACTCTGATAAACATTAACTAATACGATCATTAAATAAAATGATCTCATTACTTCAAGAAAATGACTTTTTGTTTTCTCAAGATAACAAGACATATGTTATATTGAGATCACAAGTTAATTAATTCGCTTCTTTTAGTTATTTGATCCATTGTTTCAATAAAAATATTGATTAGTGCAGAATGTAATTCCCCCAACTGTCTTAAGTACCTTGCCCAGAATATAAAATGTTGTAATGAGATATGCTGTAAGAATTACATTTCAGAGTGAAGTTTAAATATGTCACCTGCGGATGATGTATTTCTTGCGAGGCTGTTTGACCTGGATGATGACAGAGATGATGAGCAGGATGACAACCAGGCCACAGGTTACTCCAATGATGGTGAGGTTGGTGTTGTCCAGTGTGTCCAGGATGCTGGCTTTCCTCTTCTCTAGTTACGGAGAAAACATGGAGAAGAACGAATGACTTTATGCTCAGCCACAGCCAATATATTGCTGGTGTTGAGTTTCCCAGCCTGTGTGTCTGGGTACCTTTGCAGTGGTTCTCGTCCCATGGGTAAACACAGTTCTGGATACCGTTGCAGACCAAGGTGTGGTTGATGCACATGTTGCTGTGGCAAAAGAAAGTATCTCCTTCACATGGAGCTGAAAAACAAAAGAGTCATGCAGCTGTTGTACACAAACATCTGAATTTGCCTCCCTTGCTCTTAGAAGGATTTAATATTTCCTAGTCCTCTCTTTACATGGGTGAACACACAGTTATGTCAGGCCCGGTCATAGGTCATCTGACCTGAACATGCATTCTGACAGTTCTAGCTGTCTTCACACTTTATAGCAGGGTACAATACGTGAGCAAGGTCGACAGATACAGTAATTTAGAGCAAAAGAGGTATGCATAGCTTCTTGTTTTTCACTTAATGTCCAATAGAATTTGTGCACACATATGGATAGACACATTAGGTCCATACAAGGTAATGAGCGGGATTCCAGGGCATGTTAAGAGACAGTTAAATAACGTCACCCGAGAAGTAACCTTCAGAATTATGTTGGCAGTCACAATACCTCCTGTGTATTGCTAATCTGAATTCTCCTCAATCGAGCTTCTTTAAATACTCCTGTGTAAGTCATCTGGGACTCCC
This sequence comes from Lutjanus erythropterus, assembly GCF_056507025.1. Lineage (NCBI taxonomy): Eukaryota > Metazoa > Chordata > Actinopteri > Lutjaniformes > Lutjanidae > Lutjanus > Lutjanus erythropterus. The sequence goes on along the minus strand of NC_139328.1, from coordinate 31,632,225 downwards.
GAACTCTTATTCAGTGTCTGAGTGAACCACTCTTCAGAATTTCCACTACAGCAGGCAGTAAAACCAAAACAATTACCAAAACTATGACAGGTCAAAAGCTCTATGTAGTTGTATAGCTGCAGAGTCAGGTTCTAATTAAGAGGTCAAGTTTTCTGTTCCGTTTGTCAGCAGGATTAGGAAACTACAGCCCTGATTTTCATATTTCCATGTGGAAGGGTTTAACAAGGTCACAGAAAAAACAATTACATTTTGGAGCAGAATCAGGACACAGACTTATTTTTCACTTTTATGTAACTGTAATCCACCTAATTTGGTCGCATATCAATTAATGTCTTAATTAACTGATGATCTATGAAAGTAGAGTAGAGAACAGTAGCAGGCAGTTTATTTCTGGCATAATTTGGCAAGAATTCCATATTCCATCTCCAAATATTGTAATTCAAGTAGAGTTTGTCTGTGCCTGAACCCGACGGGACCGCTAGGTTTGGGTTTGGGTTGGGTTGGGCCTCATTTCTCACACATTTCACTGGCCCACATCGGGTTCGGTCTCAGATTTAATCCTGGAAAATACTTATAACATAATAGATTGTGGGCCTATTAGACCAGGACACAGCCTTCTGATGGAGGCCAGTTTGACAACCAGGACTGCAGCAGCACTGAAGTGACTTAACTGTACAGCAGCTCTGATCAGCATTGTGACTCCAGGGACGATGTTCAATTATATATTGAACAGGCTGTGGAGAAGCTATCGTTTAATTTTTGTGATTTCCTTGTAAAGAGAGTTCGTCGTGACACAGATGAATGGAACTGACACTCACGTTCGTGGAAGGTCGTGAAGAGGATCCTGAATTTGCTCTTCCTGCTCCCCTCGTCTGCCCACAGTCTCACCACGCCCACAGAGGACACCAGCATGACATCATTGGCGACAGTGGAGCAAAACTTATTCTTCAGGTGCTCAACCGAACTGCTGCCATCATAGATGGCAACAAAGTTACGCTTGCACTCATTGGAGTTGTGCATCTCATACTCCAGAAAACGCATGTAGATCTGTGGGTGAAAGGTTGAGTAGAATCAAGAAAAGGTGCAGTGAATGAACCAGGATTTGATGACATTTAGCTACTCCTCCTTGCTCATCTTTCATAACTTGTTTTTCTAACTTTCTTATGATGCATTTTAAAGGAATATACAAAAATATTTTTTTGACAGTGCATTTGTTGGAAGTTCTGGGATGTAAGCTATGATCTAATGGGGGACCATTATTTTGAAAAGTCACACATTCATTCAAGAAATTATCTATCTGTATTGGTAAAATTGCAAGAAAAAGTATCTGTATCATACTGAATTTAAAAGTTTGGTATCTCCCATCCCTGAGACACAAATAAGTGCAAACCAAAACTGACAAACAGCTACATGAAACACCACTCAACAAGACTAGCTTTTTGGCTTTTTGACATATACAGACCTTTGCTTTTGGTGGAGCCTTGATGTACCACCTGCAGTCTACAGCCTCAGTCTGCAGCGCCCGGTTTTCTCTGGTTATCTGTGTGGATTCTACAAAGCCTTCTGGACCGCTCAGCTCAAAATCACAAACTGTGGATAACAATATGTTTGCGTTAAAGTGGTGCTACTTTTGAGACCATAAAATTTGTCTGCCTGTAAAATTGTAGAAAGAGCAGAAACACATTAAATAAATTCATCACCTTTTATATGAGCAAAATATTATTCAGTTATCAGTAAATCTACATTAAATCAAAGCTGTTGACCTGCAGCAGGACAAATATTAAACACAAGCTGAAAACTCACACGGCAGAGCTGGCAGTTCCCCAAGATCTTTGAACTCAGGATCTAAAAGCAGAATATAATGCTGTTAGAAATAAAGACATATTTATAACATTTATTCAAGTCATTCCACAATTTGGGGCCCAAAGTGTGTCCCAAAGCAAAACAGCTCCAAACTTTTACTCTGCAAACACAGCACACAAAATGCATTTCACAGTCTAGTTATGGACTAATAAATGCTTTTAAAATTTTTGGAACAGAACAAGGCGCCTTAGATTATTTTTACATTTGTCCTATAGCTCAGTTAGTGGCGCATGGGCCCCATCTGCAGCGGCCACCAGTTCGATTCCTGCTCATTTGCTGCGTGCCATCCCTTCTGTCTCTACCCCCTTTCCTGCCATGTCTTCGCTGTCACTATCAAAAATAAAGGCAAAAGCCAAAAATAAAACAATGGAGTCAAACATATGTCTTCCCTTTTCTACATCAACATTATCTGAAGCGCTAAAAGTGTGTGCATGAAATATTCACCGCAACAAATGTTGTCTCAAGGGTAGAGATTAAAACAAAAACTAATACCAAGAAAAAATAATCACGAAAACAATAATATTAAAGACATACGTTATTGCAAGACAAAATAAAAACACAGCTGGTCAAGGCTTACATAATCTATGTACCAGCACACTCCCTCTGGCCTCATTTAAACTCCCTGAAACCCTGATGCCCTTCGTCAAAGAAGAAAAACACACACTTAGCATCAGACAGGGAAGAGAAATTGTGTTCTAAACCTTTGTGCTGATGAATCTACTTGCTAGGTGGATTATAAATCCTGATATACCAGCTTAGTTGGGGACAGATTAGGCCCCACCAGCAATGACGACCTGGTGATAAAAATGTCCCTTCTTTTTGTATTTTCAAAATTCTCCTAGAGGTATCCAGTTTGACACCGTGTGAGGGAAAAACCCAGAATTCAATAAAACAACCAAATAAAGGAACATATACAAATTACACAAAATGAAGTACACGGAAAATGTGCTTTAAAATGAGGCAGTGTGAAGCAGAGAATGAGGACATTTTACATAAAGTTTAATTTAAAATCTTACAAATTATTTTTATACTTGGTAATGCAACACATTGACCAGCTGCTGTGATGTAAGAAGAGCAGGTGATGGACTTAACTGACGCTCAAATCAACAAGGACTCTTATAATCCTCTCATGTTTCTTTCCCCTACTGCTGCTTCAGGCTTGTCCAGATAATTCACATTCATTCATTATGTGTGTGTGTGTGTGCGTGTGTGTGTATCATTGTGTGTGTTGCAACAATACATTCCCAAAGGCTTTATACCTAATATGAGGAAAAAACATAAAGATGAGACAAAGGCAAGATATAGGATGGCTTATGTAAATCCTCTCCTAATATTATTCAAAATGGGTGGTACACACAAGAACACTGGGGATTAATACAACATATATTTACTTAACTAATGTGGAACCACAAAACATGATTGCTGGGATATTTGACTACTGGGTTTTTAATTTTCCACTGTGACCTGTCTGGTACAAGGATGTCAAAAGCAAAGGCTTCAAGGTCCAGTCTGATTTAGGAGGATTTATTGGCTTAATGTGGCAGAAACTGAATATAATATTCATAACACAAGTTTTCATTAGAGTATAATTACTTGAAATTAAATATCACTGTGTTTTCATTATCTTAGAATGAGTCACATGTACCTACAGACTGTGCAGGTCCTCTTCCTCTCTAAAGTAACCCATAATGGACAAACTCTAAATATGCACTTCCACGTTTTGTGATTCATGGGTTTCGCTGCCACTAAATCCTATACACTGGTCCTTTAAAATATGAGTTTGCAAGACTCTAAACACTTCACTCAACAGAGACTGAGGACAATCTCTGGATGGAAACAATTACAGATGTTTTTTAAAAACCTGCATTGCCAAACTAATCCAAAGTCTTTAGGGTGGGTCGGCGATTACAATATATGCTTACTACCAAGGAGAATGAGGGAGAACATCTTTTCGGATAAGGCATGTCCTTGAGCACATAGGCATTTGCAGAACCTATAATGACATCACAGAAACTTTGGGTCTTCTCAGAATTTCAGTTCTTATAAACTCATTTATTACAAATAATGTTAAATGTTGCTGTGTTAGACGTATGCTACTGGATGCCCAAAGAATACTTAAAATAACATTATTTCAGTTAATTGATTAACTTAATTACTGATATTACTTCACACTGTGTGTCAGGTTGGCAGCTAAAATTAGCTCTGGGTCCTTTACCCGCAGACACTGTGATCCTCTTCGGTCTGAAAAGGTGAAGTGTTTTATACATTAATGTGTAAGATTTGTATTGCACAGTGCAAAGAAGCGCGCATTTCAGCTGCGTTTAAAGTATGATTTGGCGATTGTAGACTGTGATTAACGTCTTCAAATGGCTCTTAATACACACAGTATTTTTGGAAAGTGTTTACATTATAAATTCTGCAAAAACATTTTAATGCTTTCTGAGTCTTTTCTTAGTGTTAGAATAAGACCTAATCTAACCCGGCTTAGACCTGAGACACTGAGCCAGAGTGAGAGGCAGTGACGTTGGCCAACTTTGATTCCACACCAGCCCACATAGACCTCCTCTAATTGCCCACCTAACAAATGCAAATGCAGCGGAGGTAAGCTAGACTTTCAGACTCGGCGAGTATCGCTCTTCTCAGAGCCTTCTGCACACCACTTAAACATGTAGAGAAACGTTAAGCTTGACAGGCCTGCAGCGCCCTAGTTACAGTTGCTAAGCTATGATTGGACAGTTGCTGTTTGTCACAAATCACCGTCTGCTAACAGGAAACCATATGGGAATTAAGAAGTTTGGACTTGTTTTCTTTTAGTTTTTAAGTTCCAGTGTCAGTCAGTGAAGTGAAGTGAAGGAAGTATATTAGAACATGTGCATGTGGATGAATTAGTTCTCTCCTGCCACCAGTGATGAGTGGAATTAGACAGGAGATTAGCATTTGGCATGGAAGACACGATAGGTTTTATGTAAACAGACGAAAAACAGCTTCTTATGATCTGCCATTAAAGAAAAGTATCTTCTTAAAGGGATAGGTTCATGTTTTTAAGAGCCAGTTTTTTAATGGAAAAACTGCTTGCTGAAGTGTTTCAGTTTCTGAAAATATAAATGCTTAAGTATGCTTAGAAAGTTGTTAACACTGGAAGGTAGAGTGGCTGCACTGTTAAGGAATACAGAAGTTGTGTCTGATGTTTTCAGAAAAAAGCACTGAGCCCCAACACGCACAAGCAATCTACCACAGCCCCTAAGCAACTGAAAAACTAGGGTGCGTGGGACAGACTCACAAGTCTAAAACTGGAACATCGCTCACGGAATATAAAGATAATGTACAGAAGCTCAATCATACTACTGTAAGAAAGAAAGAAAGAAAGAAAGAAAGAAAGAAAGAAAGAAAGAAAGAAAGAAGGATGGCTGGATGGATGGACAGACAGTGGGATGCAGATTAATCTTTGCCCCTGTCTGTGTAGGTGGCCTATAAAATCTGCTGTTAATAAACCCTCTGCCTTGGACTCCCTTAAGCTGCTACTGCGGCTCAGCGCTGACAAGCTGTATTCCCCTGAAGACAAGCTTTCATTAACTGGTGTGTGTGTGTGTGTGTGTGTGTGTGTGTGTGTGTGTGTGTGTGTGTGTGTGTGTGTGTGTGTGTGTGTGTGTGTGACAGAGGGAACAAGTGCCTGCGTGTGTGTGTGTGCGTGTGTGTGTGTGTGTGTAGGCCTATGTGCATGTGTGTATATGCATGCGTTTGAATAAATGCTCCCTTCCTCTTCCCTTGCCGGCTGCAGCTGGTGTGCCTGCACTATAAATGGAGATGTGAGTACATTCCCAGCAGCACGCCACCAGACTACTGTTAAAGTTGCAACGTGCAACTTTTTGACAACACAAACATGATTAAAAACAGCATATATTGTACTCTGCCACACATCCTTTAATTTAATTTAAGAATCACAGGGTTTCTTTGTGGTATTTATCTTATTCCAGTACTTTACTTTGTGGCACCGGATATAGAAAGAGTGTCCAGTGTGCAGCCAAATGTGTGTTTTAATTGGACTATATAACAAACCAGATGACAAGGCAGGACTGTGTCAAAGAAGTAGCCAGTTTTGGCATGTGGCATCCAACAAACTCACAGCAGGGTGGTGGATTGGGAGAAAGTGCCAAGGAAAGGAGTCGAAGGCTTAGAGCCGTAGTAATACTCTACACACAAACATCCCCTGCCAGAAAGGGCTGCAGCTCCTATGATACAAGAGCAACAACATTGCAGAAATTCTGTGAAAAAATGACATTATTGTCTGTTTTCCACTTTTTTTTTGTCACAGTTCCAAAGGGAACTGACAGGAAGACTGTCCACAAAGGAAGCAGTGGATGGGTGGGTCAGCAACACTGGACTAACCCCTGACTCTAGCAAAGCCATTTTAACCCAAACCACAATGTTTTCCTAATCTTAATTAAGTACTCATTTTAACCCAAACAATGATGTCTAAATCTACCAAAGATGTTTTTGTGCCCAAATCTAACAAAACTTCTTCTTTTGGACAGACAAATGTCATCCTGCTGGGGTGGTCACCTTTCTATGTGATATTGTAGAGGGCGTGGACAAACATAGTGTTTTGTCATTTAATTTGGACTGTTGTACTGGACTAAGGTCTAATGCCATTTCACCGTATTCAAATTTTTATGTGCAATAACTTTGTTGAATCAAAAAATAGGATGCTGCCGTTACCTGACTTCTCTTAAGTGTCTGTATTTCATTTAAATTTTTTTTTTTTAACACAAAGTGCACAAAAGGCAAAGAAAATGCAGCCTTTTTTAATTATTTATTTCAGCTATAGGTGGTCAGACTGACCACACAGAAACTGTCATTATTTTTTTTCTTACTTTTTGCACAGTTTCAGATGCTTAGCAACTATCATGGTCTCTGTCAATAAAACTCCACAAGCGGTCTGCTGAATTAATAATGAATTAATTAGACTCAATTAAGTAAAAAGTAGGGGAGACCCGGGACAGGTGTAACATGTCAGTCCCTATAACTCACTGAATTTTTGTGTTACAGCACTCAAATTTTGAAACAAAGTACCCATACTTATTGCAAAGTCTCCAACTTTTTTGATTATATTTTTATACTTGTTTCCAGCCTTTTCCCATAGATTATGATCTTTTTGTGATGATTCCTGGCGGAAACTTCTGCTATTGGCATTCTGCTAATTCCAATTTAATCTAAAATTTGAATCAAATCACCGACTGTTATTATCCTACAGAAAAATAGTCTGGTATTTATCATGACAAATTGTAGGATTTAGAAGTCAAAATGACCTCTTATCTCTGACTTCTAGTGTTAACTTTGTCTAAAACAGGGGTTCTCAAAGTTTTGATGACTCAGAGCCATTTCTGTACAGGAAAACCCATTAACCTGTCGTAAGATTTGTGGCTGGTCTCACAATTTCACATTAAATTCCATGAGAACAAAATTTCATCTGTTTGCAGATATGAAAGATCATTTAATCTGCCTCCTGGGGTCCAAAAAAAGTCATTCTTCTTTTCTTCTCAACCATAAAGTGTGTTTCCAGTGGTGGCTTGTCCATCTGACTTCTATATTAAACTGCTCAGCCATCCAACAAAATCACTATTTTTTGCTAACTACACTGATGAACACTGAAGAAAGATGTTAAGGCTTCCCACACCTTTTCTGAAGCCAAATGTAAGCACTTTTCAAGTGTTTTCAAAGTACATTTTTAAGGTTTTCCAGCACTTTTTCCAGAAGGTTTTTCTGTATGCTGTGGTAAATGTTTAAATTAGATAGAAACATGTTCTGTTACATGACAGAATTCTACAGCAGTGAGACAAATTAAAGCAAAACAAAACAAAGTTTCATATTTCAAAATGTGTCCGTAAGTAGAGTTGGATATTAGAGCAAAAATAATTAATTAATCGGTTATTCAATTCTGATAATTGACTATCAGTTTGAATCATTTCTTAAGATGTCCAAATTCTCTGATTTCAGCCTCTTAAATTTGAATATTTTCTAGTTTCTTTTCTCCTCTTTGACAGTAAACTGAATATCTTTGTTTTGTGGACGAAACCATACATTCGGGAAACACTGATTAACATTTTTGACTATTCTCTGACATTTTATGGACCAAACAACTTATTGATTAATCAAGAAAATAATCGACAGATCAACAATGAAAATAATCATTAGATGCAGCCTTAACATCCTATATAACCTAGCTGAGCCAATATAAAACAATCACACAAACAATTACTGGACTTCAATTTCAATGAAATCATTTTCTTCTTTTTCCATCTTCATGCCAACACTCATTGAAACGACCTCCCCACGCGTTGAGTGGCTGGCGAGGCTCAAGTGTCTTCATTTTGAGCAAAGGGCAAAAGAAATTAGGCTCCCTCTGACTCATTTTATTTCCTTATCTTTATCGCTTTTCAAACATTGAAAACTCCACATTAAAATTCAAGCATTTGGAAGGATTTCCAGCGCCTGTAACAACCCTGAAATGTTTGTTAGGTACTGTGTCACAGTTTGACACAGTAGCCAAGTAGTGTATTAAATGTAGGCTATTAAAAGTCAAAGTACTGAAATGGACCACTAATGGTTAAAATATAATGCATGCATTTCATATCATGTTTGGGGGGGGACCGAACCCTGCTAACCTGTGTGAAAATCCAACATCTGATCCACCCATCTACCCTGGGATCCTCCCTAAGACGACTTTCTCACTCTTTATAATATATCCATTCCTACTATTTTGACAGTATATTGACAATTTGTGCCCATGTAGGCTTCACAAATCTATATCACACACTGCTGTGATACTGGGCTGGTACGACAGAGTCAGATGTAATTCTGTGGAGATGCAACACTATGAGCAACACCCATTCACACACGCAGTCACTTGATCCTCTTTTAATCAATGTTGACGACCTCAGCTTTAAGGCCATGTTTAGCTCATTTAGATTACTTTGTAATCACTCACCTTGTGTGAAATTATACCGGGCAGAGAAGCCAATGGCCTCCAGTTCACCATCAGCAACAAACTTGATGTAAAGATACCTCCCACTGGAGCGGACATATGACGGGCTTTCCTGCCCGCAGTAGCGACCAATGATGGGCGAGAAACCAAAGGGCCCATCGCGGACCTCGATGTGGTCGAACTTGCACTCCCAGGACGGCTCTATGGAATACTTGTCATCAAAGAATAAGTCGATGCACTGTCGCGGAGAGGCTGGAGGAGGACGACAGGTTGAGAGGAGGTGAGATGGGAGCAGAGGAGGTGAGTGAGAGGCTGGAAAACAAAAAGATTAAAGTTTTACCTTCTATGATGTAGACACATTCCCTCTCAGGTGGGTATTTATCAGGGTAGTTGGGTGAGGTGAAATACCCTCCATCAGGCTCCTTTATCCAGGTCCCACACTGCCCAGCTGGTGTCACACCTGAGTTATTCTTCACTGGAAACACACACAGCGTACAGACAGACAGATGAAAGTGTTAAGGTCACCGCAAGTTGGACAGCTGTCTGTCATGTCTTCCTTTTAAAAGTCTCAAACTGCAGTTACAAGTGTTGATTGGCTGTTGTATTAAAAGTGAATATAACTTTCCAGGATGTTATCTTTAAATTATAAGTGTACAGTTCATTTAAGTTTTATAAGGCACTGTGTTTCTTAGCATCACAAAGCTAACTTAGTGTAGGTTGAACTATCAATGATTAATTTAATGTAGTTCTAACCAGAGTTTTAGCAAAAATAGGTGTAAAATAATTAAATCCAGCAATAAATCCATCGAAGAAATTAATCAATATGGAGATGCTTCCTTACACAAATTAAAATAAATGAAGAAAAAAATCATTTGAGAGCTGTCAGGAACTAGTGAGTTTAAAAGAGAGGGGAAACCATTAACTTTCATTGTTCTGTATTCCTTAACAAAACCTTACATTGTTTGCTAGGTGGCTAAAACATTAGTTAGCCTGTTCATGACAGCTCAGTAGAGAAGCTGGATTAAAAAATGGACAACAGCACAGTAAGGAATAGGAACGGATAGACAGGCAAAACTAAAACTTCTCCAGTCTAAGTTTAAAGTCAATGCTGGATCACATTTTAAATGGGAGTTTAACTTTTTGGTGCAACAGAATTAAACTGAACCTAGGTTTAGAGCAATAACTAAACTGAGGTTTAACCATAAGTTTAATATGAATCTTTCTTATCATTATTATTGATTTTAAACTACTTTTAAAGTTTGGTCCAACATAATGTAAAATGAAACCATGATTTAATCAGATTTAAAAATGTATTCTTGTGGGTGCAGCCTACAACTAATGGAATTGAAATTGTATGAAATTGTTCAACTGACAAGAAAATTGCTTCCCAGAGCTCAAGGTGACGTCTTTAATTATTCAAATTACACAAACAACACTGGGTTATAAATTGACCTAATTTGGAGTCAATATGGCACCGACACAACACTGGATTAACTTCACCCAGTAACAGTGGTGTTATTTTTATATTACTGATCAAACAGTCCTTCTGTTGGGTGGTTTAACCCAGGAAAACAGTAAATCCTCACATCCTCAAATGTGTGGCTTTTTGCCTAATAAATTATTCAACTGCTTCATTATCAAAACAGCTGCTCATTAAGTTCCTGTGTATCAAACTAATCCATCAATCATTTAATTAGTTTAACTGAACCACATTTCAGTCATCTTGGTTTTTTCAAGTTAAACACTGAAACACACTGTTCAAAATCAGTCATTAATCCATATTAGTTCAAAACACTGTCCACTTTTTATGGGCTTTAAAACAAAACAGCCAAAGTCTTAGAATGGTTAAGAGTGAAGAATGAAGAGTGACTCAGTACGTGATACCTTGAGTTTTTGTTTTGGTGTCTGAAGCACCTGACAGCCCAGGTGAGATGAGGCTTGCTGCTAAAGCTGAGAGAAGAGACAAGTGATTAAAGATTGTGATTTTTGTTTGCAATTTGTCAGAAATGATGATAATTAAATAAAAAAAATACAAAGTCCTGAAACCAGAAACCGCTCATGCATTAAAATATGTATAAATGTATAAAATAACATAAAATCATAAAATATTGTTGTACTTACATCAGAGGGGTGAAGTACACCATAAACTTAACATATGTGCTTCAGGATTATGTTTTTTTTTTTCTAAAAAGCACCAAATGTAATGCTTCTACAAACAGGCGACATTATGAAACATGTTTACAGCAGTGAACTTACCGATGGGCAGCAGAAGTTTGTGCACCATTTCTGTTCCCTGAGGACGGGCAACCCTGTCTCAAATATTGCCATTAAATAGTCTTCACTAAATGTCCCATTATTGGGGAAAAATTGTTCTTCAGCCCATCAGCTCCTCACAAAACGCACCAAATCCGAGAGCAAAGACTTCGACATTTCCATCCCTGTCTCTCTGTCTCCCTGAGAGCTCAAAGGATTACAATCCCGTCCGCCACAAACCTTCACAATTTTTGCTCCACCTTTAGGCTGCATTAATCCTCTCAGAAGATATACGGTCATTGACAAAGCTGCACCCATTTAAAGTGGGCCGAGGCAACTGACAACTGCCTTGTGTGTGTGTGTGTGTGTGTGTGTGTGTGTGTGTGTGTGTGTGTGTGTGTGTGTGTGTGTGTGTGTGTGTGTGTGTGTGTGTGTGTGCATCAGTCAGCAGTTTAGCTCACCCTCTAGCCAGTAGCACAATCAACACCATTTTCAACGCTAAAATTTAATTAAATCAAATGCAATTTCATGAATTCATTTTCTAATATCTGTTTTTATTTATGGATTTGGATTTTAATCCATTTAGACCACAGAGTGGTTGTGCGCCAAAGGTGGAAAAAATATTCAGATTTTTAACTTAAGTAAAGAGAAAATATAAAAATACTCTGCAATACACTGCGAGTAAAAGTCCTGTATTGAAACTGTTACTGAAGTCAAGGTAATTTTTTCAGCAAAATGCAGGGATGTAACTATACCAAAAACTCACACCATGGTAAAAATTCCACGATACAATATTTATTGTGATATTAAAAAACAAAGAAAAATGATGACTTGAAAAATGTCTTGCATTAAACAAATCTTATTTGTACAGATTTTGTGCACATATTAACTAATTTATTTTTCTGTTTAACTTGTGCTTCTGCTTTCCTTTGTGAATAAGATAAAAATGAACGTAGCCAGCCATGACCTGAGCATATCATGTCAAGATTTGTCTGGCAATGGACGCTTGAATTGTGTATGCACAATTGCAAAAGAAAAACAATGCAGCAGTCAGTAGCACTGCTTTTATAAATGAAAATAAAAGTAATAAAACAAAATAATTAACTGTGTACTTGGTATATATCATCAATATTCATTGCGGTATTTAGACATTTTTTATCGCAATATCAAGATATTTGGTATATTGTTACATATTAAAATTAAAAGTTCTTATTATGCAGCAGAGTCTCACAGATTGTGTGAGTCAGTGAGTGACACACTGCACTCAAATAAAGATGTCACTTTATTATACATTATAATACTCTATAGCGTAGATTTTACTTATATATTTTATTGCATGTTATATTATATTTTATTCTTTTAGCTGCTGTGATATTTACGGCTTAGAGTATAGGGACAGACTTCTGAAGTCATTGGGCCACAAATCCCCTAAAATTTGTAGTCAAAGTACATTTTTTGGTGACCCAATGTAAACTTATGTAAAACATTAAGATTTGTTATAAAGCCTGACCGATATATCAGAAAAATATTGGCCTGTCACAGCTCTATCAGTCTATATTGGTATCAACATATATGTTGTCTGATATGCGCCGATATGAAAACATTTATATATCATATAGATATATCAGTATTGGAATAGTTTTACTCCCTTATAATGGGAACGTTGAGCTCTAACATGTCATATAAATATCACATTTTACAATAAGAAAAGACAATTTAGCACAAGTTATCACAGCCCTCTTTAATTGTCACACCTGTTGGAGTATTAAAAAGTAGCTAAAAGTTACTGAATTTACAGTACTTTTTGCATTAGACATGTAAGTAATTATTCTTTCAAATTAATAACACAATTGCCGTTACTGAAATATAACTGAAACCCGTTACTCGTTACTTTTAGCTTACCTGAAAACAACAGAAAACCGCAGAGGACAGCAGAAAACTGTTCATCATATAATTATTTATTAACTAGAGGAGTAACGTTTGGTTGACTTACACACTGCACGGTCTGTGGTCCACTGGTCTACACCAGAGGGACTGAAGTACAGCTTACAGGCAGGAGCGCGGGTCATTACTGCCCTCTGGTGGTCTGATGTATTAATAACTCATATCAATGAGTAGAATGATAGATAAAAAGTGACAGTTGTCATTAAAATAACATAGCTACACAAACATAATATAGCCACAATATAATAGCTCATATGGCTGTGTGCATTAATAAAATAATGAAATCAGACATCTGAAAGTAACACAAAAGTTGCTTTCCCTAGTAACTAATTGAATTTCTTTACCAATAACAACATTTAGTTTAAGTATTAAATGCAGTCACTGATTAAGTAAATATTTTTCTTTCATTTTATTTTATTTACTTAGAACATAAATAAATAAAATGAATAGAAAATGAAACATACAAAATATCATAAGGGAACAGATTTTAAATGACTTTTGAGAGAACTAGTAACTGTAAATAATTAGTAAATTTCCCATTAATTATGATGTGGTCATTCCCAATGTTTCTGAAAAAACATTAATGTTCAAGTTCAAGTAAACTTTATTATCCCAAACAGGGAATTAAAAACAGATTTAAAAAAAAAACATAAAATATATGGTCCAGTTCACATCATCCTGACACACATGCATGCACACACACACACACACACACACACACACACGCACACACACACACACACACACACACACACACACACACACACACACACACACACACACACTAACATCACTAAACAGAACCTTAATTACATTCGTATCATTGACAGCACGTCTTTACCCAGCTATTTCAGATTAAATATGGCTGATGTGAAAAAGATTTCCAAAACTCCTGTTACTTTTGATTGATCATCTTATTTAAGTATGCTGGCTGAAAAGTCCTCACTGAGGGTAAAGGATCTCACAGAACACAGGATCATTTTCACATGTCTGAGTTTTGCTTTTATTTGACTGAATTCAACATCAAAGCAGTAAAGTGTGCAAAGTTGGGTGCTGAAGGTGCTTCAGTGTGTTCAGTGAACAGCTGTGGTGACATCTGACTGGTTGTGCGATTGTGGCACATAAAGCAAGTATGAGAAAAGAACATCAGGCATCAACATCATGTATGATTCATTCTTACTCTTCTGTCCTATGTTGGTTATTCCTGCCTGATGTCTATACACATTTTATCAGTCACAATTCTGGCTTCATATATTCGACTGGTTTCATGTTGCATTATGTATGTTTTATTTATTTTTATTTTGAGCATAATCAAACTTTTTCACAGCTGGATTTGGAAAGTGGTCAGTGAACTACTCTGCCCAGTTGCCAAGGGCATTGGCCTTCAAGTCAAAATCTTCTCTTTGAGCAATCCTCGCACCATCCAAAAGTCCAATTCCACATGAGAGTTGGAACTTGGCATTTAACCATTCCAGCTCTGCAACCTGGAGCAGCATTGTCTTTCGTAAACCAGTTGACAAGTATCCTTTAAAGTACTGTTGGGTGCGGCTGTCGGATTTTTGCACTTGAGCCACAAAATCTTTGTCAGCTGCTTCTGGATCACAGTTGAGATTGAAGATAAGAACAGGTGGTGTTCTTTCATTAGACCTGCCCAGCTCATCAGCTGTACCATTTTTGATGCGGAGGAGATGAACCTGCAAACTGTTTTCAAACCACTTTCCCAGACCGCAATTTAGTGTTGTGATGTCTTCATATATTGGTATGCTGTGGTTTCCTCCCAGTTCAGACAAAGATCGGTCATCAGTTGCTAACCGCTTGACGTACCTTGGTGTGATAAAAAGACAAAATAATCACACAATCTGACATACAGTCCTATACACATTCAGTACTGGGAAACTGATTTTATAGGGTAGATATAGACAAATACTCATCACAGTACCTACCTCTCTGTCTCCTCTCTCATCCTGGTGGGGTTGTTTGCGATGTGGGGTACCAGCCTCAGGTACTCGCTGATGGTGTAGACATGTGGTGGGTAGTATCCTCTCAGGTCTTTGAAAAATAATCCTGGAATGGGCCCTGAGTCTGACACCCACTCACCCCTGACCTGTTTAGCAAGCGTGTCAAACAGCACAGCCAGGGACAGAGCCACTACCCCCACGCCACCAAGAGTGACCCTGCCCTCTCTCCCAAAAGTGGTCCTCAGGCTCTGGGTGAAGTCCTCCAGCTGCCTGGGGGTCAGGGAGGACTGCACTGCCATGTAGTGGTCCTTCAGCTGAAGTGAAGAGTTGGCAGACAGCATGTTGATGAAAAGAGGACTGGGGTTGTAGTCTGGGAAAGGGCAGACGTCTCGAGTGACAGAGACCAAAGGGGAGAAGTCCTCAGGAGGACAGATAGTCATCGCCATCTTGCCAGGAATTTGACTACCAGTGATCTCAGCAGAATAAGTTTAAACTGCACAATACCGCTTGTTCCGTGACCGACTGACAGGCTGTCCACAGACATCACAAATAAATTCACAGTGGGACTATGACGTCTGTAATTAATAATTCACCTGATTCCAACATACGTGCTCATGTCTGAGTCTGTGACTAATGTTTGATCTGCTGGTCATCTTGCCAAAGCACATCGATTTTTTTGGGAAACTTTTATGAGTGAGTCCAAAATAAAGATAATGGGCACAATGTGCCATGTTTGAGTAATAAGGTCATTTCCAGCTCAGCACATCAAAGCAGTGCAGCTGTACAAAAGCTAGTATTTTCCACTATGATGAAATTTAAAATTTTTCTGCTTACATACAAAAACATTTTGGTTTTGGAATTTTTCACAATAATGCAGTTACTTTGCAGATAACATTTACTTTCATCAGGAAAACAGTTTGTGTCAATGTCACTGTTTGTGGTGAGAACATAATATCTCTGTATTTTCCACTATGATGAAATTTACAATTTTTTCTCAATTTAAAGAAAATCAGAAAAAAACTCCTTCACACTGTCTCGCTTTCTTGTTGATTTATTAAGTATCCAACGTTTCGGTCTGGACGACCTTCATCATGTATACCTGAAGGTCGGGAGTTTTTTCTGATTTTCTTCAAGTTGAATCTTCCTCCGATGCACCTGTCATACATTCAGGTGTGCAGAGACATTTTTTTTTAAATGTTTTAGTATTTCTCAATTTAGAAAATATTTTTTCAAGTCGAGACAGTTTCAGCTTATTAGTTATAAATTATATATAGGGATTAATTATACATAGCTACATAAAACTATTATTTGTTTTATGAAGACGGCACTTTGATGTTGTACTACCACAATTTAGTGGGTATAATACTATATATTATGTTACTGGCAGACCAAGATCAAATCATCACACTTTAGTCACCAAGGCTGCGCTTTCACATAACAAGACAAACAGGAAAATCACAAAAAATTGTCAAGTAGACCGTTGAAAAAAAAATAAACACAAAAATGTCCAGTTTCCCATCCTTCCTGGAAAGGAAAGTGATCCCAAAAGGAGATTAATAACCATGTCTGAGCCTCCAAAAAGCAGTTATGCACCTTTAATACGGGCCAAAAAAAAACAAAACCCACTAACGCCTGCTAACATCTGCAAATTCATCTTGTGAATTTTGTGCAGCCTTGCAAGTTTGCAAATTTGACATCATACATGTACATCTCAATGAACTGACTCCTTGTTCTGTTTTATTTTTTGTTATTTTTTGCATTGTTATTTCTTTATTTTGTCACAGGTGCTGAAAAGAACAGACAATTTCTCTTCGTTATTGACATTTGTCAATGCTCTGTGCACTTCATCTACAAATAAAGCATATTTTGTTTCAGTTTTTGTACTCTTGAGCCTTTTTGGTGAAGTATAGGGTGTGGTTTTGTTCTTCCTGTGTGGGGTAATGATGAGATGCACAGCCACCTCCACCTGCTGAGAGCGGACTGCCCTCATTGTACTGGACTTGGCACTGCTATTTCAATTTATATAATCTAATCTAACACAGACAAGCGTTTAAAGAAGGTTTATCATTGGAGAAGTAGCTCTTGGCAGGTCACAGGTGATTAGAAAGCCTGTTAAATTTATACATGGTGCAGATTTAAAAATCTACTTAGGAACTAGTGCAGATTATCAGACTGATATCTCAGTGTATAACATTTAGACTCTCTCCTTCTCCTGCCGCTCTAGTCATAAATTATATTCCACTAAATATGTCAGTCACAATTATCATCTCCACCTCTGCTGGTGGTGAAATGTCCCAGAAAGCACCTGATTAAGTCTTACAAAATAAAACACCTAATAATAGCAGGTGTCTAGTTCCAGTTACTTCATCATTTATTATTATGCCATCCCTTCTGATTTGTCCATTACTGAAAACTGCAGCCCCAACATCATTGTCCACCCAAGCCTTACTGATAAATGATCTGATTCTGAAGCAATATCTTGACATGACTAGTTTATGTGAACCCAAATTAAAGGGCCTGGTAGCTCGGTTATTTAAAGCTCTGGAATTAAAACCATCCCCATTATCTAGAAACTCCCTTGTCCAAGAACTGGATTCCACCTTGTGATACTTTATAGACCATCTGGCCCTTACTCCAGATACTGGTGTCACCAACCTAACCAACCTGGTGTCACCTGAGAATCACACTCTGAAGTATAGACTTCCATTATTTGTTTCTCATGACATCTGTCAGTTTTTTCACTTCCTAAATACAAAATAGAGGCTCATGACTTGAAATGTAAATTTATTGACACATCAAACATTAACACATTGAAAATCCAGGGCATGTGTGCTGGGAATACAGTTTATACCTACATACATCACACTGATAGCCATTTTTCAATGATAATTACAAATGACACTCAGGTAGTAACTAGTAGCTGGAGATGCAACACTGTTACTCACAAAGAATCAATACAGAAAATTGGACAGAGAGTGACAAATGTTAGGTACAAAATGGTCTCAAAGGGTCAAACAAACAACCAGATTAAGCAAAAAAAGAACACTTCATCAGATGTCAAAACCATGACTGATCATACTCATTTTTCCCATGTTGCTTGGTTATTTCTGCATGATGTCTGTGCACATATTATCCTTCATTAATCTGGCTTTATATATTTAAGTTTCCTAGTTTCATGTTACACTTTATGTATCTGATCTTGATCTATCTATCTAAAAATTTAGTTTTCTTTTGAGTGTAGACTTTGGGATTTTTTATTTTTTTTTTTTCAGATGTATTTGGAAAGTGGTCAGAGAACTACTCTGCCCATTCCCCAAGGGCATTGGCCTTCAGGTCAAAATCTTCTCTTTGAGCAACAATCACTGATTCCTCGGTATTTCCAATTGCACAATAGAGCTTGCAACTAGAATTTAAGAGCTCCAGCTCTGCAACATGGGCCAGCCATGTCTCTCGTGAACGAATCGACATGTATCTTTTAAAAGCCGCTTCAGTGCGGTTGTCGGATTTTTGTATTTCAGCCAAAAAGTCTTTGTCAACTCCTTCTGGGTCACAGTTGAGGTTAAAGACGAGATTACGTAACCGTCTGTCATTAGAGTTGACCAACTCATCAGCTGAAGGGTTTTTGATGCGGAGGAAGTGAAGCCTCAAGCTGTTCTCAAACCACTTAGCTAGAATCAAATTTTGTGTTGTAATATCTTCATTTATGAGTATTGTGAGGTTTTCTTCCAGCTTGTCCAAAGACTGGTCATCAGTTGTTAACTGCTTGAAGTACCTTGGTGAGATAAAGAGAGAATAAAATCACACAAGCTGACAGAGTATACACATTCAGATGTGGCAAACTGATTTTGTGGAGCACACACAGACAAATACAGATCGCAGTACCTACCTCTCTGTCTCCTCTCTCATCCTGGTGGGGTTGTTTGCGATGTGGGGTACCAGCCTCAGGTACTCGCTGATGGTGTAGACATGTGGTGGGTAGTATCCTCTCAGGTCTTTGAAAAATAATCCTGGAATGGGCCCTGAGTCTGACACCCACTCTCCTCTTGCTTGTTTAGCAAGCGTGTCAAACAGCACAGCCAGGGACAGAGCCACTACCCCCACGCCACCAAGAGTGACCCTGCCCTCTCTCCCAAAAGTGGCCCTCAGGCTCCGGGTGAAGTCCTCCAGCTGCTTGGGTGTCAGAGAAGACTGCGCTGCTGTGTAGTGGTCCTTCAGGTGAAGCGAAGAGTTGATGGACAGCATGTTGAGGAAAAGAGGACTGGGGTTGTAGTCTGGGAAAGGGCAGAAGCCTTGGGCAACAGGGGTTAGAGCGGTTAGATCCTCAGGAGGGCAGAGAAAGAGTGCCATCTCAACAGGAATTTGACAAAGATCTGACTGTTAAGAGAAGGTTTAAACTATACAACACTGCTTGCCCCGCGTGTGTCTGACAGGCTGCCCCTGGACATCACAAATAAAGTCACAGCTGGATCGTGACGTCATATCTGTAATTAATTATTCACCTGATATATCCCATACTTGGCTGTGTCTGAGTCTGTGTCTTTCACTTATGTTTATTCTTGTTATATTTGGTTTTGGAGTTGGGGATGGGTTTATGGTGGGGTTGAGTTGATGGTTTGGGCATGAAGTAAGAAAAATTATTTATATAATATGTAGTAGCAGTGTCATAATGTCCAAATGCAATTGAAAACGGATCTAAGTGAGCGTTCAGTTTCAATAATCGAACTCAAAGGCAGAATCAGCTATTCTTTTTCATTTAACTATTTGCGGTGTGCAGGGCATCTGCATGCTACAGATGTATGAGAATTATGTTTCATGTCTTGAGCTTATTTGCAAGACGATGGACACAAATACTGACTTGCATGACTCAGCTCAAACATCACTCATGCATTGATGGTTAAGGTTTTAGTTCTTTTCGACTGAAGATCTCTTCTTTATCCAAGAGAGGGCAGCAGATGCTCTCAATAATCACTAAGAATTTTCAGACTTTCAACATTGCCTTTCTATTAACTAAGGACTGAAACAGGCTGTTGTCTGCACATAAGGCTGTCCTGACTAAACATATAAATTATACCAATTTTCCAAAGGACAAATATGTATAAGATAAGAACTGTCCAGACCATGGCCAAAGAGAAGCCTGTCCAATGACCTATAGTCCCTGTGGGCTGCTTGTCATTAGGCTGAACCAGAGACACTGCTGATAGTGTTCAAAGACATGTTTCACCCCCAAATCAAAAACACGTATTTTTCCTCTGGTCTGTAGTGCTATTTAACCATCTAAATTTTTTTTGGTGTGAGTTGCTGAGTTTTGGAGATATCAGCTGAAGAAACGTTACACGATGGGGCTACATGGCACTCGGTTTGTGGTTCTCCAAGAGCCAGAAAAAATACATTTAAAAAATTCAAAACCGGTGTCTCTTTCCAAAAGTCATGACCCAGTGACTCAAGATACTCCACAGACCTTGTTGTGAGCAATTTTATGTATGAACTACTTTCTTTCTAGTAGAGGAGAAAGTAGTTCTGGTTAGTAGGTCTGGTAAATTCTAATGTTTCCATGAGATCAGTTATTGTATATTTACAAGTTCCTGAATAAAAGCAAGAGCTACTGATTATTTTGGTTAGTGGACACTAGGATTCTGGGTGACATGTGATAATACCTAAATGTGATCCCACTGTCTGAGTGACAGTATCTTATTTAATATAATTTCCCACATGTACTTTTGTTAGCTTTTATTTGGATTATTCTATCTATTTCCCTTCATCTTGTTTTGTGTTTATACCTTTATGACAATTTAAAAGAAACAGTCTTCTTTCTGCAGGACAGTCAGAGTACAGAGGAAGCGGAAACACACACACACACACACACACACACACACACACACACACACACACACACACACACACACACACACACACACGTGGGCATGTTAAAGCAGATGAATCAGTGCTTTGTGGTCGTGTCGGAGGGAAATACTGGCCACCCTGCTGCTGCTGCCATTCTCACACACAGCAAAAAACTTGATGTGATCTCAGACATGTTAAGCCTTCAAGGAGAGAAATACACCACTCACTCACAGATGCTTGGTAATAAGATGCTTGATACATTATTATTACAGTATTATGTAATAATAGGTAATAGCAGAAAATATAGTAGCTATTTTCTATTGGATACTGTACAGATACGGCTGCAAGCTGTGTTGCATACAGTGATACCATAAGATGACAAGTGGAAGCTGAGGAGTGTTGTAACACGGTGTTCATTTGTAATACTCTCAGTTTGACCAATCAGAAAAGTGCTTTGGTGATGTCACTGATGCTGTTGTTACAACCCAATAGAAGTATCAATAGAAGTTAAAAGTAACCTGGGGAAAAAAGAAGAAGGGAAAACTGAGACAAATGTACAAACAAGTATTCTTTTGAATAAGAAATCTAATTCAAATTAAATTAGACATTTAAAAACACAGGAAAATTAACATAAAATGCTAAGCAGACAGTGAGTAGATTCCACATGACGCTAAAGACAACTAGTATTTGACAGCAAAGGAGGGTAGCAAAGAACATGATACACAAATAGACAACAAGTGTGTTTGCACAAGTATCGCACACTGTGGCACAGAACAATCGTACCCTGCAATTCTTCCTTGAGCTCAGAGGAGAAGTGACATGTCGTTGTGAGCAACACTGTGGATTTTGCAGCCAAAAAAAAAAAAAAAGATTATCAGGGAAGTTTTATGGTAAATGCTATTTGCACCCAGGGTGCAGTAGCCCGTGTGTATGTAGCCTAGCAGGGCAGAGGCAAGCACCCAAGTGTCTGTTAAGGCTGCTTGATTATGGCAAAAATCATAATCATAATTATTTTGATTGATATTTAAATAATTGTTGATTTGAGAACATCATAGATGACCCTAAAATAAGAAATAAATGAAAATGAAAATGGCCTAAATAAATAATATGTAAAACGTAGTAAAGATCTAAATAAATATCACCAACCATGTTGTACAGTGTGTCCTTTAACACAGCGAGTCAGCACTGCAGAATCAAAAGAGATGTGATAACATCTGCTCGTTTATAATCACACAAAGAGCTGATAACCTCATGGATTTATCACACAAAGTTTTTTATGTGTTCCTGGATAAACGGGCCGTAGCTCCCTCTGCTACAGACAAGTTAAAAAGATCACCTCGTGTGATGATCTGATGATGATTTCTCTCCTCCTGAATGTTTGCGTGTTTTTACTTAGTGCAGCTCTGTGTCAGCACTGTAAAAAGTGTCCCCCTCTCTCTCTGCTTAAACAGCTCACAAAAGTGCAGAATAAGTTCATTTCAATTCCACCTGACACAGACAGCAGCAAACATGTAACTCAGCAGCGTCCTGCCCCACCGTGCCGGCTTAGTTTTACCTTTCTTCTTGACCAAAGGTTGCCTTTCCGTCATCTTCCACAAGTTGTTTCAAATTCAGTCGGCATGAGCTGAAACCAAAACTGGCTGGAAAGGAGGGATGTGCGCTGCTTTTACAACACAAGACAAAACACCACCGCGGAATGCAGCACAAAAATCATTTTATTCTGATTATCTTCTTTTAATAATGGTGGGAAGCCAGTTGAAATCGAAGCTTGATTCACCACCCAGCTTGCATGAACAGTGCCATTTGAACCTGGTGGCAAAGGCAAACCACAATCCTTTCCTAAACCTAACCAAGTACTTTTGTTGCCCAAACCTAACCAAACTGCTAATGTAAAATGTAAATAGTAATAAAAAAACAACCAAAATAAAAAGTCAACCGTGTCTACAAATTTAATAAACGCTGACTTCTATTTTCACACTAGCACTACCAGACTAAGGGGGTCTGGTGTGAATAGCCACATATGCTATGTTACGCTATCTGTACAATATCCTCATTTATTAATGTTATTACATGTTACTATTCCAGATCCATGGCCCCAAACTTTGGCTGCGAGAGCTCTGGTTGCAGGCTGCTTTAATTTTCTGTAGTCGTACTTGTGGCTGGTTGCTGTGTTTTCAGTCTGGACCAGCTCTGCTGAGAAGAATGCCAGGGAGACACAGTAGTATAACTTCTTTTTCTCTTATCTGGCAGTGAACACAACACATGGTCTACATACTTTACAGCTGACTAAAGTAACTTAACTATCTCTGATAATGTAAAGCACTTTTCTGCAGCTATGTGTTGGTATTTCTTTCACATGCCAGAGGGTGATGCAACAATGGGCTCTGAGTTCATGTATGTCGGCAGGTACGCATAAATCATCCACCCAGCCAAACATGGCAAGAATTGTAGTAAATTCAAGTAACAAAACTAAAAAAAACTGTAGTTGGAAACCTGAGAGCACAGAGGATAAACTCCAGAGGAGAAAGATTGAAATAATCAAAGAAGTTGTGCTGCTGTTCCTTGTGCGTAGATGTGCACACAGCATCCTTCACTCTCCCTCTCTGTGCCTCTGGTGAGACGCAGCCTGTTTCCCACCCACAACCATTCCTCTATACGTCAGAATGTTCATTTTTAGGCCCACCTGATACGCAGATTAACCACACCACCTGCAGTTGTGACTGCATCACTTCCCCCCAATAAACCTGACACACAGCGTCACATACACCCACACCTTCCTTAAGAGGTCGGGGGGGTGCTTGATGACCATGAAGACACACTATACTTCATCATGTAAATTCACTATTACAGTTTTTTGTTGGCGGTGCAGACAGATTTTGAAAAAGTGGCTTCAGTATTGACCAATGCTTGTTAGTGACTGAAAAAACAGATGCCATTACTTTTTTGTAGTTCTTTCAAATGCCAGTTGAATTTATTGTCTATGACAATTTTATAATGTGTTTCTGCCTGTTTTGCATTAGGATTGGGGATCAGAAAGAAAGAAAAGTCTTCAGGAAAAAAAAAATAATAGTTGCACTTCACAGATTTTTTTTTCATCTTTTTGTTCAAAAATGGCTCTTTTGATTGCAAAGTTTGCAGACTCCTGGTATAGACTATTTTTAGCCTCCAATAACTAGTTTTGACCTTGTCTTCCTGTCAAACAAAAAAACCCTGGAAAAAGCAAAGTGTGCAATATTTGTAACAGGAGTGGGCTGCTCTCATAACATCTCCAAGTTTACTCTCACGTCACTTCTAGTCCGATCAGGTGCCTCCTCAAATAGATCAGCCCAACAGATCCCCGCCGGCTTGTGTGTGTGTGTGTGTGTGTGTGTGTGTTGGGTGGGGGTGCGGTTAAGGGGAGCAGCACAGAGGTTTTGCGGAGGCGTGGTCCTCCGGGTTGCGCGTTGCTAAGCGCAAATTTGGCATATAAGCGCAAAATGAGCAGCGGTCCCATGCAGCCAACAGCGCACTGAGCGACCTGAGGAATTCAACAGGTACCTAAAGACATTTCTGAGCTCTCTTTCAAGCGTGGATGTACAGTCTGAACGAGAACCGACTGCCTGCACTCCTTTTGTGTGATGGATGGAATTAAAGGCTCCCTGGACTGGAAAATTGCCGCTCTGCAGTGATCTCGAGGCGCTCTGGCATCTGGAATACTGCACCTGGGAGATACTTTGATCAGTTTGGCGGAGCTGAAAGGTAAACTGGCACTATTACTACCCAATAATGACTATATTATTATTATTTAGTGTCTTTGTTACTCACAAGTGATCTTACTGTTGTATGGAAGCCCATTCACGCCAAAGTGATTAAAGAAAAAACTGTAAGTCATTCTAACATTTATAATAATAATGACTTAGTATCTCAAAATATGAACTACTAATGAATAATATTTTGAGAGATACACTCATCATTTTGAGATACCAAGTCAATATATTAAAGGTACTAACTCAGTATTTTGAGATACTCATTATTCTTTGAAATACTAACTCAATATTTTGATACTGAATATTGTGCACTAAATCTCCTGCGCTGTATTTGATAAGGCAGTACTTTGAGGTATTAAGTCATTATTTTCTTGCTATTTGAAATATTGACTCAATATTTCCAGGTACTAACTGAATGATTTGAGATACTAAGTCGATATTTTCAGATAATAATTCATTATTTTTGAAATATTAAGTCATTTTTAAGATAAGTTAAGTTTCTCTTTTTTTATTACAATGGCAGAAATGGGCTTCTACAGAATAGCAACCATATCAGACTTTTTGTCTTTAAAAGTATTTCTGTGACATCACTAGAATGATTTTTTGGGTTGTGGAAGTTGTTGAAGTAATTGGAACTAGTTTTCCTGTATAAATAAATATAAAGTATTTTTCTACTTGAAGAGATGATTTAAAGAAAAGGTGAAATGTTTAGTATGATTTAATCCCTGTTTTTAAATCCAGAAATTGAAGTGCTGCAAGCCTCCCTGTGGTGCATGTTAGCACACACAGTGCAGTAACTCACGCATGTGCACTAAATCTCCTGCGCTGTAGCATAACGTGTGAAAAGTCCGTTTACACTGGTCCTACTGTGTGCAGTGATGCAGTGACCTGCAGATGCACTCAGGCTGCTGAAAGCTGTATTAGCTTTACTGTTTGAAGTGAAGTCCCCCTATAATTACAGCATTATTAAACAGGGACAGAGGACGGATTCAAGGTGTCTTTGGGCTTCTTATAAAGATGCTGCAGTGTAGAAAAGTTTGCTAAGAAGGGGGAAAAATTAATATGTACACTGATGTAAATGCTAATGTTTAGGCTGGATTTTAGGAGTCCAAATTCTGGTTTTATTTTTTAAAAAATGCCAGATGATTAGCTAATAATGAGCTGTGCATTATACAACATCACATATAAAACAGCTGCATGGAAACTTTGCTCTCATATGCGAAAAATAAACAGTCTGAATGAACACTGATGGACTGCCTGCCACCAGTGGTGGTCAACCCCCCACCCCCAACCCACCATGCCTCTATGGCACATAAAACATAAAAAGTGTCCTCTAGGGTGCCTTTCCAGTGGACAAAACATGACAAAGTGTCTCGTGAGGTACTCTTCCAGTGGATAAAACAAGTGCATATAGATTACCCTAGAGTACAGAAATAGAAATCTAAATCAGAGATTGGAAATGATTCCTGTGCCGCACTCATACATCTATTTATTTTGTCACCCTTGCCCCTCATACAACCAGACACCACCACCGCAAGAATGAATGAAGCTGAAATTGTACATAAACATGCACTCTGTGTTTTGCAGGCAAGTTTTTTTTTTCGTTCGGCAGCAGCAGTTTCCCCGTCATGAAGGGGTCTCTTCCTTTCCCGGGCTGGGTTAGAGCGGCGAGCTTGCTCCTGTATTTGACCCAGACTGTCCTGGCCATGGTCCTCACCAACTCCACAAAACTCGAGTCCATCCTGGACAAGTACAGGGACAAGGATGAGGATTGGTGGAGGGCCAGGTCGAGAGGGAAGAGGGCCATCAGCGAGGGAGACATGCACCTCATCCTGGACCTGCACAACAAGTTGCGGGGTCAGGTCCACCCTCCTGCCTCAAACATGGAGTACATGGTGAGTGCTGAGGACAGAGCTGTCTTATCACACCGGAATACGTCTTATCATTTGAAAGAATTCAAAGTTGGAGTTGGGGATAAGGAATCAGAATTAAATTCTTGAGTTCAGACAGGGCATTAGTATTGATCATTCACAAAACCCCGTCCAATCATACTTTAGCAACATGGAACAGCAAGTCTTTCAAGCTTTTGATTTCTAAAACCTTCTCCATTGGGCTCCAAGAAAAGCAATACTCTGCATTTAAAGGGATAGCTCCGGTTGCAGTGGGGTTGTGAGGTACTTATTGATGGTCAGTGGATTAGCTACAGTTGATGGCGGCTGACATGCCCCCAGTGTGAAGAGGCAGAGAGGATTACCACCACACAAGTAAAGCAATGCACTGCTGTGGACAGGGTCAGGAGCATAACACATTTTAGCCAATTCTTCACAGAAAAAAAAATCTGTATTCGTTTAAGTGTATGCTTTATTTAGAATATTTTCGCAGATTTACTTTGACATCAGACAGCCTTTTCCTATAGAGAGAATGATAAAATCATGAAAATATTATAAATAATATAATGTTAATAAATATAGTGTACACTAAAAGTGATATTAATTTTTTGGTGGATAAAATACATTGCTGACCCTGTCCACAGCAGTGCATTGCTTAGTTTCCCACACTGATACTCCTACTGCTTCTCCATACTGGGGGCACGCCGACTGCCATCTACTACTGACTGTCAGTTCCCTGCTTTATGGGCAAACTGAGCAGCTTTCATATATCTGTATCCAGTTCTGTCTTAGTACATCCATGTTTAGCCTCAGTCTTTTTGCGTGATATCATATGAAGTCATCAAGTGCCTATTTAAAGGACCAGTCTGTAGGATTTCATGGCATCTAGAGGTGAACTTGCAGACTGCAGACACCTTGTCTCACCCTCCCTTTTCAGCTGTGTAAGAGAACCTAGGCCGGCCACAAAACTCATACAAAACACACAAGGGTGTATCTAGAGTCAGTATTTGGTTTGTCCTTTCTGGGCTACTGTAGAAAAATAGTGGTGCAATATGGTAACCTCCGCATGCTCTGTAGGTACAAACGGCTCATTCTTAGGTAACACAAACACGATTCCTATTTTTTGGATTCATAGATTAGTGAACACATACTTATGAATATTATATTCTATTTCTGCCACATTCTGCAAATAGATCCCTCCAAATGTTACACACTGGCCTTTAAAACTATTTGATTTAAAATGCATCTAGAAATATTAAATAGTCAACTTATTCATGAACCTAATTTTAGTTTCATTATTTACCTCACTGATGAATTCAGCCGACAAAATCAACGTTCGCCAAGTAAAACTGACAAGCTACTTTCGTCCCTCTCACTGTCTGAAGTCAAGGATGAGTTCTGAACATTACTAAGAATTTTGTGTGGCAAATCTGCCACCGTAATCATTGCAAAATGCATTTGTCTCATGCTAGGTGTAGCAGGCATAGCTGCAGTAACGGACAGTAACTTGTATGTGTTCAGGATGAATAATGGGGATCAGTGTGTTTGTGTTTGTTCCCTTATGACTGACTGCATGCCCACATATACTGTAATACAGTTTTTCTCATGGGTACGCACATTGCTTCAGGTCTGTAAAGACAGAGTAGTAGGAAAGTCAAGACAGAGGGAGTGAAATCTGCAACCCAAAGCCACCATCTGGCTAGCTCTATACCTCCTGCCTCCTGCTTGCCCGCCCTTGCTGACCCTGGCCCGTATCCAGCTTTCACCCCCGCAGTGTTGTCCTCCACTCCACCTCAACCATCCTGCCCTCCCTCCCTCCCCTTCCTGCCCTGCGTCTCCTTACTCTATCACTCCATTCCTCCTCCTGCTGACTCTCTTTCTCCCTGCCTTGCTCTTTCGTTTTCTTGATCCTCAGCCTCACAAGCGTTCCCTCAGGCTTTTCTTCGCCCTCTCCCTCCGCCTCCTCTCTCCCCATCCATCGCAGCTCACTCAAACCTTGGCCGAGGCTGATGTTATCTTTTATTTGATCCTCCACGCATCTCATTTTGGGTGCCACAGCGGTGAATCTATTTCAAACATGTCGAGCCACGTCGTTTGAAGTGCGGGGCATGGTAGTGTAAATGTATGTTATGTACGTTAATCCAGTGTTTCTTTAGCAAGGGATACTATTACTGATGATAATGATGTGGTGAAGCTGGGGACTGATGAGGGCCACGTATTTGGTTTTCAGATTGCAGGATTTGGAGGCCAAGGGGGCTGCACTTTCATTGCAGCTTTGACTCCTTAATTTCATATAAAAGCAATTCAGCAAATGCCTTTAAAGCACTGTTGCGTCCGTTAATCTAAAGCACGTCACTTCTTGCCCAGCAGAGTTTCTTGAGAAATGGAGACCTCCTAAAAGGCTCCCATAATCACAAGCACTTTCTACACTGTAGGTTGAATTACAAGCATTTACGTGGAGCATTTTGCATACTTTAAATTCCAAACGCAAAGGATGGCTTCTTGTTTTCTTCCTCAACATATATGTATGTATATATATATATATATATATATATTTTTTTTTTTGTAAAGAGCTACTCTGAGCAGACTGCACATCTTGCACTTAGTTCTGAGCAGAGGTGGTCCTGGCAGATGGCTGGAGACAGCTCTGTATTTTAGGAACTTAATGCTCTTTGGAATGCAAAAGGAGATTGGTAGTTGTTACCGTGACCTTTCTCCAAAGGCTGGCGGGCAGTCCATCTTCCTCTCTGCTGGATAATTGAGGGTGAAGAATAACAAGAACATGGAGAGAATAATGAACTGGCAGAGATCATTAGTATCCGCTGTAGATTGTTTGCAGTGAAAGCTTTGTGCTGAACTCGAGTTTCATTATAACCTGTGGTGACACATGGGCTGTGCAGGTGGGCAGTATTGCCTTATAAGTAGAGTTAAGGGTTCAGTATGCTTCAAACAAACCAGGTTCTATGAGGGTTTGTCCAAATGTATCTAAAGGCAAAAGTGTTCGAAGGTCACAGAGAGGGGGCAAGACATGATGGTCGACAATTACGTGTATTGACACACACCTTCATTAAAGGAATCTATGGTAGTGCACTCGGTTGCACACATGAAAAATACCTCAGTAGTGAACTAATAAAAAAAAGAGCAAAGTCCATTACTTGCATACTATGTCATTTGTTGCGTTAAGCGGTCATGCTTGTCAGTTTGTCGATTTTGGAAAGTTAGAAATTGTCACATTCAACCCGTTTCAGGAAGGTGTCAGGAGATGTTAAATGTTTTGACAATCTGAAACACTTTCTTGAAGCATACTGATTCCTTCAGGAAATGCTACAAAAGTACAGTTTTGTAATTAAATAGTTTTTCCTCCAAAAGCAACTTATATATCAAAAATGTCTTGACCATTCCAAAAAAAAGACCAATATCAGATTTTTCAATGTTGTTACCACTATTTATACAATAAAAGAATTAAAATTACTTTTACATTTCTACACTCTTATATGGTTATGTTGCCCAGAATGGCTGACCCTGACTATACAGACTTGTATCTGTGCAAAGTTTGTCACTAGAGATGTGACTTCCTCTACTGAAGGGGGAGATGTCGGCACACTTCCCTTAAGTCTGAGAATCAAAAGCACTGTGGACAAGCTAGATTTGAAAACCAGTGTCAGCCACTGCCAGTTAGTAGCAAGCTACCTAGGAACATAAACAAATAAGAGATGCTAACTGCACGTAATATTTTGATACTGCCGCTAGTCTCTGACTTTGTTGCACAACAAAATTCTCATCTGGACCTGGGTCTAACTGAGACTCAAACATGTATGGCTGATTCTCTTGGATGTTTCATCTAATGTGAACTTGGTGCACACCGCTCTTTCACTGGTCATCCTACAGTGGTGCAGGCAGCAGTGCTAGGCTGTTACACAAAATATTAATTCAAGCAGAGTCAAAACTTATCTGGAGGGCAACTTTAAGAGAAACCAACATTGGTGGCCTGGTAGCTCAGCTGGTAGACCATGTGCCCTAGGTGCAGAAGCTATGGCAGCTCTGCAGCAGCAGAGAAAAATTCAGATTCACACAGCTTTTACATTCAATTGTCCAGCATCCCTAACATTAGCACTGCATGAAAAAATACAGTGTCCCCATTAATTTCACTGATACCACTGTGCTGATGGAAGGGGTTCCCGCTGTAGAAAAATGTTGGCTATGTGGCAAAAAAGTTAAATCTGTATATTTCTGCTACAACGCAGTGTTGTAAATGTCATTTGGAAAAAAAACATTGCATCCAAGCGCAAATTGTACAGATGCTCCAATGCCATTTTTTTCCTTCCTGATACCAATTCTGATACCTAATTTTGCACATGGGCCAATACCGAGCACCAATCCAATGTCAGTGTGTTGAAAAGATATTATTAATTTCAACAGTTCTATACTACTAACCCTATATACCAGATCCAGTATTTTAGACTGTATTGTTGTGTCAGTCAAGATTCAGTAGTTGAAACACAGGTCAAAATAATTTCTTCTTTGTGATTCTTTGTCATAGTCTTACACACTGTAAACCCTCAAATTCAGGGATTCTTACTCAAACCTGCCTTGCTAGATCATACTTGTTCGTGTTAATGGTACCTGCAGCAACACGCTCCCACCAACGCAGCCTCTTAAAGACCTTTTTGGTCATAATTACATCACGGCGTTAGCTGGAGGCAAAATGAAGGAAAAGCTGAAGCCCAACACAGAGTAGTATGTCACATAACCAAGCTTATTAAAAAATTTATCTAAAATGCCAGAATCTAAGTAGTAATGGCTCAAAATGGAAGTTTTACCGCATACCACCTGCTACTACAGCTGGGAGATTACCAAAAAATGTAGAGAAAGGAAAATTTGTCTTTTACTGAACTAAAACAAGTTTTAATCGCCTTGTCACCTCCGTAGAACACACTTCATTTAAACTCAACAGACAGAAACAAAGTATGACTCATCAAAAGCGTCTTAGTCAGTCTGGTCCCATTGGTTAAACTGAAACTTCATCAGTAACTTGCACGGTCCTGGAGGGTGACTGACTGTACCTTTTTCTTTAGCCATTGTTAAGAAACAACTTGAATTATTTTGAAAAAATATATAAATAGGATTATTTTGACTGATATTGCAAGTGTGATATGATTTGCAATATTAGAGGTCATGATAATTTTTACATCATTATTCTTATTTTGATTGAAAAACATGTAAAAATGACTATGGTGTGATTTTTTTTCAGGAATCTGCACCAAATGAAGATGTTTTTTTAAGTCTGTAGAATATGGTTTGTAGGACAGGACGTCTCTGCCATACCATTTAACAGAAAAGGAGTCTATATGCCCAGTGAAGGTTGTAATGCTACATCAATCTGAATCAATACATTGATTCAATGTTCATTGATCCAGTATTATCCATGCAAAGTGAAAATTTCATCTTCAAGATAAACTTTTATTTTGAAATTCCCATGGCATGTCTGCATCACAAATGTCTGTTAATCTAGTATTATTAGGTTAGATTAGTTTAGTTTGAGATTAGTGATTATTAATCAATTATTAATCGATTATTAAATTAAGTGCCAACTATTCGGATAATCAATGAATCTCTTTGAATTTTTTTCCAAGGAAAAAGTATTTGATTCCAGCCTCTTAAATGCGAATACTTTATGGTTTCTTTACTACTTTATGACAGTAAACTGAATATCTTTGGGCAAAATAAGACATTTGAGGACATCAGCTTGGACACTGATCAAGTTTTTTTTTTTTTTTTTTTTTTTACCATTTTCTGACATTTTATAGGCCAAACAACAAATCAATTTATCAGTGATGAAAATAGCTGTTAGTTCAAATGGACACATGATATCATCTGATCACTCTAACCCTAATATCGTATTGTGATGAAACTTGTGATTTTGACCCCATTTACCTCAAATAAAACCCCACACAACAGACAAATTCAAGCATGTGTTTCCTGTGCATTTTGAGTTTTTGCACAAACATCATTTGTCATTTTATAGCGAGTACAGTTTTCCTCAGCCTATAAGTCCCACACAATCTTTTAACTGTTGAAGCTGAATAAAGATAAAATCACCAACAAGTACAATATAATGTAATCATGGAAAAATACAGTATCACATGGAGCCATGCAGGAAGTTAGAGCAGAAAATCACCTCAGTGTTGGTATCTCAGCCACAGCTGGACTGTGGCCAAAGAAGTAAAGAGTCAAAATATCACTTCTCCAATCAGGCCTGAACAGTAAGCAGCACCACAGTGAACGGGCAAACAGTGTGTGCAGTGTGTTAGCCTTACCAAACATATGGAACACATTATGTTGGTCAATCAGAGCAGTTACAACTCCACACATCAGCATTATCCTGTTAGTTTTTACGTGTGATAGTCGTAATTCAACCAAATAGTATGCAGCACACTGCAGCTTTTCTTCTCCCTCCCCAACAAAGTCAATTAGTAATCAGTAAATTAACTTTGCTGCAACATTTGAGTTGCTCAATCCTATACCTATGGTCCGCTTTGTTCAAAACAAGAATTGCGTGAATAGTTTTTCAGGTGTTTTTGGTTCAAGTGAGTTTAAATATTTTCAAGTTTTTACAGTAAAGATGGCATCAAGCCTCGAAACAGAGCCTCACTGTTTTGGTAGCTTTTTTTTGTCAGCTGTTTCTCTCTCAGCTTGTTTTATGAGACCAAAACTTACTGGAAACAAGCTATGAAACAACCACATTGAATAGTAGCACAAAGCTGCAAGTTGCTGTGGTGGTGCTGGTGATACTTCTCTGTTTCCCTCCTCTCTCGTGTACGTGCCTGCGTGTAAGAGCGTGTGTGTTTCATAGGAGAGGCCTAGTTTTGACTACGCTGTGTTAAATTTGCGAGAGGCAGCCGAGTAAAGAGCAGGTTCATCTTTCAGGTTCACTTTGCCTCGAGTATGTAAGGTTACTTTCAGATTAGCCTCAGTGGAATTTGGTGTAGTTTGGTTCCCTCGAAGAGGACGATGTGATACGTGAAAAATGTAATGAGTAGCAATTAAAGCCGCAACTACGCTAAGTGGCCACTTAGCCCACTTCAATCATGAGGGTCATCCAGAGTGGAGTTTCAGGTCTGCAAACATCTGTCAGTAGACTCAAAAAAAAACTTGTTGAGTTTAACCTGGAGCCTGAGGAAAAACTAATATTACCAAACCTAATGCGTTAACTGCCAGCTGAAAAAAATATTAGCTACTCACCCCAACTGACCTCCAGAGGTGATCTTCTACTCAGAGGAGAATTTTGTTTCTCACTGTCTTTTCTTTTCCTTATGAGAAATAAACGAGATTCTTATTTTGAGCTTACTATAGTCTCATCCGTTTCTCTTTTGCTGCTCATAGGTGTCTCAGAGGTTTACTTAATATAGAGCAACAAGACTTTAATTTGACCACTGAGACAATTTTAAGATCTCATTTAAGACAACTGAGTTTTCTTTTAGATCTCAGAGTTATCTCAAGTGCTGATTATTTAAGACAAATTTAAGATCAGACAAAAAAAAAAAAAAAAAAACATTTTAGGATCTTCAGTTGGGCTCAAAATAGTCTCGGGCTGAGACGAAACAAAGTCTCTTTCTCAGGAGCCAAATTTAAGAAGTACGAGAAAATGATCTCATATTAGTCTTAAATTGAGCTCATTTGTGTCAAGGAGACACAGACTAGACAAGGACGAGATCTTATTTTGAAGTCTTCCTCTCGTCCGGGTAAGTTCATATTTTCAGAGGAGAAAACATTTTTAATGAAGAAACTGTGTGTTGTTCTGCGTGTGTGTGTGTGTGTGTGTGCTGCCCAGGTATGGGATTATGAGCTGGAGAGGAGCGCAGAGCACTGGGCACATACCTGCCGATGGGAACATGGACCAAGCCACATGCTGACACAAATAGGCCAAAACCTTGGAGCGCACTGGGGCAGGTGTGTATACAATGAAGGTGGGGGGAAGTATAGTAGTATAGTATATATAATTCACTTACTACTGGACCCATCAGTCTATTGTTTTTGTGTACATTTGTGTATACGTGTATTTACATCTGTATTATGTCTACTCTTGTGATTAACAATTTTTGAAAAAACTTTTTTTGTGTTTGCTCTAAAAGTTAACTATAACTGCAAAGCTAAAAACAAGGCTTAACTACTACTACTGTCACAGGCCACATTTTGACTCAGAAACTGACATCCACAAAAAAAGTTTCATTTCATCTTAAACTTGAGCTTCTTGCAGATTGATTCCATACATGATATGTGATCCATGAAAATTAGGCACAGTACAAGATAAATTAATCATTGTCTTTTTAGCATCACTGCCATCTCCGCCATGCATTTGTGTGGCTGTTGTATTGGAACATTCATTGTCTGCTATTAAACAAATGAGAGATGCAGACTTCACTACAAAATCGACTAATTCTAATTTCAATGAAATTTGTTCGAAAAATAAATAAAATATTGAGAGGGATGCTCGGTTACAATACCATTGAACTATGAGACTATACTAAAGATAATTCTGCATACATCTAGATAAGAAAATTTTACACTATACTAAACTATACTGTACAAAAAACTATTCAAAACTTAGCAAATCTTCACTGGAGTTGTGTTGGCATTGCAGTAGGTGCTTCTCCATCTGTTGTTTGGTGGAGATCTACAGTCTACTTAGTGACCTCTTCTAGCTGTCAAATGTTTTTTTTTTTCTTTTTTTGGTGATCAAATTAAAGGGTACAGTATAACATCCTGTCTGTTACTTTAGGGACCGCCCCCCTACCTACCATGTCCAGGCCTGGTACGACGAGGTGAGGTACTACAGCTATCCCTACGCCCAGGAGTGTAACCCACACTGCCCATTCAGATGTTCAGGGCCTGTTTGTACTCACTACACTCAGGTAAGGACTTTTCTGATTTCTATGTCTTAGAGGCCTTTGGAACATTTAAGGTTCTTGATTGCTATTGATTTGTTGGGGGAAAACACTGAACACTTGCTAAAATGTAATATTAAAACTCTAATATGGAATGGTGCCCACACAGGTGGTTATAATTAATCTGACTAATTAACCTCTAAGAATGTCCCTTACTAAAATGAGTAACACCTGTATGGTTGTACTCAGGGAGATTAGCAGCTTTAAGACTGTCTTTATCAGATCAATTCGATTAAAACAAGTCTTATCTTCTGAGGTGCATATACCAGAATAATGTAAAATCATGCCGTGCTGCAGGTACTAACATTTAATGGCTGCTGCCATGTGTGTGTGCGTGTGTATATGAATTTCCAGCTGGTGTGGGCGACGAGCAATCGTATCGGCTGTGCCATCAATGTGTGTTACAACATGAACGTGTGGGGAATGATCTGGGCTAAAGCTGTCTATCTGGTCTGCAACTACTCTCCACCGTAAGTTTCTGCTTCTCACAACACCATGTGTTTACTCAGGTTAAGTCATTTATAGTATTTATTTTCAGAACTTAGAAACATGAGTTCTTCCAACTTGTCCTTTGAATTGGAATGAGGTGAATATATACTGTTCAGAAAACTAATTAAATTAAGTTTCTAAAGAAACATGGTCAACATATTAGCAGACTTCCCAGCATACATTGTGTAAGACTTTAAGCTCTCCTGAGACCCTTTTTTTTATAGTTTAAAGAAAATATACATAATGAAACATTTCTGTGTCACTAATACACATTAAGATAAATCGTGGTTGCTTATTTTCACAATTATTGTGAACATGTTTTCTTGAGTAGAACTGAATTAACATCAAATTTATATGACTAGAGAAGTTTATTTTGTTTTAAATCATTGATGAACTGCGTCTTGCCTGGAAAGGAGGCGGTGATAAAAAGCTGCAGTCACGTCTGACAGTTTCCAGCAGACTTCGGAGAATAAACAGGACGAGACGCCAGGCTACCTGTAGTTTGTAGACTATATTCATACATGAAGAAATAAAGTGGGTTCTTGATTGCTGGTTGAGGCTGAAATGAAAGAAGACAACGCACCCTTGTTAAAGCACTTTGTCACTGTTAGTTTGATCAATCATATATATAACCATTATTATTGTTAACAGATTAAACCTTAATTGCACGGCAGGAGACTAATGTATGTAGTGTTAAAAATTACAGTCACATAGAATATTTGTGTTTTGTACAACACGTAATGTTTGTTGTCAAAATTAAGAGCCAATCTGAGCCTTTCAGCTCATCGATCAGGTGACAGCCAGGCGCTTGCAGTCGGTAGAGAGCAGCTGTGGCGCCTTGTCCCACAGACTACGGCCGCCTTGATCTTGTGAGGTTATCATTGACCACCTGTGCATGACGTCAGAGTCAGGACCATGCCGGACAGAAATCTAACCAGCATGCATTGATCGCTGGTGATCGATTCTGCGTAGGCCTGGTTCATCTTGAACGCACCTGTTATAAAATTCATTTAACTTGTCAATCAACTTATGATTTTAGGTCAGCCTAGACATTAAGATTATTAATGATTTCTTCTCAAAATAGAGACTTACTCATACACTGAGCTTTCTGTGTTAATTTGAAGTCTAATTAACATGAAATAGGCAAATAAAAACAGCCTGGAATAGAATTTTTAAAGACGGACACCACAGGTGTAGCCTTAATGTCAGATGAGCGAATATTTCAACTTAACAGGTTTCCTTGATCTCTGATGATATATCATTGTCATTTTATGATTTATTGCAGAAAAAATATCACAGACCTCTTTAAATTAGTGAAGAACCCTTTTAAGATCATTAAATAATTCACAAAAAATATACACCTAAAAACTAATCGGGCACGTTTCTGCAGAGAGCTGTTTCAACCAAAGAGTATTTCATTATGTTTTAGTAACAGTGTTGCAGACACCTGACACCACTGAATGCAGTAAACAAATATAATGAAATACTTTTCAGTAATTTACAATCATTTCTGGTAGTTTTTCATGGTTCTCCCTGTTTTGCTAATAACAACATTCAAATAAATCAGATTGTGTCGTGTATGCACGTTAAGCAGAGCAACTAAACAAGATAACGGACCCAAAAATGTCGACTGAGACTGAGCTGAAACAATTTGAAGTTAATAAGCAACAAAAAAGTAATTGAGCAACAGGTTTTCAT
The DNA here is from genome assembly GCF_056507025.1 of Lutjanus erythropterus. NCBI lineage: Eukaryota > Metazoa > Chordata > Actinopteri > Lutjaniformes > Lutjanidae > Lutjanus > Lutjanus erythropterus. Next base: position 31,594,617 of record NC_139328.1, on the reverse strand, counting down.
AGACAGCTAAAGCTGGTAAAATCCAAAATCCAAAAACAAGGAAAAAGTCCACAATTACAAAAAGAGAACTGAGAAGGACTGAAATTGTCAACACAGAGGACAACGTTGAACTGTCAACTAAGGACAAACACATGACTGAATACAGATGGAAACCAATCAGGGGAAGGTGAAAACAATCAATGATCAAAAATGGAGGGAATAAGACAAAGACAGGAAGTAAAAGTAGAAACAAGAGGGAAGGTAAGAACTTCAAAAGAAAACAGGAAACAACTAAAAACCTCAAACCATGACATATTTTCTGCACAAACTTTGAACAAAGTCTATTCAAAAAAACTCAAAAAATGTTTTGGCCTTTTGTTTTAACTCTGACCAAATTCCTGTCCTTATTTTTTTTTTCAGGGGCAACTGGTGGGGTCATGCCCCGTACAAATATGGAGCTCCTTGTTCTGCCTGTCCTGCCAGCTACGGGGGAGGCTGCAGGGACAATCTCTGCTACAAAGGTGGGTTTGGGACAAAATTGTTGTTTTCTGTCATGTATGTAATATTTTTATGTGCCCAGTGTAGCTTCCCAAAATAAGAAAATATATTACCATATTAATTTTGAGTAGAGCTTGACTGATATGCTTCTTATTTTACAACCTACATAACTAACTGACAGTATTAAAAGCCAGCAAGTAACTGATTCTGATGTTTATTTAGCTTATTTATTTAGTTATTTTCTCAATTTTCATTTCTAGATAATGGTTGACAATGTTTAAATTAAAGTTATTAAAAATATTTAGATCAACTAAAGTATTCTTCCGTAAAGTTATTTGTTTAAGAAAGTAGCCTTTTAAGTACCTTTGCATCCTCATATTCATGCAACATCCACATAGATATTGTTTAAAAATTCACTATATCAGACGCTACATCGGTAATTGGTGAATTTTTCCCCACTAAAATTTGCATTTGCATTGGTCTCAAAAATTCCACATCTGTCAGGCTCTAATTTTTGAGACTGAAGTGCAACTTGTATCAGTGTAAGAAAAGAATAGCATGTATTGAAACAATATAATGGCAAACTGTAATCCATGTTTTCAGAGGGGGGTGTTGACAGGCGTCCAGCTCCTGAGATTGAGGAGACCAACTACATTGAGCCCGAACCGGAACCAGTTAGAGACAGGGAGCCCCAGCCCAGGGCGCAGACGCCAGACCCCTCGCCCAACGACAACCTAGAGAGAAACCAGGTCGTCAGCACAGAGCAGATGTGTAAGAACTGCTCCAAGTCCTCCCAAACAAAACTTCATCTCTCTGAATGGTGCAGTTTTAAGAACATACTGCACATTATTGCTTTTATTAAGCTCTTGTTTGTTTGTTATTTTAGGCCAACAGGTCGACTGTGAGACTAAACTGAGAGATCAGTGCAAGGGAACGACCTGTAACAGGTAAATGCAAAGGAATATGGTGACAACAGATGAATGTCAAATATATATGCAAAATATTTTATGTATAAAGATGGGTGAGAATTATCAGGACAGTAAGTGTAAGACTTGGGATTTGGGTGAATTTTGAATTGATTATTTCCTGTGAATATTTCATTAGAGATGAGTCCTGATAGTTTTAGGAACATTTTATACAATTCGATGTCTCTGTTATGTATTTTTTTTCCATTTATAATTATAATTATATTTTTTGCCAAATTCAGTGTTTTCTTCTTCCTGATGTTTAGTCATTCTTACAGTAGCTCTTTTGTTGTTTAACTGCATATCTAATCTAATACAGGGCGAGTCTGTTCAGCAGAGTGAAGACTGTGAATATAGCTTGTGTTTCTTCATCCTGCCCTTATCTAACTGTTGTTCCTGTCCACAGATATGAGTGTCTACCTGGCTGCCTTGACAGGCCTGGAAAAGTAGTTGGGACTGGATATTATGACATGGTAAATGATCACCAGTAGCATATTATTATATATTTATTATATTGCATACTATGGAAGTGTATAGCATTCATGGAAGAAGAGAAAATAGACTTAAGGGAACAGAATGGGCTGGAGAACAGCTGATTAAGTTACAGCTTTAATAATGTAAACAGACCAATATTTCAGCACTACTGTGTCTTTATCAGGGTCTAGTCAGAGTCAGACTAGTTTGTTTGAACTATTAAAGCTGTAAATTAATCAGTTGTGTTCCAGCCCCCTTTGTTCCTTCATATTTAATGTCCTCAAGCTGAGAGGCACCTGCACTGTAAAAACATGTTGAGACAACTTAAAATTTCAAGGCATGGCACTGAAATTTTTGAAATAAAATTTTGAAATAAACTTTAAAAAGTTTGGTGACCTGTAATCTTTAGTTGAGGTAATTGACTTTTCTTCTTCAGAAAAAATTGCATCTTTGAGTTTTAGAAGCCAAATAAAAAAATTCAAAAATTGGTCACAGTGAGCTGAAAAATGAAATAGTTTCACTTCAATAAATTCACTCAATATTTTTAAGTACAATGTTTTGACTTTCTAAAATTCGAGGCTTTAAGTTTATCTAAAGAAGAAAAGTAAATTATTCCAACAAAAGATCAGTAGTTGGTAAAACTTTTTAAAAACTTAAGAATTTGAGTTGGGTTCAAAACTCAAAACTATATTGCAGTCTGTTGCCTTGAAATCTTGAGTTTTCTCAACTTTGTTATTTTTACAGTGTAATTCAGATACATTTTGCTGGAATATAAACAGACAAAAAAAATAAGACACCTCATCTTGTAATTATGAGTTACTATCTTGTTATTACAAGAAAAGATATCATAATTACAAGACAGTCAGAATTAATTTTTCCCGAAGTCTCATGCCGAGAAGATAATTAATGCCATAGCGACATCGCTACCCACTGTCTTGTCCTCTAGCCAACATAAGCAACAGCTGATAACTACCTTTACTTTTACTTCACAGGTAATTAGATATTGACATATTTTCTCATAATTCCAATACCCTGATTTAATAATTAGGCAGTCTTTTCTGATAATTACTAGACACATCAATTCAATGTTCAATGGCCCAGTATTGTTGCAAAGTGACAATATCTATCTATATTGTCATTTTTTAAATGCACCTTTATTTTGAAAATCAAATGGCATGTGTCATAAATATCTGAAAAAGCTCAGTCATTAAATTGTCATAATTTAGTTGCTCTTTGTTAGTTGGCATTAATGTAACTGAATGTGTTCTCATTATTCTGATATAGATCATGATCTTGTAACTGTGTGATCTTTTCTCATAGTCACGTCTTTGTATTTCACTGTAGCAATCCAGTGTGTGTGGAGCTGGCTTACACGCTGGTGTTATTGACAATGATGGAGGATGGCTGGATGTGACCAGACTGGGCAGAAAACAACACTTCACCAAGTCATACAAGAATGGTATTCAATCCATTGGGTATGAATCAGTCTCTGTATTTAGTCTTCATCAAAAAATGCTCAGCCAGTATAAAATCAGAATCAGCTTTATTAATCAAGAATATGTAAACATACAAGGAATTTGTAAAAACTTGGACAAGAAAGCTGAACAAAGATAAAATACAAAAACATACATATACATGCAAGTAGGTGAAGAAGTAAAAAGTAACAATATGTAATGTCTGTATTAGAAGTCAAGTGTTTGTGTATTTTATATCTCATTTCATAGGATCTATTATTATAGATACACATTTGATCCCTTCATGGGGGATGTTCAACTCATGATGTGTGTAAATGAAACACAAACCATAACCTGATACAGTTTTCTATAAATTCACAGGAAAAACAGAAGCGCAAATTCCTTCAAAGTAGAGTCGGTGCCTGGTAAGGAGCATACAATCATTTCACTTTAAAAGGACTGTTCATGCCAAAATCAAAAATACATATTTTTTTCATCTTACCTGTACTGCTGTTTATCTATCTAGATTGTTTTGGTGTGAGCAGCTGAGTTTTAGAGATATCAGCTGTAGAGATGTCTGGATGAAACTACATTTGAAAAGCTCAACAGCAGCGTCTCTTTCCAGAAATCATGACCTGGTTACTCAAGATAACCCACTGACCTTGTTGTGACCAGTTTTATTAAGTTCGAGTAGATTCTACTTTGAAAGAAATGTGTTCCCTAAGAGAAACTGCTCCCATCTTTTATTGAGATCATTTACTTTAGAAATGCAAAAAAAAAATTGGTACTTCGAAAATTGTGCACAGTGAGCTGCGAACCCAATTTGTCATTAGTTGGGTGCTTGAAACATAAATAGTTGCAATTGAAAATATTAAATTATTAACCATTGCTCATGTTTTTTTTTTGTTTCTAAACCTCCCAGATTCAAGTTTGTTTACTTTTTAAGAACAAAAGGATATTAACAAAAGATTACAAGTTGGAATTTTCTTTTTAAAGTTTATTAATTAAAAACTAAAAAAAATATATATTTAAGACAATGCCTTTGAAATTATGAGTTCTCTCAACGCTTTTTTTACACTGTTTACTCACATTATATTTGAGAGAAAGCAGATATCTCTATGGCTGATATTTACAAAACTCACAACTCACACCAAAACAATCAAGATGAACAAATAGCACATGTATTTTTGATTTTGGGGTGTACTGTCCCTTTAAGGGATATAGTTACAGTAACATGTTGTCTGTGAACAAAATCATTTTAATCTTTGTGACTTTTTTTTTTCTCCCAGTCAAGGCGGTGAGATGTGATACCACCGTGGCGCTTTTCTGCCCTTATAAGAAACCTGTACGACACTGTCCCAGGTAACCCGCTGCTCTGGACTGAGTCATAGAGAACATCTGGAAACACTGTTTGAATTAAGAACCACGGTCGACAGAACCAATGATCTACAGTCACTATAAGTCATAAAAGATGACCCATGTGACCTTCCAAATTCTGAGTAATGTCTACATGAGTGAGGAACAATTACCATTAGGATTTTGATATATGTCATGTTTATATCTGAAGTTATATCTTAGCAAAAGTTATCTGCTCTGCCATTTATAGTTTTCTTTTATTTACAACCCAACAGCCTGTGGGTCTTTACTCAGTGAGATCGTTTCAGCCTGTAGATAGTTCTGTCTTCACGACAGCGAGAACGTTCTGTGGTTCTGGTGTATGCGCTGAAAATATCCAGGGACCTAACGTGAGCCCTTGCTTTTTCTTCAGGTTGTACTGTCCCAGGAACTGTCTACGTGACAGTCGAGCCCGGGTCATTGGGACAAAATACTACTCAGATGTGAGTTCTTGAGTCAGACTTTCATTGATTCTATTGGAAACAGTGGGTCTTTTTTCACAGAGGACATTTTGACTAATCATAGCAAGGAAAGCACAAGTGTAATTAACAACATTAATGATGGCTTGATTCCATACCAGTGAAACTTAAATTGCTGCGAGTGCTCGACCAATCAGAAATGTTCCGTACTATAAGCTCCACCCTCAGTGTTCCTGTACTTTTATAAAGCACTAACCCCAAGGTAGGGACTTTTTTCAGTTAAAATACTGCCCCTGGAACTTAATTCCACTAAGCCAGACCATCACTGCTGCATGCCAAGTCAGCATGAGCCTTTCAACTTGATTTATCTAAAGGCTAAAGATATCAGAGCCTTTAAACTTGACTTGACTTGACTGACTGAAATCCAGCCTACATTAATGTTATTTAATTAGGTTTTTGATGGAGATGTCATTAAAAATGTGATCTGCCAGGCCTACACACTCTTAAAAATGCTCTTAAAAGCAAAATTAGCTGTTTTGTAAACTTGGTTTTTATACCATGTTAACACAAATTATTTGTTCCTTTTTTAATTTTTTTTTATTTTTTTTATTTTTAAATTCCAGAAATCCAGTATCTGCCAAGCAGCGATTCATGCCGGAGTGATCCAGAATGAGTCAGGGGGGTACCTCGATGTGATGCCCGTGGACAAAAGGAGCCAGTACAGTGGCACTTACCAGAATAGCATCACATCAGAGAGGTATACTGAATGAATGTCAGATATGAGGACTAACTATTAACTATACAGATTTTTAATTTAAGCGCATTTTATTTTAAATTAAAATGTTTTGAGTTTAAAGTCTTATATGCAATAACATCTGTCAGTGTCAGCAAAGTTCAGTGACTAGTCAGTATTAAAATACATCTGGGTACTTACTATTAAAAACAACACAAACATATACAGTTAAATTGATCTATCTAAGTCGGGGTGGGCAATTATTTTTCATCGGGGAGCCACATGAGAAATTGATCAGGCTGCCGTGGGTAAGACACAAGTGATATAATGTCCTAATAATGAACAAATCTCTAATAATGAAATGATCAGAAATGTTCTATACAGGGCACTTCTACTGTTGGTCACTCTTTCTGAATTGCCATGTGATGAATTGTGGGGTAAAATTTTGTTGGCAATGTTCAAAACGTTGTTTACATACAGGTTGCAATGATGGTAGCAACAAAAGTAGAAGAAGAGCAACATAAACAACATGGATGTGAAGCACTGAGTGAATAAAGTTACAGTTTAATATAAAAGATACAGTTCATTGTTTTACCAATGAACACAGCACTGACCTTCCAAAATAAAAGTCTGATAACAGTTTAATGGTCAGCAAAGTGCTATAGACTTTCTTTTCTAGATTTTTTGGTATTTCCATGATGAGAAATGTGACTAAATTTTGACAATTACACCCTATTGTGTTATAAATAACATATATATATATATTATATTTTAAAAGTGGTGATGAGGTCGAAGAAGAACAGGAAGAACTCTGGGGTCTGGGGAGAGAGAAGAACAGTTTTTGAAGTTTTCCAGCAGCAGTGTGATTGGCTGTTGGAGATCGTAGCAAAATCTGATTGGTTTTAGCTGACAAAAGTGATTGTGAATGTTTGTGAATGAATGAAGTGTAAAGGTTGGTCTTCCTGATTGAAGTTACGCTGAGCTTCATTAAAACATTTTTGTTTTCTCCCTGTTCTTCCTCTTCCAGCCTACTGAACCCAACAGGTGGAAAAGCCTTCAGAGTGTTCGCAGTCATCTGAAAAACCACTCTCAACAGACAGAGCACCACCAAACATGGCCACTTCACATCCAGCAAACCCACTCATCATCATTGTACAACCTGTAATTACAGCCATTCCTTACAGTAAATAATTCAGCTTCTCAGCCTCTGACACCAAAAGTACGACGTGACTTTGCTCAGGGCTCAAAGTTTGGTCATGACTGAATCAGTGTCCAATAATAGCAAAGGATGTTTGGTGGATGATGATCCTGCATGTCTTTAGCCTTACATCTTTTCTACAGCCGACCGTAATAATCACATTTGGTCGCTGTGCATCTTTTGATGACATGATATCATGACATCATGTGTTTTAATACTTAAAGTTGAATATACCCTCACAGATTTAGCACCACTCCAAAGGCTTCCCATAATTTCAGACTTTGAAGGTTAAAATATGACATCAGTGGTTTACCAAAGTATTTTAAGATGCATCAGCTCTATGTAGAGATACACCTGGTAAATAACGGGGCAGCCAAATACAGAGTCATAAAATCTGTTCATTTTTAGCAGAGTCATAAAATCAGAATTTTGTGGGAACAAGATGAGCCAGTCACTGTGAAGTGAGAGCAGTCATGCTGAAATGAATTCTCTGCGCATGTGTTGCCCCTCACATGTACGAGTATAAATGATAAGGGGCAGAATTAACATTTATTCATATAGCACTTATCAAAACCAGCATTACATGGTGCTATACAGATAAAACACAACAATTAAGTAAAAGTAATGAATACAAAAACAAGCAAGCATAAGGAAAGCACAATGCATGATTAAAAACCCTAAAATACCAAAGATAAAATATACAAACAATTTGTTCATTAAAACTGCGGGAGACTGTGCGAGACTTAATGGAGAAATATGTGGGACCCTAGCATTGAAAAATGAGTACTACTGTTTATTAAATAGGTCAAATCCATATTTACTATGTAATCTATGGTTGAAGTGAGTGGCTTCCCTCTGTCCCGTCCTCCCCAGTCTTGAAGCTCATGCAGGTTGTCTGTACATGACGACACAACGACAGACTAACTCATTCAGCAAACATTCAGCATTAATTTGAACTCTAATAAACATGAAACAGGCGAACAAAAGAGTTGTTCCAGCCTGGTATTGCTTTTATTTTAGCCCCGGTTGTTTAAGTGAGATTGGCCAATTGCTGTTCAAGGGAGGGGTTTAGCGAGTTGTCAGTTCATGGGAGCACTGTATTGAGGTCCGGGCTGATTCAATCATGAGTTGGGCTCTACTCTCAATCAGGACATGAAACTCCCTTTTTATAGCATCAAATAATGAATTGTAATCAAACTTCTCAAAAAGTTAATAAGTGGACAAACATCAGCATGATACAAACCACCTAAAATGTTAGAAGACATCTTTGGGCATTGTGATTTTTTAAATTTGACTTTTAAATTTGACCAGGGGGCGATCAAGATGCTTTGGCCTCACATATGAAGAGAGCATGTTGTCTGTCTTTATAGACAGTGAGTGATTTAGTCTGGTTTGGGCCTCCAAGCATCCTTTGTTTTCGTTACAGTGGTAATACAAAGTATAGCAACAATGCAGGCAGTGAAATCCAGATTGTATATTTTTGTACATAATAATGTTGTAAATAGTATTGAACACTATGCTATGAAATGCTTGCTACTGTTGCTTTTTTCATTTACATTTCTAACACCTTGCCAGCCATCAGTCAAACGAGCAATAAACAAAAAGCATTAGATGCTGAATCAGATTCTGTATGCAAAAAAATGTATTGGTCTCTCAAGCTTTTATTTTTATAAAATACAAATTTCACAATTTTCATAATTTTAGTATATTCATATGTTTGTAAATATTGTGTATGTAACATATTGTTTTATTTTATGCTGCATTTCCCAGCTTTTGTTTATAGATTTATATAAATGGACCCTGGCTGGCCAGGAATGTGCATGGCAGAATTTCAATAAAAATACTTAAAGATAAAATTGAAATGTGTTTTTTGTGTCATATCTAATTGTATCAAAGTTTTTCTTCAAAACAAATTCTGCATGTTAGAAAATAGCTGCTGAAAACATGTGAAAAGACTGAGAACTATGTGGTACTGAATTGTGGAGTTAAACCATTAAACTGTTGTTCATGATTTGTGTTCAGGATTTTTCGCATGGAGCTGAAACATGACATGGCGATGTGCTGGAGCTTTGGTCCCCCGATACTGTATAAGCCACACAAATGACACCGGCCCCTCGGTCAGTTATAAACATACTTTGAGTAAAATCAGCCCAGCAGTTCACTTCAGCTCACTTCAGTTCCAACAACCCAACACAGAACAAACAAAAAAATACCATCCTGTCACCGTCCTCTGGCTCTGGTGGCTCAAACATATCTGGACGTGTCCGATAAAGCCGCTAGATGGAGCATCCATGTTTCAGCTCATTTTCAGGTTGTTGTGGTGTTTGACACTGCGACAGTACAGGGGACACGCCCCAAATGATTCAGAGCAGAGAAAACTGCAAATTTTGTGTCATTTTGAGACCAAATGTTATAGAATTATGGATTTCTTTAATAGTGTAAATTTGGCTGGGTGGTTAATAACCAGGGTTGGGAAGGTTAATGTATTCCAATACAGTTAATAATTACCTGTTAAAAAATGTAGTCCCTGCAGTACCCTAATCCAAGTATCACAATAAAGTGATTACTTTCTGTTACTTTTGGATTACCTCAATATAAAATATGGTGAAAGTGTTTAACCTAATACAGTATAATGTTTGATGTTCGTTGTTAGGTTTATTAGTTTGTCCAACTCTTCATTCCTCTGTTCTGTACAATTTATTGACTGATTGACTCAGAAGTCAAAAAAAAGGTGAACTTTCCACCCAGTGAAAGGATACTTTTTACTAGAGGACATGATAATGAATTGACAACTGTAAGATCAGCTGTTTTCACTGAGATCAGAGTGGTGCTGTGAGACTCATGCACTGGTGTGAATGCATGGTAGTACGTTGTTGTAATCTGTTACTCCCAAAACGTATTAATAAAACGTTTCTGTGGTGTGAGAAACTCACAACACACATTTATTGTTGCTTTACAGTATCTTTAAAGAGTGTGGTATAAAGTCATTAAACTATATTCTGCTGCTCAGGATTATATTCTCAGAAAATAATCAACCTAAATTCTGGAAACCGCTGCTCACAGGCTTGAATCTGCTTCTCAGTTTACATTGTATTAAATTACACTTGTTTTCAGTTTTTGCAGACATGTGGTCGAGTGGCCACATTATTTTAATATCGGTCCCCGCAGCGTCCAGATAGCCTGAGGAATCCAGGCATTAACATTTCAACCACCTCTCAAATTCAGCTGTGGATCAAACTTTCAAGTGAACGTTCTTTCGAGGAAGCTGTGGGTGTTTCCAGGAACTGTGGGGAGCACAGAGGAAGAGAAAGCTGCTTGTTTCAGGTCCAGAGAGGAGATCTTATCTACCAGTTGGCCTTAAATGTTTCAAGAACAGGGCGAAAAAGCTGTCAGTTCAGTCAAAACAGTAGATGTCATTACCAGCTAAACTAAACACATAAGCTTTTCACATACTGTCAATCCAACATAAGATCTGACATGACCAAATGCCTAAAATAACACCGCTCAGTTCAGGAGTGCTGATTTTGGATGCGGAAGATTCACAAAACTTTGCTTTCTAGGAATAAAATAAGTTTTAGAAACATCACAGTTCAAGTCTGTTCAGCAGAGGTGGCAAAAGTACACGCATTCATGAAGAAATACAGATACTAATTCATCTTCTTTACTCAAGTAAAAGTGAAAAAATACAGGCTCTGAAATGTACTCAAAGTATAAAAGTAAAAAAGTCTTCTGTCCTCATCTTGAGTATTTTATGTATTTATATCTTATTATGTCCTTTATGTCTCATTACTTTTTGTTTGTTTGTTTGTTTACTTGTCTTCTGCATCTGGTTAGGTTTTTTTTTTTTTTTTTACATCTTTTACATCTTGTTACATAATTTACATCTTGTTACCCCTTTGCATTGATTTTCATACACTTATAACTTTTTTGTCTCTACTTTACTTTGTAGTTACGCCTGTTATGCATGATATGCACTGATGTATACACCAAGGAATTGTAGTTTAGTGTGTTATTGTCCCGTCCATTTAGGTTGAAAACAGTCCTGATGTTAGGATGGCAGCTGCAATGATGCAAAGTAAAAATGTCTGAATGTCTGAAAAATAAATACTCAGTTAAACTGCAGATACCTGAAAATTCTATGTAAGTAAAGTCATAATTTACCACTTCTGCTATTTAGAAAAAAAACACAGCTTTAATACCACCAGCCTGACCTGAACTCTGTGTTAAAGGCTTCATCTGTCATAGTTAACTCATTTTGGATCTATCAGCACGACACTTGAAGGCATTACTTCATTTGTGTATATTCCTGTAGTGTTTTTTTTTTTTTTTATCACTTCTCGTTTTTCAGTTCAGCCTCAGTGAAAGGAGTTAACTGATGCTAAAGTGCTCAGAACCACTGGCTGTGCCAGCGCCCGGACAGAGACCAACTTTGTGTTTCGTTGATCTCAATCTCTCAACTTCCCAGGATGCATTTCCGTTCCTTCATCTGGATGGGGCACAGATGTGGTCAGGCTCCAGCTAAAAAGTCCCCATCAGTCACCTCTCAACACACCAAAGAAGAACCACACACACACACACACACACAGTGCACACATACATTACACATCAACATAAGACAGACACAGAAAAACATGCTCACTTTGCAAAACTTTGAAATTAAAGGTGAAATATCTGTTTGCTATGTAAAGATATGGTGGAGTGATAGAGTACTGCAGGGATGATATTTTGTTGGTCAACAAGAAAGGACATTTCAAGAGGGGGGACACAGGGGGCACTGGCCACCTCTAAAATCTGATTGGCCACCCCAAGTGTGATCCCATTATCCTCAATGATATGATACTGACATGTTTTGTTCAGCAATATCTTCACAAATGAACACCAATTTTGCAATTTTTAGTGTAAATGCAATACATAAAAGGCTAATATTAGTCTATAAATGAACTGCGCTAATATGTAGGTGTTTGACCATTTTCATGACTGTTAGATTACTGTTAGATTGCTGGAACATCTGAAAGAGAATTTAGACCACAGGACACTAAAATATCACACACAAAAACAACTGTAAAAGGCCAGTGTTGGTCAATATAGTCTAAACTTGCCAGTCTAACCAGCACATGGGATAAGTGTTATACCTATGAAGTGGACATGACCTTTTTCCCTGAATGTATATCACATAAAGAAACTATGAACCAAGACTAAATGTGCTACCTGGGTTTGGGCCAGGTCTCCTGGAGAAAAAAGGCAAGCATCGCAGTGCTGTCAAAATTCACAGGACCCTGTTGCAGAGGCGGCCATTGGCACAGGATCCCTGTGAACTGCTCTGGTCAGTCAGTCTGTCAGTCAGAAAAGAGTCACTCAGCCATCATGTGAGGCAATTAGAGGCTTATCCAAGCATAGTAGCAGCGGGGTAGACTGGCAAAACTTCACCAGTATGAAAGTCAGTTTGTACGTATTACTGAAAGTCTATCAGTCAGACAGGCATTTAGCTTGGTCAGACAAATAGCCACCCACTAACCCAAGCAGTCCATTACAGCAGAAAACAGACTTTTCAGTCAGTCAACCAGGCTGGAAGCAGTGGGAAATGGCGAGCCTAACTCTGTCCAAAGTCTTATCAGCAGAGGGCACAGCCACCACCTAGTGTGTCATTAGGTCAATATGTTTTTGAGTCTTTACGGAAAATGTTGCATATTATGACTTCAAGACCCCAGGACATTACTGCCAACAGCCATTTGCCAAAAAATACATTTAATACTTCTGATTAAGTTCCATAGTTCTTCACTACACACTTTATTTGAGTCTGGGCACACATGGATGTAAACTGTAACTTGACCGTGTGGTGGTGACATACAACTGTGAGACAGAAATTTTATTTTTTGATTGCTCTATTTCATACGCATTGACAGCTGACCTCTCACTCTTCTTCACAACTGATTCAGTTTGAAATCTTGTTCCAGCTCGGGACAATGTATGAGTGAGTCATGTTAATGTTGGCAGAACTTTGCAAACCTCCACAAGCTGCATCTGGCAGCGACATTGCAGAAGGTGCTTCACCATCTGTTGCCTGATGGGGATCTTCACTCTACTGATTGACCTTTTCTAGTTTGCTAATTTTGTCAAAATATAGTAAACTAATTAACATTAATGCTAAGATAATTGAGAAAAATAACCTCACCTTTACCAGCTGTGACATTAAAATGATTTTCACATTATGCATCAATTCTAAAATTGGCCATTATACATAATGAGTACTTTTACTTTTGGTACTTTACTCAGGTATTTTTCTGCACTGTGGTATGGCTACTTTTACTTAAAGCAGTGTGTAGGATTCAGGGGCACTGTGTGGTGAGCATGCAGATTGCAACCAACTCACCTCACCCTCACCATCAAAGCATATAAGAAAATCTATAGTGGCCTTAAAACTTGTGCAAAATATAAAAGGTTGTATTTATTTGATTATACACTAATGAAAACATATTTGGTAAGGTGAACTGTAAAATAGAGCAGGAATTCAGTGGCATCAACTATTCTTTTCCCATTAACTTAACACAAATACACAAGTTTTATTTACTTAGGTTAATTAAGCTTAAAATTTCTAGTATTTATTTTCAGAACACTTCAAAATACTTAAACTTATGAGTTCCTCTAACTTGAACTGATGAGCTGCACAAATGAACAGTAGAGAGTTCAATCAACCCATTAAGTTTCTAAAACTAAAAACTTCCCAGCATGCATAGTTTTAGAGTTAAAACTCCTGAGACTCTTCTTTTTTATATAGTTTGAAGAAAATGTATATGATGAAAACGTACTGTGTGTTTCTAATATACAACTGATGCTTAAGGTCTTGATGTGAAACTAAGAACTGACTGAGAAAATGCTCATGTTTGTCAGTCTGACTGAAGAGATGTTGTTTCAACTTAATATCTTAAGCTCATTGAACATGTTTTCTCAAGTACAGCTGAATTAACTCTTTCCCCGCTAGCGTTTTAAAAAAAAAAAAAAGTTGCCAGCCAGTGCCAGCATTTTTGACAAAATTCACTGATATTTCAACACCCAAAGAATATTCAGTTCTACGAATATGTTAACACGTAATATATCAAAAGAAAGAACAGATCTTGTAGTGTCAGACACAAAAACATGTTGCTTGTTTGCTTCATTCATTCTTTTTTATAAGTACTTAAATGTTGGTTGGTTGCATCAAAAAATCTACTTTTCAGACATAACATTGTCTCAAAAACGGAGCCTCAGGGGCTGCTGCTTTTTTAATTCCAGTGATACTCTTCTTCTTCTTCGAATGAGAAATTTTGTCAGATTATCCATCACAGCATCCCCTACTGCCTGGCAGTGAAAACAGAAATTGATGGAGTATCTCATCAATAGCAGGGAAGTGTTGCATCTTAAATGACAAGCTATTTTGTCAGCTGTGGGGAAAGAGTTTATATTAAGTTTATTTAACTCTGCAAAATAACCTCAACTAATCTTTTCAGATTCAGTCAACTTTAAATGTTAAGGCAGCCTAGACAATGTATTTTATGTTCACAGTGGATGTTCAATAGCACTGGATTAATAGCTGACACAACACATTCATTGAGAAGAAATTTGAAACAATGTATAACACTCAGAAGGTGTTTCTGTCTTCCTTGAAACATAGCAGAGTATGCAGTATTCGTAGCGGACCAGGTGCACTGCTAGGAGGTTTAGGCCCCCTGACAAGAAAGGAAACTTGACCCCTTGACCTTGACATGTTGAACTTAGCACCAGCATCTTTGAGCGGACCCTCACCGAGCGCGAGGACGGTGCTCGCCACACTTCTCAGCAAGCCACTGCATACGTTGAATGCTTCAGTAAATCTGCATCAGGGCCAAAGCCTTCTAAATGTTCACTCTCAAACCAAACTAAACCGAGTCACCCTACTTTACTTCTACTTATAGTCATAACTGTCATCTCATGATTCTTTAAATAATGCTAGTTACAGGCCTTGAAAACTTAATCCATAACATTTAGCTGTAAGGGAAAGTATGAGTCTTTTCATAGCAAATGAATAAATAGTCCTGGCTGGTATTTGTGTAAGTCTAACAACACACTCCTGTGTTGCCAGTTTTAGCAAAAAAACCTTTCTGATTGTGTATGTTGGTCAGTAAAATACAGAAACGTCAAATAGACGTAGCAATTATGAGGCTTTTTGAGATATGTTTGAAATTTGGACACAGCTGGCTATGCCTGAAACACACCGGTGTGTGTGCATATACATGTGTGTGTGTGTGTACACCTACATGGACAGATGTGTACTTCTGCATGTGTCGGGCATGTGTAGAAGTGAGACTCTTTCTAAATATGACTCGTGCAATCACTCTCATGCTTTATGGCCGGCTCCTCAGGCGGTTAACTCCTGGGCGGACACACACCGTGCATGTGGGCTAACAATCACTGCGGACAGGATGAGAAGTGACTTGTGTGTGTGTGTGCTGGTGTTTGAGTGTGTGGTTGCACTTCCTCTTCTCAGCCCTCCACCTCTCATAGATTTAGACGTTGTTATTATTTTAACATAGTTAGCAGCTGTGTTTTGGTGGCGAAACATGGTCATTATCTGCCCAATGGTGGGTTGTCTGATGGTTGAGGTGTATTTATAACTGTGAACTGTTTCGCTCCACTTTCTCATGACACCATGCTGATCTGGAAGCTTCTCAAAGTCACAGAATCATGTTTGGTCAGCTTTTATGTCAGCTCATTTGCCCTGATAGAAAATATAACATATTCCATTTGAGTGAAGTGATCTATAAGAGGATTTTCTGAGTTTATTCATTAACATATTGTTAGTTTACTAATACAAAAGCGATATGAATAATGAAAAAATGAAAGCATGAAATGCTGTCAAGACCTGCAGTTTCACAAACCAAAGTAAAAATAAAAAATAAAACATTAAGGTGTGGTGTGGTAAGGGATAGGGATTAGTATTTTCCTGAAAATTACACATGTCCTGTCCTGGGGGATAGGGATCACACTGTGCGTGTTTCACTATTCAACATAGTCAGCTTAATAAAGTTAATGATCACACAAAGTTAAAATGCAAAACTCTAACAAAGCTTGGATTTTGGCATCTTTATTCAGGGATGGGCACTTTTTGCCACAGCCAACTGCTGATGGTCCACCATAATCTATTTCACCCAGAAGTGTTTTGGATAAACTATAAATCCAGTGTTTTTGAAGCTTTGGGCTTTCATCTGGAATTTTGTATGACTGCACGGCTTCTTATTTGGCCTCTAATTTGCCCTCCTGCACAAAAGTACTTCCATTTGCCCACCAGGCTGTGACTCCATTTTACGCTCCTTTCTTTTGACACTCACCAGGACCCATCTGAAAAGTCTGAGCTGTCTAATTACTGATGGAATAAGCCTTTGACAGATCGAGAGTCAAAAAGAGTCCAGACATTTGCAAACATCTGCAATGCTGATTTCCTGTGAAACTCCAGCAATGTTTTGTGGACTAAACAACTAAACCTGGCCTTCTATCAGCATGAGGGTGAGTAGATAATGATTAGATTTTCATTTTTGGGTGATCTAACCCTTTCATCTACTAGGCCTATAAATGACATTTCAGTCCTAAAAGTTCAAACACCATTACTTGGTCCAAGAAATTTGCAGTAGACTATCCTTCCCTTTGGCAGACTGCCCTATCCATCATGTCTATGCTTCTGAAGGGACAGTGTTTAATAGAAGAGGAGGGGTGTGTCGTGTCCGTTTTATGTCAAGAAGCTAACATAAAGAAGATCATTGATTGTACTAAACAACAAACAAAAACAAAATTTTGAAGACTTATTTTTTGCAGCTTGAAAGCATTTCAAGGCTGGTGATTCTTGGCCTCACCGGGGCTCCACACCTCCTCTCCTACCCGCCAAACACACTCACACACACATACTGATCCCAAACTCAAATTATAGGCTTGGCAGCTCTCCCTCTCCTCCTGTTTTGTTGGTTGGCCACATGCAGACCTCCAGTGCCAGCAGAGTGTGGCAGAGGGTCACCGGTTCCCACAGTCCCACAAGAGTCACAGACTTTATTCTTACCCCCTGATCCTCTGCTGATGGTCCCCGCCACCGTAGAATCCCCGTCGAAAATTTTCCGCTTGTACCAAAAATAGTTGTCTGACTGCTGGCCGCGCTCGCCTGGTGCCCTCCTGTCGCTTACGGCAGGCTGAGTACACACACACCGACAACAAGACTATTTTCGTCTTAATAGTCATGAAATTCATTAATTTGTTGTTTTTGTTTTTTATGAACATCCAGTTTGTGTGAGACTGTGCGTGCTAAAAGGACTGAGAGTTTGAGAAAGTGGGAGATGAAATAAATGAAAATACTACTGGGTGTTCTGGGCATTGCTGTATGTAGAGTGGGCATGTCCCTAAAATAAGATGAGGGATGGGGACAAGGTAGGCACTGTATATGATCATCAATGCTACTATACAGTCGACTACTTGGCCAAAATAGCCAATTTCTTATTTAATGAAAGGCTAAAATTGTAAAATAATATGGTTTAAAGATTATATGCTCACACAGCACTGTTCACACATACTACACTCTTAAAATGCTCCCATGAAAAGGGTGAATAAGGTTCCTCATTGGTTCTGTTCCTCAAGAATCTTTTGCCACAAAAAAAAACTGATACAAGATTTATAGAGAAAAAAATGTACGATATATAAATTCTGCTGCTAAGGGTCTCTTACACTCAGATAATACAAGATGTACTTCAATAACATCGTGAAACAGTGAGGGATTATGGCAGAGATGTAAAATAATTAAGTACAAATACTTATTAACTTAACTTATTACTTTTACCTCCCTACATTTTAACACAAATCTCTACTTTCTTTAGTTTTGATGCATTTGAGGGCATTGTTGATTATTTTTATTTTTTCATTGTGTGCCGTCTTCCCAGCACCAAAACTGAAATGGACAATGAACAGTGCATGTCGCATATAACAAGACAAAAACATGTAACAGACGTGACAGGACAAAAAAACATGTACAAATGTAATAAGACAAAAACGACGTAAAAGACTTAACAAGAGAAAAAATATAAATGTAAAATACAAAACAAGACAACAATGACATTAAAGCCATATCGATGGAGGCAGAGGGCACACTGGCCAGTCTATCTATCCTTTATTTAACCAGGAAGGTCTCACTAAGATACTAGATCTCTTCTTTCTGCACATGCAGCTTCACACTGAACACACAATACATTAAAATAAAACAATACAAGGGAAATAGTAAAAGAGAAGAAGCATACAGGACATAGCAGCGATATCCATATCCTTTCAGCTTTAGCAAAGGTGTATATAAAACAGAAACATGTTTCCTTTAGGGCCATTTGTAAAAGGCCTTTGAAGGCATTCAAAGACAGGAACACTTCTAAGGTTATGATATTTTGCATCTCATTCATCTCATGCCCAGAGTGCATAAAAAGAAAGAATAGTTTGATCGAGATGATCGGAGATGCCACTGCAAGGACCAAAACACACCTATGATTAATTAAGAGACTAAATACAACTCCTTTGTGTCCTGAACTACTTTACACTCAGATTATACACCATTTAAATACCAAAAATGAAGTTGAACAAGCCCTAAACGCATTTGCACCATGCACTTTAGACTATGCGCTATACATTAATTAAATAGTGCCCTTAGTGATTTGGATTACTTGAAAACAATTTGTAGTAATAATAATAGTAATAATATAATTATCTAATCAAAATGCAAACTTTTTCTGTGACCCAGTAGAAGCTTTTAAAGCTTATATACAGGCATAAAGAACACTAGCTAAAAAGGTTTAATAAAGACCCACTTGTTTTAATAGTTTATGTTAGATAATGTTTGCTTAAGTTATGCAATGCTCAGTACATCTTCACAAAACACTGCACTGTTGCACTGTATTAAAGCAAACTGTGATGCATATGTTATCAGTATTAATAGTTAGAAGTTGTATTGTCATATCAGATGATTACAGAAATGAAGATACTGAAGCCAATCCACTGAGAGAATAAAAAGTGCATCCCAGCCCTGATAAACATGAATCCTTTCGCCCTCATATTGCGTTTTGTGGTCCAACAGCACAGTGCAGGCAGTTGAAATTTATCCCCGGTGTGATGACACAAGAGGTCGTCCAAACCCTCCAGTATGTTTGCGCAGCTACCTGGTTTTCGAGTGGGGGAGTCAGTAAACAGGTAAAATGCTACAAATAGAATCCAGCCACTTAAGAATATAGTCTTGAGGGAGGGCGGCCTGTTCCCGGGTCTGCGTCAGCACTGACCTTTTTGCTGTTTGCTGAAGGGATTTGATTTCACCTCGAACTCCCTTGCTTTTCCCTTTTTTTCAACATTCACACTTAAGCCATCTGAGGAGGATAAAATGGCAGTTTTGTGCATGAAGGAGAAGCTGCGGTGGTTCAGTCACGGGCCAAGTGATAGCACATGAACGATAAGCTGCTGATTCCAGCAAAGAAATGTTTGGCATTTTTTAAGCAAGGTGGTTGGAGGTTTTGCATCATTCCAAACACCTCTATGAGCAAGCATGCATACTTGTGAAAATACATGCATGTACACATTTTGCACAGTGGCGGACTCTGGCTGTTTGAGGAGCAGGAGTGAAACAAATAGCAAGGGCACCAGCTGTATGCAGGGGGGAACCATGTTGTGATGCATTTATGGTGCGTTTATTGCTTGAATTAAAGTACTAGACATACTACATGTTTGTAATAAAACCACATAGGGAACTATTAACTATTTAACAATTTAGAGGCATGTGGAGAATCATTTTTTAGCACATAGGGCAACCTACAGGACACTTTATCAAATTTTTCCCACCGGAAGGTACTCTATAATGCACTTTATTATATTTTCTCTACTAGAGGGGCACCCATCTGGGCATTTCATCATGTTTTCTCTGGAAGAGCATTCTCAAAGGCACTTCATCGTGTTTTCTCCACTGAAAGGAAGCCCTAGAGGTCAGTTTATCACATTTTTTTTGTCCCCCCTCTTCTCCCACCCCCTTGAGTCCACCAGTGACTAATCATTTCAGTAAGGGGTCAGAGGTCAGGGCCAGCACAAAACATTGATTGAGTGCCTTGCTGAGGGGAAAATTCAACAGTGTAGATGCTTGTTGTTTCAAGTCCTCAAACCATGAAATATGTATCTCTGATTATTGCCACTGCCTGCTGTGAACCATCACTAAAACCTATTTGCAGTCACCTCCTCACTGGTTACTCACAAACTATAAATATGTGAGTTGGACATGGGCCGAACATCTCTCACTTTCTACTGTTCATTCTCAGCTTTAATGCTTCGTCCTCATGAACCTACAGCACCCTCTGCTGGCATCACATGGACTGACCTGATGGCTTCACTTTATCCTGTCAGTGTGTGTTGGAGAAAGTTTATATATCTTAAAAAACCTACAGAGACTGATTAGAATAAGAATCATACCAACATGAGCCACTTACACATAAAAAAAAAAAAGACTGATTAAAGTGAAGGTCAATAAAAAAATAAAACTCATGTAGATGTAAGATGTTTTTGTCTTGTGTCTTGTAGAGCTGGAGAGGGGAAAAAAAAGGAAAAATAATACTTACAGCTCCATTATACACCACTGTCTGAACAAAGCTGAACAAATAGAAGTTTTCTTTTGTGGTATGCAGTGTGGCTTTTGTGGCAGGAAGACTATCTGATATCAAGCCAGCTGCACAAGGGGTGTCCACAGGTTAAACATGAGGCATGTTTGCTTTCCCTACTGTTCCAGTCCAGTTCTGTTTATTGACGTCTACATTTCATGGCACACTGTATTTCATATTAACTCTTACATGTTTCAGCAGTTTTGAAATTGGCCTGGGGACGAATCGTTTTCAAAGACAAGCATCTGGTCAAACATCAGTTTCTATTTTCAAGAGATCTAATCCAGTATCAAAAATACATGTAGTTATTTTATTGGCGTGAATTGCAATTGGAGTTTTGGAGATATTGGCTTTAGAGGCATCTGCCTTCTCTCCAATATAATGTGACTAAATGGCATTCAGCTTGTGCTGCTCAAAGCTGAGAAAATATTTTAAAAATTCAAAACCAGTGTCTCTTTATAAAAATTTTGACTCAGTTACTCAAGATAATCCATAGACCTTGTTACAAGCAGTTTCATGTAGGAACTATTTATATTTATCTTTCAAGTTGAAAGAAAGTAGTTCCAGTGATTCTACCGAAAAAATACAAAAGTACAAAACAGTAGTTCCTAGATTTTTTTCTGCATGAAGGAAAAAGAGAGTTTTTCTTCTAAACACATTATACATGTTAGGACATAGTTACTGAAAACATTTGAAAAGACACTAGAACTATGTGATACTGAATTGTGGTGTTCCCTGTTGTTCACGATTCCTGTGTTCAAGATTCTTTGGGTGGATCTGGATCTCGGTGACGTGCTGGAGCCATGGTCCCCCAAGACTACATAAACCCCACGAACTGACACACAAATGACACCGCCTCGCCCTCCATAACGGTCAGTTATGAACGTACCTTCAGCGACTCTCTCAGTCCAAATCAGCCCAGCAGTTCACTTCAGCTCACTTCAGTTTCAGCAACCCGACACAGAAGAAAAAAAATATCACCTTGTCACCGTCCTCTGGTTCTGGTGGCTGAAACATTGGACATGTCCAATGTTCAGCTGTTAGATGGAGCGTCCATGTTTCAGGTCATTTTCAGGTCGTAGTGGTGGTTGACAGCTGAGCGGACACACCCTCAGTATTTCAGAGCAGAGAAATCTGCTCTCATTTTCATGATTTTGAGACCAAATTTTATATAGAATTTTATAAATAATTTTTTTAATCATTTAAATTTGTCTGGGTGTGTAATAAAACTTTTCTGTGGTGTGACAAACTTAGAACACACATGTGTTGTTACTTTACAGTAAAAGGGACATTTATAATACAGTTGTACTGAAGTGTCCAACAGAAATCCTACAAAAAAATAGTTACTGATAAAGACTCTTTTTATTACTTGCACTATTGTTTGAAGCTTACAGTGACAAAGATAAATGTCCAAACTCTTTTAGAAAACCTACGTAAGAGTGCCAGTCAAATCATTCCCACAAACAGAAAGACAATTCATGTTTACTTGTATTCATTGTTATTAGTTCAGTCATTTCTCCCTGTGGAGAACAGAGGAAAGTCACTGTCCAAGGTGTTTCCTTTGCTTTCACAATGCTTGTGCGCATGTGAGCATGTGGTGTCACTCTCTCCTTAACATCAGCACTTCACCGCTACCCATAATGCACTGTGGGAAAGGTAACACCCATTTTGTTTACCTGGAGGAAACCAGAGGCAGCAACTCCCTGAAGAGAAGAAGAGGAAACAAAGCCAGAAAAGAAAAGTTTGTGTTTAACTTTTCCTCATTATATATGAGCCAGTTGTTTTTGTAGTAAAAGGGGATTTTAGAGATACTTTGGAGACTTTTTAATAGAGACTTTAGAATTTGTTTTCCTACCTTTTGGCATTACAAAGGTGTGCGTGAGAGAAGTAGGACAGTCAGAGTAATGGGAGGAGCTGCAGGGCTCTCCATGTATGGACTCCAGCCTCTGTTCATATGGTAAATAGAGGGTCACATGGGGCAATAGTCTTGGAGCAGTGGGGGGGAAAAGGGAGGGAAAGGAACAAGGAGAGAGTGAAGACTCACTGCAGGACTTTGGCCTGCCTCACGTGCAGGAAGAGGCACTTTCACCCTGAGTATAGAGGACACTGAACAACAAGAAGGAAACAAAACAGTTGGAGTAAGTGCCATGTTGTAGTAAATCTGAATTCCCAGCTTTCCCAACTGGGGACTTAAGTCTTCCACTTGAATTCCTTTGGATATATTTCTCTTTCCTTGTGAGGCTGAGTTCAACGGAGAGTGCCTTCCTGGTTGTCGTCCCTGGACACATCTTCATACTTTCTTCCGGACAGCTGAAGTGCCAAGATGCCCACTAACTTCACTGTGGTGCCAGTGGAGGATGCAGAAGGAGGCAGTAACAGCGCAGCTGCAGCTGGAGACAACAAACCGGTCAGTTTGGGAAAACTTTTTGGACAGGCGAAGGATGAAGACAATTCACAAGAACCAAACTCAGGTAAGAATTCAGTGTAGGACAAAACCAGACATACACTTAAGGGGGGTCTATTTTCAGTACTCCCCTATTCCTGTTCAGGGTCATGAGGGAACTTTATCCTATCCCAGCATGCACTGGGTGAGGGATAGGTGTTAAAATCAGGGTTCCCATGGGTGCTGGAAATCCTTGATAATGCTTGATGAATGAATGAAATGTTTAATTTAATTTAAAAAAAAGCAAGACAGCAGCTTGTGATGTGTTTCAGCACTGATTTCAGCAGATATCCAAATTCAGGTATTGGAACTGGATCAGAATCGCATCTTTAGTGGGGCTGCATGATTTGGTAACACACTCACATTGTGATTATTTTGACTGAAATTGCAAAATGCGATACAATTGGGAAAATGATCAGTTTTGCATTACAATTTTCATGCTCACTGAAAAAAAAACCTATCAAAATTGTGATGATGTGATATTTATTGAGGCCTGAACCAAACAATCTCATCTGGAGAACAAGATTTTTAGGACAGGTCATCTCTGCTGCACTATAGTACCTCATTGTAATGCTGATTTCTCATGCATTTTTCCCTTTTCAAAATGTTGCGATTTGGTTCTGCAATTTAGATATTGTAGTATGTGTATAAATATGTAATTTACCACTGCTGGTAGGTGCTGGAAAAGCTTGAAAATGCACTTTGAAAAAACTTGAAAAGTGCTTAAATTTGTCTTTAGAAAAAGTGTAGGAACCCTGCAAAATGTGTAAGAACTATATGTGTCACTGTATAATTGAACATGGAAGTATGCTGACACACAGTCAGATACATGCTAGGGCAGGCACAATACACAAGCAAACACACAAACACACAGAGCTTTTAAGTATGACGTTGTTTGACTAGTTCGAACTTGCAAGGCAGCTTGATTGGTGTGGTAAGAAGGTGACTGTATGTTGTTATTGAAGTCCACACAACCCTGATTGATGGTTGAGGCTCTTGGGCTGTAGTGGAGAGCTGTATGTCTGTTATAAAAGAACATAACTTACAAAACCAGAGAGCCCTCACAGCAAACTGTGCAGAAGTAGCGGAAAAAATGTGTAAACTTTAAGAATTCTGTGAAACACCCCCTGAAAGTAGACATTTTGAACTATCTTCACTTTATACCTTTTTTAAGGGTGATCAACTCCAAATGTATTTCCACAATACTCGTCTGACTCACCAGTGGTCTGTATTATGAACAAAGCTCAACACAGCCACACTGTCTTTGCATGAGCTGGCTTGACAAAACCTAAAACTCCTGTCAGAGATAACTGGTATAATGATGGTGGTTATCAACTTGCTTTGTAAACCCAGACTTTCTTCTTTAGGTGCTGTGCACAGTTACATAAAAAGGAGCATTTGGTGTGCAATTAGACTCTTCTTCTGCACAAAAGAAAGCGATCATGAGTCGCCCACTTCTGTCAAGATGAACAAGTGGTTATGATGGAGAACCATGAAGAATATAAGAAATATTTTTATGGCACTATTGCTGTAAATGAGGATAGAGAGGATCGCTGGCAGAAAATCTCTAATCAACTTGATACGCTTTTTTTTTTATTTCTATTTCTAACTGACAGCAGCACATTAAACAATTAACGGTAATTAAATGAAAAAACTGAATGTCATTGATTCAGTATTATGCATGATAAACAGGATAGGCTAATCAATTTTCCAATCAGTGTTTGAGCTGCAGTATTAGCAGTGCAACACAGACATGGCAGCAAATAAGTTTCAAGCTTATAAACATAATTTGGGTTGGGGGGGTGTTTGGGTTTTATGTGCCCCCAAAGTTAAAGATAGGGGTGCAACGCAATTTCACTGGGATTTGAAAGGACCACGAATAAAGTGTTAGCATATGCTATGTGGTTCCTAATATTTAATTTACATAACATTTATGTTTTATGCAAAACACTTCTGGGTAAAATACTGGCAGAGACGGCAGCGTATGATTGGCTGTAGCAACAAATGACCCTCACTGAAGGAAGACGGCCAAAGAAGACGCCTGAAGAATCAGTCTGAAATCTCACACAAAGTGAGAGCTTTATCAGACTTTTGCTTTTTACATTTGAGTGATGATTAACTTTATGAGGCCGACGATATTTGACATTGCAGCGCACAACATTCAGAGGCAGTGGAAGCCTCTGAACGTGAACAGAATATGAAATCTGTCTCAGCTCAGCAACTATCATGACTTTGAAAACACCAAATGACTTGATTAGTGAATTTTGTTAGTTTATAACATGAAGAACTGTAAAATATCGCTCAGACAGACAGTGACAGATCACAGGCAGTAAACTTGGCATTTCGTCCTCACAGCGTAGCGAAGGTCAAGCTGCATGCAGCATGCAGAGTTGATATATGTTCATTATAATGTTGATTAATGTTTTTGTGCTTCTGTAATTATTACCATCATGAGACTGGTCATCTAACATTATGTAGGCAAACATTTTTGTCCCCTCAATGTTTAAGCCAAGTCAGCACCCATGAATACGAAGATAGACTTAAGGGAAGGTATGACAGATCCGACTAGTCAAGTCGTTTGGGGATTAATATGAATACATGTGATCCACTTTAATCATTAATCTGATACAATATGACAGAAGACAGTATGTTCGGCTGCTAGGTGGCTGCATCTGATGAATTCTACTCCAGATGACCACATGCTTTCGTTTCCAGGCTGACTGGGCATGTTTTACAGCAACATGCATAAACATGGCAATTCCTGTTGAGCAGGAATCTGTGGTCTATTTTGTGTTGTGACACAGATCCAACTAATATGGGTTGGTTGTTCTCAGTAAAAGCTGTGACATCAGTGTGGAGGTATTTGGAGCTGAGTGGTTAAGTCCTGGAAATGAAAGTAAATCAACTGACAGCAGCAGAGAGAGGGACAGTTTGAAACTTTGACTGCAACAAGATGATTGGCTCATTGAGGTCAGCTGATTGAGCTGAAGGGGATGGGGTGGTAAATAATGAGTTAGTATGAAAATAGTCTTCCTGATTTACCTTAATTTGCAGGTATTCTACAACCTGTTCCTTTAAAGTATCTCCCAGTTTGTAGGAAATGACAGCTTTATATCTCTTTATCACACCCAGACAAAGACAAACTGATTGATCATGGATGTGTTTATTTATCTGTCTGCATGCAGTTTGAAGCTGTGAGACTTTAAGAATCACACACACATACAAACTGATCTTATAGACATGCAGTTACTAAGCTAAGCTAAGCTAATTTAAGGGTCATTGCAGCCTCAAAGTTCTCCTTGCAGAGACACTTTTTTGTTTCACTCTCACATAAGTCAGGGGGTGTACAAGACACAGACGTAAAGATCAACGATTGAACTGATGCAGAAGCAGAGATGCCTTCCTGCATTTCTCATCATGCAACTCAATAGCATGAAATTTCCAACTTCAGACCTCCAAGCATTCCGGGTGCATGATGCAAAATGCAAGCAAATAACATGGCCAACTGCGACAAAGTTGTTTGGCAAGCCTACACACAATCTCACCAGTGCAGGTCTCTTGTCTCTTGTCACTAAACTGAGGAGGAAATCGTAACCAGATACTTGATAGCATTGGCAACATATCAGAATCAAAATCAGACATACTTTATTGAATTCCAGAGGGAATATTATTATTACATCAATTTACATGCAGAAAAGTTTTTACTAGATGATATTATGCATCCCTTTTAGTTGATGGTTTGCCTTTTTAAATGTGTGCTTCCATGGGTGCTGCCAATGTTCTGTAACGTCAGACAGCTGCTTCTCCGTGTAGTCAGGGTAGATGGATTTGAGTTTATAGGAATTTAAATTCTGAGTGTTGCTCGATTGCATTTTCCTAGTAGGAGGTTGGAAATGTCCAGGTTCTGAGTTGTCTGGAATGTAGCCCCCCTGCCCATGTGAATAAAGACCCACATTTTTCAAACTCCATACCACCTGTTTGTGATAACAGTTTTCTCTTAGCTGAGTTCTCCACTGATTTATCTCTGGACTCACATTACATTAATGGACTCATGATGGACAGTTAAAAAAAAAGTAGCAAAGTTGCTGCAGCACAACCAGGGACAAAACCAGTGCCTGCATTACCCACAGTGCAACAGGACTGCCAGCGGTGCAGCCAGAGATTCAGGTTTCATGCTACTAGCCACTTATATGGTCTCAAGCAGATGCGGAGCTAGATGAGGCTAGCTCACGTTCTAACTACCCGGATATTATTTTATTTAGGGTTATTTTCTATGACTCAAGAAAGCTCCCCCAGATCCACAGAAGAATTTTACAACTGTTTTCACAGGCTGAGCTGTATCCCTTATAACAAGTTAAAGGAGCAATATGTAGGAATTCAACATGCTAGAGTTGGAGCCATCAACTGTATATTAGGTTGTAGTCCTGTTTAATATATTGTCTGTGGTTGAAGCTAGTTGTTTTCCTCCTGCCCCCTCCTCCCCACACTCAGGGAAGCTCAGACAGGCTGCATGAACACTGCAGGAGTGCAGGATGCATGCCACATCGTAAACTGACAATAACAAGTAATGACACATCCTCCACTTTAAGTTGGTCAGCTGTTTATAACCCTATAAGTTGTCTGTCAATGTAAACCTAAGCCCATTGTCCTGAAAACAAGAGCCCACTGCTCTGAAAATACACACTGGACTATGAGTTAAGTGATTGTCTCACTCTGCCAAACTCCATTAACGTTTTGCTCAATTTAACATTAATAAATATCTATGCTTTCTGCAAAATGATTAATGATTTCTTATGACTCATAAGCTAACTCATGTTTCTGTTATCTCTGATGACACATCATTGACATTTAATGTTTTGTCGCAGTAAATATATTACAGATTTATCCTTTAACTGAACTTGATGTGAAAGATTTCTGGAATCTGCTCTAGCAAAAAATCTACGCCTTTAATGAGAGTGCTGTAAAGTATCATACATTCTTTTGTTAGTGTCAGTTCAGTGGGCACTTTTAAAGTCACTGAGTGTGCAGTGCTCTAAAGGGCACACACCCATATATATGTACACACACTGTGCTGATTAGACACGATTCCATCTCGACAAACAACAACATCTCAGTCCCATCATTTTCCAAAGCAGTATCTTATGACCAGTGTCATGGTTCATATTGTTCCATTTTCTGCTGCTTTCCAGGTCTTGAAGAAACCTTTATTTATTTGTTTGTTTGTTTTTCTTTTGCTGCCTTTATAATTAATAAAGGATAGCCTAAGGTTAACAGGGAAAGAGGAGAAAGATAGAGGGGACGACATGCAGCAAAGGGCCATGGGCTGGAATCAAACCACTGTTGCTTCTGAGTACAGACCGTCAGTATAAGTGGCGATGTCCCCTGAGCATTTAACACAGAGCACTTCTAGCAACTGTATAGCAGAAAAGGATATTAATCATGTAGCATTGTTTCCTTTGTGTTTGTCTGGTGGGGTTGGCTAACTGCCAGAGGCTGCCGTCCTGCTTCAAAAATCCTCCTGCACAGAGAAAAGGAAGTGTATTTTTAGTTAAATCCCCTGTGACCTTTGTTTGGTTGGTTATCACTTGTGTAATTACTCAACAGGCCGGTTTTGACACTCAGTCTCTGACTGACTTGCATAGGGTGTGTGGATAGAGATATGGGTTTGACATATTGATTTAGCAGCATGTTGTTGTACACGTCTGTATTGTACATAATGTGATGCTGAGTCTGCTGCTGTATAAACAGAAATATGGACATCTGCTGGTTAACATGATGACTGCATGGGAAGCTTTTTAAAATCATGGATCTTGTCTAAGAAAATGAAAGAACAGCATGTGAGCATGTGAGAAAATTACCACAAGTAGTCTTAATAAAAATTAAGTTTCAAAATAAGGCATCGAATGAAGTACTCCATCGGTAGCCCTAATAATATATTTACTGTACTGAATCATAAAATGACCATGATATGTCATGAGAGATAAAGAAACTGCTAAACTTTGCTAAGCTAAAATGCCTGTTGGTCCAACAACAACTCTGCAGCCATGTTACCTGTTGAAATTTCCATTTTAGTCTGGAATGTCCGTTTTTGTTTGTCCGTTTCATGTTTATTAGAGTTCAAATTAACGATAAAACACTTTAATAGAGAGTCAATCTATACCATCTATGGCTCCAATTGACTATTTCAACTACTTGTTTTTGTCAGGGGCTTATAAATTTATTTTTCATCTCCAGTTTGAAGTGACTACATGGAGTTATTAACTGGTTATTGCAAGACAAAATTATACTTTTTAATCAAATAATGTTTTATGTTATATACTAAATGGTTCAACTGAATCGATGGAAAAAAGCTACTGTTACATCGGGCCAAAAATTAGCAATTATATTTATTGTATTTAACAGTCTGAAACACACTAAGGAACCTATAAAATACTTTTTCCAAAACAATACTATTAAGATGTTAAGGAGCAGTATTTTACTTATGGGTAAAGTAAATAATTGAGTTGGAAAACTGAAAGCCTTACACTGTTGATCTGACAGCAATCAGATTAAGTAAACTGGACTTAAAGCCGCTGTACTCACATAACACGTTATCTTGAGTTGAAAAACTTAATTTGTTTGTGTTACCACTTGAAGTGATTCTTCAAAGTCGGTCCAACAGTTCTCATTTTTCAGTTTATGTTGAAATGTTAAAAATAAGTGGGAGGAGATTCTTTTTCTTTACTTTTGTGGTTATTTGAGTGGAAACACTACCGTTTTGTACACAGGGACCTCTAAAAGCAGAAGAGAAAAGTTCCTTACTGCAGTTTAAAACGTAATCCAGCATCAACTTCAAACTTGCACTCGGGGATGTTTAACTTTTAAACTTGACACTCATTTTTAGATGCACTGAGCAAAAATAATCAAGTTCCTATAAGAAAGTTAAGGGACAAACTCAACTCAACAGACATTTTACACAGCGGCCATATTGATATGAAATAGTTTGGTAAACACAGGTGTTACCAATGATACTAATTAAGATTCTGTTCCATTTAGTGTAGCTGAGCCTTTCCATTGAGGAAACATGAACAACAGCAGCAGCCTGACTCTGTCTGACCTAAATGGAACAGAACCTTAATTAGTATCACTGGTAACACCTGTGTTTATCCCACCAGGTTGGCGCGCTCGTTTTTACCACCAGAGGGGGCTGCTCGTTACAGCAGCCTCATAAGTCTTCTTCTACTAAATCATTATTTGCGCTAGTTTTAGGGAAAACTGCAGTGGAAAAAAACTCAGCAACAAGTGTCAGGTGGACCAACAACATCACCACAGACGTCTTTTGAAGCTGAAGCTAGGGTGGAGAGAAAGGGCAGGAGGAAGACTGCACAGGAGGAAGGGTAGAAGTGGAAAGGTAAAGAGCTAGCTAAACTATTTTTGCTAATGCTCCTGTTTTTCCTGCGTCTACCCAGAGACCCCCCGGTGGCGGTCACTCTAATATAGTTTTATAGTATATTAGTAGCTTCGATTGAAGGTCAAGTTTAGTTTTTTTATTCCACAAAACACTGCTGGAGTTTTACAGGATAACAGCTTTGCAGAATCTTCCAGACAATGAGAGTGAATGGTGACCAAGTTTTAAATGGGGGAAAAACAACTGGAAAAACAAAAACACGATCGGCACTTTCCCTTTGAATGCAGAGTGTTCCTTAGTTATGCTGAAATGCTTTAATCAGAGATTGAGGAAATGTGCTACGCTGAAATACTTTCTTCTTTGACAGCAAGTCTTCAGTCAGTATGTCCTCTTTTGAAATTTCCATGTCAGTTTCTGACAGGCAGTGCCTTTTTTTTCTTTCTATGCTGTTATTCATTTTTTGCTGTCATTTGCTCACATTGCTGGATTAATTTGGCCAACAAGGTCTTCTCAAAGGAGGAGAATTTAGAGCTTCTCTGCCAAGTCATCATGAGTAGGCAAGTTTTAACTAACTTTTTTTTACTTAGCTAGCAAACAATGTAATGTTTTGTTAATCTTTTGTTTATCTTGCAAACAGTGCAACGTTTTGTTAACTTTATAGCAGGTAAGCACACATTGTAACATCATATTAATAATGTAGCTAGTTTGCAAACAATTGTTAGGGAATACAGAGCTGCCAAAAGGGGTTTCCTCCCTTTTTTTGCAGGCCCTGATTTATATTCAGAATTATTTATTATTTAGATCTTTTTTTTCATTCATTCATTCATTTATTTATTTTTAATTTGAGTAAGTATCTCCATACTGATTTAACTCTAAATTCGGTTTACACAAATAAAGTTGGATTTACTAAATGAAGATTAATTGTTAATTTGCTAATTTTAAACCTAAACTAATCTTAGATTAAATTCATCTTTGCTGGTATCAAGATTCAATCAAGAATCAACCAAGTCGAGATTAACAAGATTTGGTCAAGGTTCACACACAGTAAACATATGTGTGTTAGTTTCTAGAGTCCAAAAACAGTCCACATAATTAATAACAACAACAAACAACAACAAATAGTAATTACCAACAATTGTTAACATTTATTGCATGCGCTGCTGACAGAAATAAAGTATATAAGGTTAAGAGGTAAATATTGCCCTTTTTACAGCATGCATGTGCTGTTATCCAGCTGGTGTCCACATGAAATTTTACATGTGTGTGGTGTGAGAGGCCTTCGATGCACTGCAGTGTTTAAGCATCTACATATAGGAAGTTAGCTTGTGTATGACAACTTCATTATTGTTGTTTTCATGCTTTATCCTGCCTCCTGTTGGTTTTACATCACTGTGGTGAACACAGTTACCATAGAAGTTATGAAATATTTATCAATGTGGCATAGTTTGTCACAGCTGACTTGATGGAGCCCAGGTGTCTCTTTGTTTATTATTCAGTATTATTTAATACAATTTTATGTGAATATACAGATGATCACAAGAGTTATCTTGCCATATTCCTGAAACCACAATATCAGCACAGAAAAATATGACTTTATTCCCTGTGCAAACAAAGGCAGAGAAGTTGTCTTACTTCCTTATTTCCTTTCTTCAGCCTAATGTATTCCCTTGTGTCATTTATATTCCTGTAATAATCCAATCAACAGCTTAAGATAAAAAGAGAGTGACTTCTCAGTGCCGCAAAGCTAACACTGATTACAGATCTAACCCTGACCTTAACCTCTGCACAATGGTGTTATATATTTTTCAGAAAGAATCTTTCAGTTTGTTTAAAGGGCTGAGGTTCTGGCTTGCAGCCCACTGTGGACATGAATGTCAGAGAAACTATCCATTGTACTCAAATAATCTTCCTCATTGATTCCTTATTGCATGCTTGGATTTTGTTATAATCCTCACCGTGTCATGTGTCATCATTCACAGTAGAGTGTTCTTCTTATGGCACAGATCTTCAGTGATCTCACCGCTATTTAGGCCTTGGGTTCTTCGAGGCAATAAAGACATCAGTGTGCTACGTGATAACATATCAGACATATTAAACTGAGACCACTGACTGCAAAACAACCAGGGGCAAGAGAAATCAAACTGAGAAGCAGCTTGAAAGGCACTTCTTAATGTTACTCTATGCTGCTTTATCTCCTCAAGTGTGTACAAAAGCTGATTGTTGCCAAAGGAAACTGAAATCTTTGGCCTTTATTTACCATAAAGCATATCGGACCCTACTATCACAAAGTTTAAGAAGAAACAGCTGTATAAAAAGTCATTAAAGTATGGAGTGCTATGAATCCATATAGTAATTCGGACTGATACAGGTGTCATCT
This sequence comes from Lutjanus erythropterus, assembly GCF_056507025.1. Lineage (NCBI taxonomy): Eukaryota > Metazoa > Chordata > Actinopteri > Lutjaniformes > Lutjanidae > Lutjanus > Lutjanus erythropterus. The sequence continues at coordinate 31,561,637 of NC_139328.1, read as the reverse complement.
GTATCACATTGTTGGATGGTTTACTGGTTAACAACAAAGAGAAAGTAGTGATTTCAAAAATATCACTATATCAGTATTGAATATTTGAAGTAGTTTCAATACTTTGTTTTTGCAGTATTGATAGGGTGGCTTGACATTTCATGAGTTACACATGTGGATGCTACCTGTTCATGGCTGAAACCGATGCACCAGACTTTTGTAGTTCCTTCAATTTCCCGCCTATCAGTGGCTGTATAAGACGCTTCTGTGATTGGCTGTTGTAAAGACCGCCTGTGCTGTGACTCGCTTTTGTCAACTACTCCCGTGTGGTAATTGGCTTAGGGCTGCACGATATTGGAAAAAACTGACATTGTGATTTTTTTTAACCCTGCGATATATATTGCAATATGAAAAAATACAGGAATTTTCACCAGATGACTTGAATAGCACTTTATGTTACTGCTGCCATCTTGTGGACAATTAACCTGCACTGATCTTGCGACTCACTGCATATGCAGGGGCGTGGTCCACTTTGGCAAACTGATTAAGAACGATTGTGATTGGTGGATCGCTGCACGCGGTGTGTGTCAGGTACCCTTAAATTAGGTGATTTCGTTTGCCTCCTACATTGCAGGACCTGCGATGTGACTATTGCGCACACGTACATTGCGATGACGATGCTCAAACGATATATTGTGCAGCTCTAAATTGGCTGTTGTAAAATCCCTTTATGCTGTGATTGGAAGTTCTAAAAAACACCCTGTGCTGTGATTGGCTGTTGTTAAGTCCCCCTGTGTTGTGATTGGATGTTGAGAAAAATTGTATTTGCTGTGACTGGCTATTGTAAACTCTGTTATAAAATATATCAAAATGAGAAATTTCAGTATCGTGATAACACTCGTCCAGTGTGAAATATTTAGGGAGATTTATTGGCAGAATATAGCAGGAATGGAATAAAATATTCCTATGATTTCATTAGTATAGTCACCTGAAAATAAGAATTGCTGTTTTCATTAACTCAGAATGGACTGTTATATCTGCAGAAGACGTAGGTCCTCTTCCATGGAGGACAACATGTTGCATCTCCATGTTTCTATTGTAGCCCAACATGGACAGACCAAATACTGCTTCTAGCCTTTTGTGTTTTGCACAAGTTTCACAGCCGCTGTAGTTTCTCCTACATATTTGGGCAGGGAGGAGAGATGCTCGCAATGTGCAGGCTCACTATTAGATGCCACAAAATCTTAAACAATGGTCCTTGAATTTTACAGCGTGCATGTGAATTTTCAAATAAGTAGCCCCATTTATTCACAAAGACCTCACTGTTAACATGTAAATGTTCAGTGTCTGGCAATAATTGTTGGAAAGCCATATATATATAAAGATATAAAGCCTTAATTTTCATTTGTGTTGTTTCTTTTCTACAAAAACATCTCTCATTGTCTGAAAGTGCCCTAATCAGACAGCAGCAATAAGTTTCATTTTACCTGCATTTGTCAAAAAAAGTCGACTGATGATGACACAAATTAAATGCCATTGAAAATCAGCATCCTCCTTCCTTTGTTTTCTTGTTGCTCTATTAAAGTGTGCATCTTTCAGTATGGGTATTTTTCCTGTGTGCCCCACTAGGAGATGACAGTCAGAGAGAGTCCAGTCCATTCATCAGCTCAGACAATGACACAGAACACTATTATGAAGGCAAGAACATGGCCTTGTTTGAGGTAAGACAAAATGTTTTTTTTCAAATGTTCACTGTTAATGATGGTTAAAATATTTGATGCAGATAACAAAAATCTGTGTATGTTTAAAGCAAATTCAAGCATATGATCAGTGATGCAAGAAGATGCATTTTGTGTGAGATAACAAAATAACCAATTGCAGGTACATTATTGAAAGCTGACACAAAATGAAAGACTGGTATATAATCAGAAGGTTGCTAGTTCCAAACCACCACATGGGAAACAAAGTGCTTCACACTCTGCAGCAAATTGAAATCTACTAATTATATAAGCATTAGATGTTTGTCATAAGACAGATAAAACCAATTCCAGTAATGTAAGATAAAAGAAAAGAAAAAGACAATCAAGAATATGAAACACAATCCAAGTAAAATAAAAAAAAAAAAAACACAAGTGAAATCAATAAAACTATGAAGAGCCTGAACAATAATTAATAAGATCCTAACATAAGTTTTAAAAATCTTGGATAAAATGGGAGTGATGTGGTCAGGCCTCTTGGTTCTGGTTGTTAAAGTGCGCTCCTGTTGTATGTGGTTGTACTGTTCAGATGTGGTAAGGTGTTGATAGAAAAGAACGTGCCTGCTTTTTTCTCATTCTGTCTCTCTGCAGGAGGAAATGGACAGCACCCCTATGGTGTCATCACTTCTCAACAAGCTGGCCAACTACACCAACCTGACTCAGGGTGTTCGTGAGCATGAGGAGGCTGAGGACGGGGTCAGGAGGGTCACTGTCATGGTACGGACCACTTTTTTTAAGCTGCTGAAAATTTTAATGACAGAAATTACAGATTCAGGTTTACAGCCTGTATGATCTTTAGTCCGGATAGTCAGCAGCCTTGATACTTGCTGTGATGTCTTGAGAGGTCGGGAGCTTTTCTCTTGGGCTTTTGAGGTGTAGTTGCAGGGAATGATAAATTCATCAGAAATTCACTTTATTGAGTCTTTTCTTAACAGGACAACATATTCTCAGCAGATAAACAAAACCAAAACTGGGATTTAAATGAAACTGAATTATGCTGTCTTCTTTCTAACAGCAACTCTCGCCCTGGCTGTCCTCCTGACTATGGGTTTTGTAGTCCTTTAATGGATACCGTGATGGGTTGTAGTCCTTACTGCAGCAATTGGGATGGGATATATTTCTTATCTATGACACAACCTCTCATGACATCACATGCTGTAGAAACAAAGTCTGGCAGGTTTTTTTATCATCTAAGGGGCACTTCAGTAGTGAAGTCCTGCTTGGATAAATTTTCTTCAGCCCGCATTCAGAGTAAGCTCTGCCTTAAAAAACACACAACCCTCTCATTCATTTGAATGAATGCCACGCTCCCCTCAACACTGTGTAAGCCCCATGAACTGACAGACGTTGGAGTTTAAGACTTTTTTCTTAAAAAATGCTTAAACCAATTCATCAAGAATCAAAATTAATTTAATAACTGATTATTAATCGATTAAGTTTTCATGTGTGTTTGTTCTGAGTTATTGCAACAAGGCCTTATCACAGGCTATCAAATACCGATGTTGCTTTGTTATGCTATGTTATGTAACTTCAAACTCAAGTGACAATTCTTGGTTTTCACATGGGTACTAACCCCAGCCTCCTTGACAAAAGTCCTGTTTTTGTTTGAGTCAATGCCAATGTGGTGAAACTTGTTGAGCGTACAGGCAGAGGGCTCTATAAGATATAGACACCACCACACACTTGTAGTGGGTCATAAGTGCAGATTATACATTTAAATACATACCAGCATTTATCAACCAGTTAAATATTTCCATCTGTCATTATGAAACCCAATTCATATTTTTTATAAATGTATTAAATAAAACCACTGGAAAAGATATAGTAATTATTTATTGGGTATCTTATTTGTTATTCAGGAATCTTTAAGATAAAAAGCATGATAATAAATGGAATATCCTTCAGATTTTAGGTGTAGGATGAGTTTCAGCAGAAACAAGTTTTGCTTTTCAGTTTTCAAGTTTTACATACAGTTTACTGTGGACTTTGATCTCTGGAAAGATATCCCGAGGAGATCAAGTCGCTCATAAACACTTCTAAAGAATGGGCTGTATTGTAAGAGATGTGACTTTTAATAAGAATGACTGAAAGTCTTTCATCTTATAATTAGTAGATTTTGATGTTATACAGAAGACATACAGTTAACAGTTAGCTACTCAAAGGGACTCAACAATATGAAACTGCGTGATTGTTATGCTACAGATTTAGGTTTTAGAGACTGTTGTGTCATTGCTGAGTGGCAAACATGCACCACATGGGGTGTCTATTTAATTATACAAAAAATCTTTGATGTATTTGAGGACCAGTTTTGTTTTTGACATTTTTTGTAATCATTCATTTAATTTTTTAATTACTTTTTCTTTGCAGATTTGTTCCTCTATAATAATATTTAATCCTGTATTACATCAAGCTTTAAGATACACTTTATAATCTGACCATGTTAGCACAGTCGCACATGTTTTGTGTGTGTGCTTACATTCACTTTAGTTAACAGTGTAGAAATTGTTGCCATTTCAATGCACAAACCCGCGATTTTAGAGGACAGAGTTTAAGAAACGTTACATTAGTTCCATATGAATAAGGTGCTGAAATATTGCTGTCTAAATACTGTAGCTGCCTTTTGAATGCATTGTAGGTTTAAAACAAGTATTGAACAATATAATATTTATATTATGTATAAATTATGTATAAAAAATCCTATACATAAATATGCGTGGATGGAAATGGATAAAAAGTTATTTTAAAGCACTTTTCAGAGCTTCCAGTTTGCACAGTGCAATTTACTTCTGCTTTTCCAGTGAAGGACATAAGTAGGGCTGCAACTAATGATTATTTTCATGATTGAATATTTTGGTGACTTGGCCCTGGATTAGTCAGTTTTCCCAAGGTGGCATGTCAAATTGCTTTTTTTGATCATTGATAATTAATCAATTAGTCAACTAATTGTTGCAACTCAACACTAGTTAATTTCTGCAGTGGAATGTTGAATTCAGCACAAATTGTGAAAAATCTCTCTTAAAACTGTGTCTGAAATTAAGAAAAAAGTACCTTATTTTGGACACCGTAGGTTGTCAGTGCATCACTGTCTCCCAGTTGAGTGGCTGGATCTTTTTTAAATCTGACAAAGTGAAGTTTCTTTGACGATATTAGTGAAGAAGAAGGAGAAGTGGAAATGGGTTAGATAGCAAGAGGAATGGGGAGACAGAGGTAAGAGGTGTTTTGAGGCAGATAGTGAGGACCAAGATATCCTTCCCTTTAAAGTCTGTCTGTATTGAATCACTTGAGGTTCATGTGACACAATGGATGATCTGAGAGGTGAGGGCGGGCAGCCCATGAAAAAAAGGGAGGGGAAATTGCTGTGTAGCAGTGGCACTATAACATGCATGCAGCTATATGTTGGTAGGTTCCTTTTATCTGTCGCTTTAGTATCTATATTCTTTAGATTAATTCGCCTTATAGATATAGGCTTTTAATGTGAATTTATGTCCCTCAAAATTTCTGGGTGAAGCAGACAAGATGTAACTCTTTTTTGCAGCAGTAAAATGGCAGAAGCGAAGACACTAGAATAGAACTGAGTGAGTGCTGTTTTCAATCAACATAACAGCACAAATAACTGAATGATATTGTTGCATATTGGACAACATATATGCCGATATAGACTGATACAGCTTTGATCATGTTGATAATATTGGTCAACTGATATATTGGTTGGGCTCTGATATAAAGTGGAAGGTTAAGGGTAAGCTACAAAAACTGATTTTGTGAAGTTTTAAAATGCTCCTCCCAAAGTGTTTGAATATGTCAAATAATTTTCAGAATATTGCGCCGTTATTTTCGGGAAGGCCCCAGAATTCTGATGGTCCTCACACCAAATGTACATAATGTCCCAAATGTTATTAGCGTTACTAGTTAAACCAAACACATATCAACTGATTAATGACATAACACTCTCTGTGGGCCCTCTGTGAACAGTAGTGCTACTCACACTTAAGTGCTTTACAAACAACCTAATGTGGTTTCTTTGATAGTATCTTGATAACTGTAGTTATTATCAACCTTTGAACACAGTCACAAAGTCACAAGGTCAATCACATCACCTTTGTACACAGCCTGGTGTGTCATGTAAATAACCTGCTTAGCGTGGGAAAAAGACCTGATATCACAGTAACTTCACGAGTAAGACTTGTGTAAAGGTTGTGGTCAGGAAAGACACTTTTCCTCTGCTCAAATACAGAGTGCAGCTGTGAACTCAATGGGTGTGTGTAGCAGTCAGTCTTCTCACTGCTGGTTGGCTAACAGCTGTTCAATCTGCTCAGTAAACTTCCCCTCAGCCTTCACAGAGAGGAGAACTATGTCAGTGGTGTGGGAGTTTGCGTTTAAGCGCCAAGTGGACGTGGACACTGGAGGCGTTTCCTCCCTTTTGTGCCAGCTGGCATACTGGCTGCTGATAGTGTTTAAAATGACACACACAAAGATAGAGCTCCATGTTCATATGTGCTTCATGTGGTGTTTTAGTGGAATTTCTGACAAATTTTATCCATTCTTGATCGGTAAGAAAAATGTTACATTTTGCACCGAATCAGTATAACCTAAAAACCACTGTTTTAAGTTTTTTTTTAAACTTATGAGACATAATAGAGCATGGGAATGTCCATCATATACTTCCATCATTATGTTCCAAGCCCTTCTACACTCTGTGACTAGAAATACTTGACAAAGAGTGCATCGAATTAATTTTCAGGTTCCCAACTTTAAGATGATGCATACCACTTCTATGTGGCATATACTGTTGACCTGCTATCTCCCCCTAAAATACCCCATTAAAAATGTCAAAAATAATCCTTTGCTGAGGAGGGGTGGAGTTTTTTTTTTTTTTTCAAAGTTTCCCTTTTCCATTCATGGATGATGCCTACAGTTTATATTATATAAGGATACTGAGTGAGTTGTGTATAATTAAAATATCATCTGGTTGTGTGTGGGATTAAATGGACTGTGTCCATGTATCATCAGTGACAGACAGCTCTGTACTGTAAAAGTCAGTCTCTTTATTGTTGCTCATGAAGGGCAAAATCAGTTAAAGGAAACAGCTAAAGGATTAGTGTGACATTTTGGGTAATACTCTTTTTTTTTTCTTGAGGGTTAGATGAGAAGATTAGCACCACTCTCATATCTATCTATTGAAGCTACTACAGTTTTTAACTGGGTATGAAACAGTCCCAGTGTATCACTGATGCCTCTGTGTGACCTACATGACCAAAGGCAAACATCAGCCTGAAGATCGTCTATTTTTATATAGCTGTTCTTAATGGCTGCCACCAGGTTGGATTTTCCTTGAAACTAGATTAAATAAACCTGTGTTTACATTTTCCCAGGCGAAATTACAGTGAGTAGTACATTAGCCAATTAAAATGAGAAACACATGTACACATTTACATGTTTGTTTTGACAGTATATTTTGTGGTTATCACTTTTGTCCATCGGGGTCTCCAAACTCAACACAATATTAATGATCCTCGTAGTCACTTTAAATATGAAGCTACAGCCAGCAACACACTAGTAGTTTAGGATAAAGGCAGAAAGTGGGGGGATGTGCCAGTCTGACTCTGCTTGAAAAGAACAAAATCCTCCAGCTCTAAAAGTCACAAATTAACATTCATTCATTTTCTGTAACTGCTTGTTCCGTAAGGGTTGCGGGCTGCTGGAGCCTATCCCAGCTGACATTGGGCAAGAGACAGGGTTCACCCTGGACAAGTCGCCAGTTCATCGCAGGGCTGACACATAGACAGACAACCAGTTACACTCACATTCACACCTACGGGCAATTTAGAGTCACCAATTAACCTAGCATGCATGTCTTTGGACTGTGGGAGGAACCCGGAGAGAACCCACGCAGACACGGGGAGAACATGCAAACTCCGCACAGAAAGGCCCTGCCCCAGCTGGGGAGCTGGGGGATCAAACTCAGGACCGTCTTGCTGTGAGGCGGCAGTGCTAACCACTGCACCACCGTGCCGCCCACAAATCAACATGTTATATCTTATTCCATAGAAAACAGTATAAACAGTTGACAAGTTATAATTTTATGGGTGTTATGTGCTCCACTGTCTTGTGGCCAAGCATATTTGCTTTGTCCCTTGTTAACATGTTAATTAGTGAGTTTTAGAGTTGCTGGTAGGTGAGTTTTGTTACATCCAGACAAAGCCAGGCTAGCTTTTTCTCCATCTCCAATCTTAAGTTAGTAGTTACTGTAGTGTAGTTGGTGTCTGGGTTGCCTTAAAATTTTAAGGTGATTGAATTTGAAAAGACAAGTTGAGACAATTTTGTAATGATTCAAAACAAATAAACTTTTCTAGTCACAAGTCACTGAGAAGTCAGCTGATGTTGATGTTTCTTGAGAAACTTAATTTAATGAGTCGATTGAACTGCATTTCATTCACTGATCTCATCATTTCAAGTCAAAAGACTTGTAAGTTAGAGGATATTGTGTTAAGAAGTTCTCAAGTCTTTGAAATTGAAGTTGATTTGCTAATTGGCTGCTGGCTTTCCTCAGTTTCCAGTATTAATGCTATGCTAAGCTAGCTAGCTGTAGCTTTATATGTCACAGGCCTGATATGAGATCATTTGTATAGCCCAGGTTGAAAAATTTAATGCAATATACTGCAATAGATTTTTGACTTTTGAGAAAAACTTTAAAACCTCAGGGAGAGCCACAGAAGAGGGATCCCCCACTCAGGATGGACAGATGTGCAATAGATGTCACGTGTTAAATACAGAATTTGATGACAGAGTTTAAGCACAGCTCCCAAAATGTCAAACAATTCTTTTAAGGATAAGGTTTGTCCATAACGAAACTAAACTGGATTTGTAAGGCTGTTGCTCCAGTGCACAGCAACCAGTATGAGTGCAAAGCTATGTGTCACTTGCTTTAAAGTACATTTTACATGGAATAGATTACTATATTTTTGAAAATTTAGCCTACAGGCATTTAAAAAAGCAGATGGAATGTGAATTACTTGCATCTGATGACATTTTCATCCCCCCACACTGTGAGGAATATAATTCCTGCAGGGAAATACTGAACCCTGTATCCTGTGTAGGTAATCAAAGAGAGTTCATCTAAATATACTGAGTCTGAGGAGTCAAATCATATGAAATCACATGAGAATATGCTGCAGTTACTACACTATTTGCCTCCTTGAACATCCAGAATCTTTGGGTGAACACACAGGGGGACCTTGGACTGTGGCTTTGTATAGAGGCATTGATGATGTTTTACTAAAACCCGCCCCCTGAATGATAGCTGTGTTTCTTCTTTGAGAGATCTGAGGATTGAGACAAAAAAGAAGGAGTCAGCTTATGCAGACAGAGTGAGGGGGAGAAAAACGGAAAAGAAAAACAGAGTAACACAAGAGAGAAGATGTGGGAGATCTGGAAATCAACATCAGGCACGTCACAGTATTTAGACAGACAGCTGAGTGCAGTGGAGAAAGCCCAGGACAAAGTGTTTGTATCTCGAAAAATGGTATGTAAACTTGATTTTTGTGCTGTCTGTGTGATGCATACTGTTAATTTTATGGAAGACAATAAGAAGGGATAATGTTACTGTGACTGTTAGAGCCTAAACAAAATAATGTTGCTTTGTACCTAAAGCTGTTGTATGGATCAAGGATGATATTTTACCTGAAGAACCTGCTCCACGTTCAAGGTAGAATCAGTAGGGTTTGTATGAGCTGTTCATAAACACACCAGAAAGTTAGCTGATTGTTGGGTCTCATCTCCAGGATGTTGGTAAAGCATCCCAAGCACAGCAAAATAATGAGAAGATAAGGAAATGTTTATATGAGTGTATAAATTGGAGCGGCGGGGGTTGAATTTGGTGTACTTCGGTGTACTTTTACTTTATTAAAAATATTTTGCTTTTGTGTTTTTTAATATTGTCAGTGTGGATCTTTGAAATTTAACATTTAATTAATAATTTCATGTTCAACACAAAGAACAAAGCAATTACAGTTCTTAGTCCTAGTCTTCTCAGCTCCCTTCCCTCTTTTCTCTTCCCCCTGTTTTTTTTTTGTTTTTTTTTTGTTTTGATTTATTTCAATTTGTATTGCCTTCAGGCACATCCACCAAAATTGAAAATCCTTGTAAATCATTTTTGTAGGGTATCTTTGGGTCATAAATGACAAGCAAACAGCTGTGTTGTGTTTTTAAACTTTGAAGTCCCCCTCCTCTAGTGTTTTAATAGTAATAAATAATAATTATTTTTATTTATAGCGGCTCTCAAACAGGGGGTGTAACTCAAAGACATTTATAAAGAAGTGAGGAAACAAGATAATAAGTGTAAAGTGCAAAATCGGAGGATAAAACCAAGCAATCAGATGAATAACAAGTAAAAGAGGAAACAGATAGCAGATAGATAGTATGCTAAGAATGATAGAATATGTGAAACATAATAAGACACGCAGTGGCACTTAGAAGCAGTGTTAAATAAAAAGTTTTTAACTGTACTTTAGAAATGTTCTCAGGGCTTTCATCTCTCACAGCCTCTGGTAGGGGACTTAATGGTTTTGGGGCGCAGTTTAAAATGGCTTATTTGTGTGATGGTAAAAAAAAAAAAAAAATAGCAACAGAGGATCTAAGAGGCTGTGAATAATCATAAAACGACAAAGAATTGGTAATGTAGGCTGGTCCCAAACCTTTGAGAGCCTTGTAAACAAGTAAAACAAGATTTGGTTATTGTTCATTCACCTGGATATTTGAGCTTCACTGTGCAGAATAATGGCCTTTTGGCAAATTCATCCGCTGAAAGATGAAGGTTTTCTCTGTGCTCATCTTAGATCTCAGTATGTGCATATGAGCTGATTTTGTGACATTTTTGTGAAGGTTAGTGGGAATGTGGTATTTTGACACTTTTAGCGCACATACACGGAGAAATTTAGATGTTTCACTGATGTAGAAGACATCTTATATCCAGCAGTTTAAACTGAATGTAAAACATATGACATAAATTATTATTCAAAATAGAGTACTTTTTCATTTTTTTTTTCATTTGCATTTTGAAAGAAGTTCATTCTCTCAGTTAAGCCAAATAACCAAATAAGAGTCCTTACTACACAAATGGCCTGTAAAATTAAATTGCAATTGAAGCTGGCTTTGACAACAGCCCTAACCCTAACCCTAACCCAACTGAGCTTTAGGGACGCCACATAACATGCATGCTCTTGAGAGAGGCAGTGTCCCTCCCCTTCCAGCATTCTACATATGAACGTATTGGAAAACATATATCTGGTAGACCATGGTGAAAGATTAATCATTTTTTTGATCCTGTTTGAATTGTGCCATTAATTACACAGATGATGTTTATTTAAAAGAACATTTTACAAGGCAATAAAGTCACAATTAAATTTCCTCTATTGAAAACACAGCATTCTGAGCCAATTCAGGTTCTTTGTAAAACTCAACCATAGTTGTAGATTTTTTAAAATGCATGTTGATTAAAGGCCTTATGTATAACAGCACATTACGCAGTAATATGTCAAATCTCCAGCACTGACTTACTGTAGGGCCCTATGAAATCTGCGTGATGGCTGCAACTAATGGTTATTTTAATTATTTGTAATTAATTAATTGGGTGATTATTTTCTCAATTAACTGATTAATGGTTGTTTATTTTCAGATGTCAGAAAATGGTGAAAAATGTTGATCAGTGTTTCTTGAAGCCTGAGATGACGTCCTCAAATGTCTTGTTTAACTCACAACCCAGAGATATTCAGTTTACTATCAGAGAAGAAGAAGAAACTGGAAAATATTCACATTTTAGAAACTGAAATCAGAGAATTTTGACTTCTTTTTCCTTAGAAAATTGCTCAAACCGATTAATTATCAAATATTTGACAATTAATTTAATAATCAATTCAGCCCTAATTATGCTACCACAGAAACTATAGGGCCCAACCTTAATGCTGCCATCAGTCTGATTTCAGTCACATTTGTTGGGGGAGACGTTGAAATTGTTGCAAGTGATTCTTTGACAACCTGGGAATGAGATTCAACAAGCAATTGTCTTTCCTCAGAATCACTTGTAGCAGCTTTAAGTTATGATAAGATGCCAGGGCATGATTAGGATAGGACGCAAGCCATGAGCTTAGGAATTGATTCTGAAATAGGAAGATATTTTTTTCCTTTCCTTGATAGTAGTACTTGGTACAAATCAGAGGATGTTTACTGAATGCAGTCTGAATACAGTCATGGTGTAGGTTTGACTTGAACAGGATGATCAATGATGTGATGTACCAGATTGTTGAATTAATGACATTTTTCATTGGAATTCTCCTCTCTTCTCTTTCCCTCTCGTCTGTCTGCTCATCCACAGGTCTCCCAGATGGGAACCTTCATTGGAGTTTACCTGCCCTGCATGCAGAACATCCTGGGTGTGATCCTCTTTCTGCGTCTCACCTGGATCGTCGGCACAGCAGGGATCCTGGGATCCTTCGCCATCGTCTCCATGTGCTGCATCTGTGTGAGTCACTTATGAATCCAACAACTAAACATGCTTTCTGACAACAAGTAGGAAGCTAATCCTTTTCTGCACTTTTATGACTGTATGTTCATGTCTCAAACAGAGACCTCTACAGTTATATTTCATCTTAAACCAGAGTGTCTGTTGATTGATTCCATAACAGAGAAGTAATGATTCACCAAAGTTAGACATGATACATGATGAATAAATCTTTTTGTTGGCTTTGTGACCATCTCTGCTATACATCTGCGTTGTTGCCATATTGGAGTGTTAAAGATCCACTTTTCATGAAATTTAGTTCATGTTAACTCTGATGAATATAATAGTGGTCACTTGCTGGAATTAAATTACCAAAATCTTCTGCATAGCCACAACTTCCACTGGAACATGCAGGCTCCAGTCTATGAACAGGCAACATCAAGTGTAGATCAATTAGAAATTCAGCTTTTGTGAATTTCTCCAAAATTATAGATTTCTATATTAGTTATACAGGGTGTCCATAAAGTCTCTTTACATTTTAACAAATTTATTACAAAAGCAAATGAATCGACAAATCTGTGGAAATTATTACAAAATGAAAAGAAGATATTGAAGTTTTTTAATACACCTCTATATGAGCACCATTAGTTGCACGAAGCACATCAAGACGGTACCTGATTTCTTACCATGTTCACTGTAGCACAGCCTCATCAATGGTGGCAATGGCATCAGTGATCTTTTGCTTCATGTGTGAAGCATGAATGTGATTAAAACTTTGATAACCACTGAGTACATAGAACAAATCTGATTAACATATCTCATCAACTGATTTTGTAATGAATTGTGAAGAGACTTTGTGGACACCCTGTATTGTTGTGAAGCACCCAGCTTGTAGTGTTGTAAAGTAAAGGGATACTTCACCCAAAAATGATAATTCAGTTATTATCTGCTCACTCTCATGTTGATTGAGGGTTGGGTTTATTTTGTTAGTCCGCAAACATTGCTGGAGTTTCACAAAACAGTGTTGTAGAATCTCCCAAACAATGGAAAAGACTATACTATACAAAAACACTTCATTAAAAACTTTGTGTACATCTAGATAACAGGACATACACTATACTATGCTACAGGAAAATATTATTCAACACTTTGCAAATCTCCGCTCGTTGCATCTGGCAGTTGTGGCGACTTTGCAATAGGTGTGTCACCATCTGTTGCGTGGTGAAGATCTACACTCTCCTGAGTGACCTCTTCTAGTTTCACTGTGTGTTATCAAAATTTGAAGAGTGGCATCAATGATATTGTCTGTGAATGAAGGAAAGACTAACAAACAGAGTCGCTCTTGGCCATTCTTCATCATTTTATAAATGCTTGAACGGAACAATGACATGTCTGAGATTTAGAGTAAGATTTACAGCATGGAAGTCCAACTGGGAGGCCAATCAGTACACCCTCCTCTTAATTTATGATCATTAACGACACCATTAACTTCCACGCCTGAGTTCAGAGTAGACTCCCCAGAACAAGCGGAAAATTAATTTGCTTTACAACTGTGTCTCCTACGTCAGCAGCTCCACGTGGCCAAACAAAGAGTTGACTGTTTAAAAAGTTAGAACTTAATTGCTCAGCACTCATGTGATGTGTGATAAACTGCACAGAACACCGTCCTCCCATATAATCCCCACCATGTCAGCCTCTGATGCTGTAGACTGGTGGTCTGCAACCTGCAGCGCCAGAGTCGATATGGTTCTTTAGTTCTTTGGTTCCCCTCTCCAGTGGCTTCCTGATGCTTTAATAAAAAATTGAATGAAAATGTTGTTTTATCTTATTATTGTTGTAGGCCTAAAGTAATTCTGTAATGTATAGTCTATACACACGAAAGATACATTTTAAGATATCATCAACTACAATATGGATGCCAAATCCAAAAAGTGAAAAGTGAAAGTAAGCCTGGCAAGCCTCAACATGTTTTTTTTACTTACTTTTATTCCATAGTCCCCATCCAAACTGAAAATTTGCCATTTAGGTCATTTTATTTAAACAAACTACAACAACATTTAACATCTGAAAGTTCAGCTGTCACTCCTCTACCCTGTGGTCATCTCTTATAGATAATATGACTTGAAAAGATAGGACTTGAGAATAAATAAAGCAGTGTGTCTGTGTCTGTAAAGTTTCTGGTGCCCCACCACATATAGCTGGTGCCTTTTTATTTTTGTCACTCCTGCCCTCAGACAGCCAGAGAGCCTGAGAGTCGACCTTTAGGCTTGTAGAGTCAAATAGAGCTTATACACACATGCAGTGTCAGAAACAGGTCATGATAATGAAAAGGAATAAAAAAATGTGCAAGTTTGTCAGAAATCAAGAGAAATACAAGACAATTATGATCCCAGGAGGAATAATGACAAATGCGAAATCTGGAGGGTTGGCAAGTATGTTCTATTTACTCCCCCACTGGAGAAATAAAATAGCTGTGGAAAAATAGCTGCTGCTTCAGCTGCAAAACTTTTGCAGGGTACATCAAAGGTTCTGAGAAAGTATTTGTAGGAAGAGGATTTAGAGTTTTTCTATAGGTGATTGCAACTGGGGTTTTGCTGAAATACAATTTCAGATAATAAATCATTTCAAATATTAATACACAGAGTTGGAGACTTTAAGCTTTTTCAGTTCTACAGTTCTTGGCCTTTCTTTCATATTAGGAAGACTAGGACAGGGGGTGCTGCACAGGGTACAGTTTGTGAAGCCCCCTGAGGCAAATTGTGATTTGTGATGTTACAAATAAAATTTGACTTGACTTAAATAAATTTGAATGCACAGTCTGGACTGTAAACAGAGGACTTGGTGGACTGGCATGGGAATGACCGATTGTTGTGACTGGTAACTTGTAACTTTACTTATTTTTTTATTAATCTGTAAGACATGTTCTTATTATCATGTTTGACTGACCAGAAGCAGTATTTTTTTTATGTTTTACCCTCTCTTTTAAATTGTTTATGATTTAACAAGTAAAAAAAAAGTTTTTTTTGTTGTTGCTTCCATCCAGAACTTAACATCTGTCTTCTGTATCTTCACACAGACCCTACTCACAGCCATATCAATGAGCGCCATAGCAACCAATGGAGTTGTCCCAGGTACATTATAAGATGTTGCATTAAATATTTCATGTATTTATGTATTTTATATAAACAAAAAATCTGAACTTTTTTATATCTGAACCTTTAAATTCAATTAAAACAAAATACTACTGCCTTTTAATTGTGTTGTCTTTTACTGATGATCAGTTCTTGAGGAATTATGTGGAATTTAAACAAAAGGAATAAATCTGGCAGTAGTCTAACCAGGATTTAATTTCTCAAAAGCTGGTGGCTCGTACTACATGATCTCCAGATCACTGGGTCCAGAGTTTGGAGGAGCAGTGGGTCTCTGCTTCTACCTCGGAACCACTTTTGCTGGATCCTTGTACATACTGGGCACCATAGAGATTCTACTGGTATGTTGCCACGGACCAGATGTCAGCTACATTACATCAGTAGTCACTTTTACTGTGTATTCACATTCACTCTGTTTTTGTTTCTTCCTGCTGCCAGACGTACATCGTTCCTACAGCGACAGTGTTTGAAGAAGGACAAGACGCGGCAATGCTCAACAACATGCGTGTCTATGGCACATGCTGCTTGCTCCTGATGGCACTGGTAGTGTTTGTAGGGGTGAAGTAAGTGTACACACAAGCGCGCACACACACATGCACGCACACATGCCAGCACAAATACTCAAATTTACTCCCATTCCCCCTGCAGGTATGTGAACAAACTGGCTCTGGTGTTTCTGGCCTGTGTGGTTCTCTCCATCATGGCCACTTATGCAGGAGTCATCAAGACGCTGATCGGACCACCGGAGTTTAAGTGAGTGTTACCAACGGCTAAATAGGCCACTTCCCATCACATGTTGTCAAGACTGAAATATTCGTTTTAACAAATTGCAAAATAGATTGTCTAGACAGTTGTTGGTATTTGCTGCCATGATCTCTGGATTGACTCTAAATGCAGGCTCAGTGTGTTTGATTTGAATGCTTGGTTTTGGTTTATCTCAACATTTCTCTAAGTTTTGGAAGTTCCCATAGTAACTAGGAGGATGTAAACAGAAACTACAATGTTGCCATGGATTTAGTGAGTTTGCTGTGGGTCACAACTTGAGCCCTACTTTTATTAGCCTATATTTGTGTACATGTTGGTAAATTGGCACAATTAAAAGTAAAGCTGCAATGATAAATTAAATAATCGATTATTAATTGACTATTAAATTAATTGGCAAAATTTTGATAATTGATTAATTGTTTTGAGTTATTTTTTTAAGAAAAGATGTCTAAATTCTCTGATTTCAGTGTCTCAGATGTGAGTTTTTTGAGGTTTTTTTTTTACTCCTTTATGACAGTAAACTGAATATCTACGGGTTGTTGACAAACACAACATTTGAGGACGATTAATTTATTAATTAATCGATAAAATAATTGACAGATTAATAGATAATGAAAATAATCATTAGTTGCAGCCCTGTTTTAACTGATTGAATATTTGTGGGTCTTTTCTCATTTGTGCTAATCCGTAGCAGCAGCAGTTGTAGCAAAAGCTAATGTTAGGTTTATTAGCTTCACCCTCTGCATTTTTACTGGTGGTCTCTGGTGTCGAGGGGGAGCACCCTCAGGCTGGCTGAGCTGCAAATCTCTGTCATTGCAGCTCGATAAACACACGAGTTTATCATGTGTGTATCACTGATCACATGCAGGGGCTGTGTGTGTGTTGGGAATTGACATCATTGTGCTGGCTGAGCATCAGATTAAAACTATTGTATTCCTGAACATTTGTGTTCTGTTAGATTTGATAATAAAATACAATTCATCATCATCACTGGGACAGAATCGTATTTTAATAATATTTTTTACATTTTAATCCATGATTCGTATTGGTTTGGTTTTGAAGGGCTACAGAGTTGACATGTTATGGTTGAGACACATCTGATGCAATATTATTGAATGAATTTGTCAAAAAATCTTGCATAACATAAAACCTTTTAAGGCCTGATTAAATCATGTTTTTGTAACAATCAGATGAACATTGTTATAAAAAAATATATTTTAAAAATTAGATTAATGTAATAGCCCATTTTTAAACCCATGTTATCAGAAGCTATTGTTAGTAAATTTTGAAGGCTTTTAACACTATTTTTTAAACACTTTTTAAAAATAGACAGAGAGAGAGAGAAAAGCATTGTCAGTTCAAGATTTTAAATTGTGGATTCTTGTCTGTGACAAGAGTGTTTTCTGTCACATAACAGGTTTAGAAATTAAAGAAATTAAAGTGAACCAAAATTTCGTATATTTTATATGTGTGTGTATATATGTGTGTATATATACATACTCGATATTAGTGACTGAGTGACATTTGAAAGAGTAATCTTGGACATTGTTATGCATGAAATCCCCTCAAATGTGTGTTTTCTGTTAAACTGACCAAGGTTGAAAAATTGAAACAAAACCTTTTATCCTATTGTTCAATACCCCCAATTTTGTTTTAGCCTGAATCACTGTGATATGTTTGGAAGAGATTGATCAATAAAGTTTTGAGAAGATATATTCTTTATCTATCAAGAATAAATCACATTGTCACAATCATTTCATGAGAAGAGGTAAAAAATATTTTATTCCAACTTTATGGGTAACATGGAATTAGTTTTTGATTCTTATGAATGGATATAATATAATATAATATAATATAGTATAGAAGCACTGTGGTTTCAGGTTTAGGATGGATTAGAGAACCAGAGCTACTCAACAAATCCAGTTGCTTCCATCTAACTACACTTTTCTCTCCCCTGCAGCGTCTGTCTGTTGGGAAATCGATCTCTGAGGAATGACAAGTTTGAAACTTGCGCAAAGAGTCAGATGGTGAAAAACAACACTGTGACCACCGAACTGTGGAGCATTTTCTGTAACAGTAAATATCCCAATGCAACCTGTGATCAATACTTTGACTTAAACAACCTGACAGAGATGCCTGCCATACCTGGGCTCCTGAGCGGAGTTATCAAAGGTGAGAAGGCTGAAACATCTGCTTGGTCTACTTGAAAGTCTCTGCCCCACAGAATGAATCCTGAACTGACAATGCTTTTCTCTCTCTGTCTGTCTGTCTGACTGCTAGACAACTTGTGGGGTGACTATGGTCCAGCTGGTATGTACATAGAGAAGAAAAACCAGCCTTCAGTAGAAGTTCAGCAGACGTCCACAGATGTCGATAAGCGCTATGTCATCAATGACATCACCACCTACTTCACTCTGCTGGTGGGAATATACTTCCCCTCTGTCACAGGTAGATGATTACTTTGTCATATACCAAACAAATAATAATATGTCACAGTCAGAGATTATATCCAATAAGTAAAGACAGTATTTGTAAGGCTTTATGTGCTCAGTGTGTAATGACTTTTCAGACACTCTAATCTGTGGTGGAAAGTTCAATAAAAAGTTCTGTATTTAAAGGGAAAATTTAGCAGTTTTCATGTGGATGTCCAGATAGTGTTAGATAGTGTAGTCAATTGATTGAAGCAAGAAATTCCTTTGTGTGCTGTATTGACAGAAGAAACCTGAAAGCTGCTGCAAAATGTGTTGTTCTTCCTGCATCCAACGATGTCATAGTGATGTCGTAGAACTAAACGCCATTTCAGCTTGGATATCTAAAATCAGAATGGGTGTGGGCATCAGAAGCTCACACACATTGCATCCTGGTACATGTAGGCACTGGTGGCGCAGCTCCCAAGCAGGAGAATGCAGCTTTCTTGGTCAATATAGCAACACTGAGGGATTTATTGTTCCAATTTACTGTATTTACCATCAACACTGACTAAATGAACAGTACCAACTTTTCCCTTTAAGTACAACTGTGAGGTCATTTACTTTAGTATTTCCATTTCATTCTACTGCACTACATAAATTGTATATTGTAATATTGTACTTTTTCCTTGGGCTACAACTAACAATTATTTTCATAGTTGATTAATTGGTCTATTATTATCTTGATTAATTGATTAATATTTGTTTGATCTAAAAAATGTCTGAAAATAGTGAAGAATGTTAGTCAGTGTTTCCCAAAGTCCAAGAGGAGGTCCTCAAATCTCTTGTTTTGCTCACAACTCAGAGATATTCAGTTTACTGTCACACAGGGGTAAAGAAACCAAAAAAATTCAAATTTAAGAAGCTGAAATCAGAATTGAAAAAATGACTCGAAGAGATTAATCATTCATTAAAATTGTTGACGATTAAGTTACTAATCAATTAATTGTTGCAGCTCTATCTGATTGCTTGAGTTACTTAACATTTTGGATAATGCAAACCCTGCATCTAATCATACTAAGTGATTGACGCCTATCAAGACAAACTGTTTTAAGAAGATCCAGTTTTCCTTCAACAGGTTGAAAAATCTGGAATTGCACAGTTTGATAAATGACAATCAGTTCAATGATAAATGTAAAACAACCTGAAAAAACTTATTCTACATTAAGTACATTTTGCTTCTGAAACTATTTAATTTTTCTGAAGTGAAGCATTAAATGCAGCATCAACTGAAGTTAGCAACAGTCTCCCAGACAAAGCTCTATATAACAGTGGTTTGTTGTGCGTCAGTGAAAACGTGATGGAAGGAAAGATAGTTGAATGGGTCCTTATAGAAAGCAAAAACAAACATATTCTTTTCATTTAAAATCTGGGAGAAGTCCATGGACCTCAGGGCCCTACTAGGTTTGTATCCGTCGAGCGTATCAGAAATGTACTCTGAGTTTAAACCATTCATTGATTTATATAGAAGTAGCAGCACTTTAAAATCTATTCTATAGCTGAGAGGGAGCCTATGCAGAGATTTTAGGACTGGTGTAATATGAACTGTTTTCTTTGTCTTTGAGCAGCAGCATTCTGGATGAGCTGCAGTTGTTTAAAGGTCTTTTTAGGGAGTCCATTTAAGAGACCACTACAGTAGTCCACTGTCAGTACACTACCTGAATACTAACTAATGTGTGTGTCTTTCATTCCAGGTATAATGGCTGGTTCTAATAGGTCTGGTGATCTCAGAGATGCTCAGAGATCCATCCCAATAGGAACCATCATGGCTATTCTCACCACCTCTTTCATCTGTATCCTAAAGACTCTATATTGGATGTTTCTGCACAGCTGATGTGGGGAGAAATAAGAGTGATTTTATCAGTTCTGTTTTTATTTCTTTGTGTTATAATGTCACAGATCAGGCTGTCCCTGCAAGTATACAGTGCATGTTTTTCCTTCTTAACTTCATGGTCAGACATCTCTTGTGTGGTCTTGTTTGGAGCCTGTATTGAAGGAGTGGTGCTGAGAGACAAGTGAGTGTATTTTTATATCACTGTACTGTAGTCCATAGAAAAACATTATTTAGTTTTTGAGACAAATTCATCTACGTTGAAACAATTTAAGTTTGAAATCAATAACTAGTGGTTTACTGTGATGTCAAAAGTAAAATGTGAAATGTTCAGTTTTTCCATTTTTTGCTAAGGATGCTGTCCATTCATAGGGTACACAACATTAAATATTGAGACACTGCATAGTCAATTATTTACATACTGAGACAGAGGTGTAATATAATAATGTACAGACCAAGCACACTTGGTAAACTGTATGCATGCTTGTTGCTTTTTCAGGTTTGGTTACTCAGTAAAGACGAACCCAGTGATTGGTATCCTGGCCTGGCCATCACCCTGGGTGATTGTGATTGGCTCGTTTTTCTCCTGCTGCGGGGCGGGGCTTCAGAGCCTCACAGGCGCCCCACGGCTGTTGCAGGCCATCGCTCGGGACGGCATTATCCCGTTCTTACAGGTCAGTGTTAGAGAGAGCTTTATTTTCCGTATGTCACAGTCCTGTATATACAGTACATGCTTTACAATCAAGCTTCACCCAAACACAGAGTGATTTTGATTATTTGGTCTTGAATGAGTCTTTACACTTTTTTTTTTACATCTCATGCCACTTGATTTAGACCAACTTGTAACCTCAATTAAAACCAAGTAACAGTAATGTTACATAACCTGCTAACATACAGTGTATGTACCTTTGGAGTTCATGGAGAAATTAAAACTCACCTGGAAGAAAACATGAATGATTTTAGTCTTAGAATATGGGATAGTAGTACACTTCACCCTCATGTGGCTGAAATTAGTATTGCAATGACAAACCCTTGGAAAAATGACCCTGATACCCAACAAAACCTTTTTCCCCCTGGTTCACATATTTAGAAAAATCCTGGCAAGGCTTTTACTTCACAGGAGAGAAAGCAATGTAGATCAGACTCAAACGTTGTTGGGCTTGCTTTGGCCCCACTTCAGAGTAGGTCCATCTTGGACATGGCTCGGTGTGATAAGAGTGGTAATGCAAATGCAATCAGCGCAGCATGGTTTGACTTGGCGCAGCCAAAAGCACTAGTGGAAAATCCCCATTAGTAATAAGATGTGTTTGTATTTGTGTTTTTGTATTTTTTATTGTATGACTTTTTTTTCTCCGCGTTTGTCACAGGTCTTTGGTCATGGGAAGGCTAATGGTGAGCCCACCTGGGCTCTGTTGTTGACAGTTGGGATCTGTGAGATAGGAATCCTCATTGCTTCTCTGGATGCTGTGGCCCCCATCCTCTCAATGTGAGTGGTTTAAATACAAAAAAAATATCTCCATTCTGTCACACTTACTTCCAGTCCGTGTTACATTTCTTGTAACTGTTCAAGACAACGTGATATGCATTGAATTAAATTTCTTTCTCTCCTAATCTGTTCTGTCTGTGTGTCTGCTCAGGTTTTTCCTCATGTGTTATCTGTTTGTTAACCTGGCCTGTGCTGTTCAGACCTTGCTCCGCACACCCAACTGGAGACCTCGCTTCAAATTCTATCACTGGTAAGAACAGCTAGCAACAAAATAAATCCTGCAAACTTTGTGTAAGATTTACAGTAAAAGTTCCAAGGTATTAAAACCTTGGAACCACAGATTTTTGCTCTTTAACTTGTAATCATATGTACTGTATGTCTGTCCTGTAGGACCCTGTCCTTCTTAGGGATGAGTCTGTGTCTCTCTCTCATGTTCATCTCCTCCTGGTACTACGCTCTGGTTGCCATGGTGATTGCTGGCTGTATCTACAAATACATTGAGTACAGAGGGTGAGTCTCGGGGTTTCAGGTTAGTTAAGTATTGTGCAACTTTGGTAACATGTCAACCAACACTTCAGAACTACCTGATTGAGGCAGTGGTAGACCAGCAACTTCCATGTTATGTGAGGTAAAATTACTGATTTTGTCAAAGGAGTCTGGTGGCTTTGGAGAGGGGGATATAATTTTCCGACTGGGGCCCAGCTGTAAAGAAACAGAATTAGCCTATAACATCTTGCACACCAGTGAGACTGGATAGAACATTTGAATGTCCATTCTATTCATAGACATTTGGAAAAGAAGTGAAACGTTCCTGTTTGGACTGTTTGGTTGCAGAGCAGAGAAGGAATGGGGAGACGGGATCAGAGGTCTGTCCTTAAATGCAGCACGCTATGCTCTCATCCGGCTGGAGGAAGTACCACTACACACCAAAAACTGGAGGTGAGTGTGTGTGTAGTGATTTGTTTTAATCATAATGAGGCCAGGGAAACTGAGTACTGAGTAAGAGTGCTGCAGGAATGAGTCCAAAACCCTGGAAATGAGTAAGCACTTTTGCACTTAGGGTTCTCTCATCTGGAAGTCGATAGGTTTCTTGAACGGATTTTTGATTCTAATCCTAAAAGAAGGTCTGTGGTTAACACAAGATTAAGAGATTTTCATGTTTTGTTCTAGATTGTTTGATTGTTGTGGACATTAAACATCATCACACCGAATTAGTTAGTTTGTTTTTTAACTTCTGGAGATTGCATCTATGCTTCAGAAATAAAGAAGATTATCTTACCAAAGAAAATGTGTAAGTATCACACACTTTTGTTCACGACAGAAACTTTTTTACTTGCAAGAATTCAAAATCCAGTGAAAAAAAATCCCACTGGCCTTTTCCAGAGGGAATCAAAGCAATGCTAACATCAGGGTCGTACAAAAACACGTCACCCCTGCATCACACTATTATTTGTGGGGTATTTCTTGTTATGTATGGATTGTTTCTGAAGTTGTTTTCCATAATCTCTGCATTTATCATTTGAAATGAAAAAAATATATATATTATTACTTTATCACTATTACTTCCTCTTCCTTGTCAAAACTCGGTGCCTATATTACCCACAATGCACACCTGTATAACATTTTGATGTGTAAAATTGGTGCTTTCTCCCCTTTAATATAACATGGTAATGTATTAATATATATTTTTTTCTGTCTCCTCAGGCCTCAGCTGTTGGTGTTGTGTAAGTTGGACTCGGACCTGGCGGTGAAACACCCTCGTCTCTTGTCCTTCACCTCGCAGCTCAAAGCAGGAAAGGGACTGACCATCGTCTGTTCAGTTCTGGAGGGAACCTACATGACCCGGGGGGATGATGCCAAGACTGGAGAGCAGGTTTGTCAATTTGTTCAGGTCTCATGCATGGAAGTCAGGGTCACAGCAGCCATGTAGTGGTAGCACTGATAGAAAGGAAGTCTGTCCCATTCTGTTGTGGACCAAGCGGTCAAAGCACATGAAACACAAGTTTAAAATTCCCCTCAAAGCAAATAAAGCCTTTTCTTTACTCCACTTGCAGAGCCTGAAAGCAGCCATGGCTGCAGAGCGGACAAAGGGTTTCTCCCATGTAGTGGTGGCGTCCAACCTGCGGGATGGTTTCTCTCTGCTCATCCAGTCAGCAGGACTGGGTGGAATGAAACACAATGCTGTGCTGATGGCCTGGCCAATAGGTTGGAAACAAGCCCGTGACTCCTCCGCAAGGAAGAACTTCATAGGTAAATTATTCAGGAAGCATCCTGAAGAAAAATGACGATGAAGTTAATATGAATATGTGTAATATGTGTAATATGTACACGTTCCATATGTTTATCCTTATTTAATTAATTTTTCAAGGCAAGATTTCCCATATCTTTAGTAGGCATTTTTCTCTTCTGTTGCTAACAACTTTACTGGTTTAATTTTTTTCAAGATTCTATGGTTTTAAGACAGAAAGGAGTTCTAACAAGTAAAGGGAACCTTTATCTCTGCAAGAGAAACAGGGAAAGACTCAAGGAAAAGACTGAGGGACAGCAGACGGTGACAGACCTTATGTGGCATCATCCCACAGCCCTGACATACAGTGGAAACACTTGAAACACCGTGCCAATATTCTCTTTTCTCTCTTTCTGCAGAAACAGTGAGAGAAACTACATCCGCTCATCAGGCTCTGCTGGTTGCTAAGAACATTGACCATTTCCCCAATAACCAGGAGCGCCTGAAGGAAGGAACCATTGATGTGTGGTGGATCGTACATGATGGTGGACTGCTCATGCTGCTGCCATTTTTACTGAGCCAACACAAGGTGGGTCTGGTTGTGTCGTCTAAGTCGTTTTTTCCTTTTAACTTTATTAATTAATTAATATATTTATTATCATCAACCAGGACCATGGTTAGGTCAAGCTTCTTTTTCAGATTGATGTTATTGCTAGTTTTCAACTAATAAAATTAAGATTCAATTAAGATTAAGATATAATTAATCTAATCTAATTAAGATTCAATTAGCCTTCAATTAACCTTTAAACATCATCTTCTTTGCCCTTACTATGGTTGCTGCAGTATACCAGTTTGAAGGTATACTGATGCATGAAAATGACACGTATCATACTGTGTAAAATGGCTTATATACAGTATTAAGTTCTACCATATTAATTTTATTTTAAAAAAATCAAAGTTCACATCAAGTTTCAGGGTCTGTCAAGACAAAATATTTTGTGAAATTGTAGGGAAAAAAATCCATTTTCATTCCTTTGAAGGACAAGTGTGTTGTATTTAGTGACATCTAGTGGTTAAATAGCAGATTTCAACCAACTTATCTGCAAAGCATGTAGAAGAAACTGCAGTTGCCGCAAAACTGGCTGTATCTAGAGCAAGTGTGTAGTTTTCCCAGTCTGGGCTACTGTGGAAACATGGGGATTCCATGAAAGAGGGCCTGCAGTCCATATATATAAATGGTTCATTCTAAGGTGACAAAAACAACAATTCTCCTTTTCAGGTGATTATACACTAATGAAAACATACTTATGAATATTATATTCCATTTCTGCCAATAGATCCTCCTATGTTGCACACTTGGCCAGCAAGGATCATTGTAACTGATAATAATAAGCCGTGATATTTTAGGAGACTGTTATCATTCAATGAAAATCTCTGCCCTACCATTTTTTCTACCGGTTTAACATGTTAGTACAGAATGTTAGTACAAAAGCTTTAGCACAATTTGTCTTGCTCTATAAAGCAAAATCTGTTTGTGCCATAAAATAATCCAATGGCTATTCAGCTCAACATAGTCCGGTGTTAGTCCTCACTCAAAATAATAAAAAAAATTAAGATGGTTTAATTACTAAGAGTTTGTTGTTCACATGTCCCTCGTACTGTCAGATCACAGAGGACTTAGTGCTGTTGGCTTGGCAGCTGATACTGATACATGCCTTATCTCCGCAGGTGTGGAGGAAATGTAAAATGCGAATCTTCACCGTGGCTCAGATGGACGACAACTCCATCCAGATGAAGAAAGACCTCCAGATGTTTCTGTACCATCTTCGCTTGGATGCAGAGGTGGAGGTGGTGGAGATGGTGAGACTGTTCATACATTTCTCAAATTAATTTTTGCATCTCATGATGGTTGGTCCATGTTGTATTTTACCTTCAAGATACTGATATACATTAGCTACAGCAAAT
Source organism: Lutjanus erythropterus (assembly GCF_056507025.1). Lineage (NCBI taxonomy): Eukaryota > Metazoa > Chordata > Actinopteri > Lutjaniformes > Lutjanidae > Lutjanus > Lutjanus erythropterus. The sequence continues at coordinate 31,535,515 of NC_139328.1, read as the reverse complement.
ACATCAAAGGACTTTTATTTTTAGAAATCCAAAGTTGCAAATGTTCTGTGTCCCTCCAGCATGACAGTGACATCTCAGCCTTCACCTATGAGAAGACACTGGTGATGGAGCAGAGGTCTCAGATGCTCAAACAGATGCAGCTGTCCCGCACTGAGAGGGAGAGAGAGGTAACGTGACACTCGCTTTCTAACAGGTCCACTGTAAGAAATCAGCCACTGTAGAAACAATTAGGTAATAACTTCTTTACAAGTCATTACACAAATATTATAAAGACATTGTTCTGATTCAGTTAAAAGATAAGTTGTGTACATGTATGAGCAGTTAGCAATGTTAGCAAGATGTAGCATCAAGGAGTGACCAAACTCCGATAAAAATTATATTACAGCAATAATACACATAAGCAGCTATTTTCCACCCAAAGAAAAAGGGTAGCATATTCTTCTCATGGTCTCTTCTGCTGTTGTTGACCTTTGAACTCTTCCCCCGACCTGGCTTTGTGATTGGACAATGGGCTCAGATTCAGAGCATCACAGATATTTCACGTGGCTCCATCAAGCGGAAGAAGTCGCCTGTTGCTGGTACTCCATCCCTCCACACTCTGTGCATACCAGAGGATGAGGTAGCCTCAGCAGCCGACCATGATGCCATTGGTCCCTCCATTTATCATACCATCCTTTTTCGCCTCATCATCCATTCATTCATAACAACTCTGGGAACTCTGGGATATAATGTTCAGCCTCAGCCTTCTTCCTGCTATCCACAGTACTAGAGGTGCTAACCTGGCAGAGGCACAGAGACCAAGAGCTGCCACTAGAGGAAGACATATTCCTCATTGAGTGTCTTGATATTCACACCAGACTCACAGTAGTGGAGGTCCGTTCAATCAGTTTTCAGCTGAAAATCTGTCTGCTGCAGGGAAAATAAGACTATGGATTGTTCTTCACAGAGTGGGAACTAAGATGGAATACAGTTGTTTTGGATTATGTTTCTAGTTTTGAGTATCAAAATTTGGTTTTATTCCTGCAGGATCCCAATCCTGTTGTTATTAGTCAGTAATGATTGGCATACTCAAGTATGGTTTGAATTTGCATTGGAACTTTTATTTGGTTCACATTTTTCTTGACTAACGTGAAGAGTAATGTTACATTTAATACCAGAAAGTCGGCACTATTACCCTACCATATATTTTTTTGCACCAGGCAGCTGGATCACCAAACTTTAACTGCTAGGTAAGAGAAGAAATGTCCCGGTGCCTGCATGAAGCTCATTTGCTTTTGCTTTCAGTGTTGTTATAAAGACATTTCAGAGTCGATCTGGGCAATATAAAGATATAATATTGATACTGGGATATGAGTCTAGTATCGTCTTAGATTTTAGATATTGTCAATTTTTTTTTTCTTCTGAGATATTACTTATAAACCACATCACCCAGCTCTGTTTCAGAGTGAGTGATATGCTGCATTGTTTAATTGCTATAGTTGAAAGTTTAATAATGTTATAAAAAGATGGACAAGCATCGGAGCGGGGAAGGTGAGGATTCACCTGAGCGAAATATCACTGATCGTGTCATTTTTAGGCTCGTCGTCATCATCGTGTTCATTTTCAGTTGTGTTAATTTCCATATCAGCATTGTCACAGTTCAATCTGACATTTAAAATCCCTGTGATGAAAGGGAAGTTAGAGTGTGAGACAATTAGAACAGAATTAGAACTTGGAAACTGTATTTTCTTTAAAGGAGATCATTTAAACTGACCAGGAGGTTTGCTGTGTCCGCTGTAAAAGGCAGTGTGTGTGTGTTTCTGTGTTCTTTTACTGCATGTACTGTCATCACCATAAACCATCGCCAGACTGCCCTAAAAATAACTACATCTACATCTGTATAGTTTGTCTTCATACCTTCTTCTGGTCATATGTTCATGTCCCTCATAACTATAAAGCCATGACATTTTTGCAGTGATTTCCATCTTTGTGACAATGATGCTTTGTGGTTAAAACAGAAATGTAGAATCAGAATAATTCAGTTTTATTTTCAGAGAAGTTGTAAAATCATATTGTTGTTTATCCACAGACACAAGAGAGTTTGATCTTTTTGAATTAGGCCTTAAAGTATGAATACATATATCTAATATAAATTGAGTGCAACTGGAAATCTAATATTTTTTATTAGAAAAGAGTAAAGAACAAGGATGTAATATGGCTGAAAACTGCAACCACCAAACTATCATTTTATCATCCGTCCTTTGTTTAGGCCCAGTTGATCCACGACCGAAACACAGCGTCTCATTCTGCGATGAATGACAAAGCTGCAGGCACAACACCAGATCGTGTCCACATGACCTGGACCAAAGACAAGCTGGTCCATGAGAGGAACAGACACAGAGAAGGCATGGGTGTCAAAGACATATTCAATATGAAGCCGTAAGTACATCCATGAGGAGAATTTTTTGCTTGTTGTTGCTGTTGTACTGCACTTACCTATGAGCACCATTTATGATAAAGTTTTAGCTGTGGCTGTAAACCAACTAAATTGCTCAATCTTAGGAATATGAGCTCTTAAAGGTGCAATGTGTAAGAATATCAGTTTACAGAAATTGCTAAAATGATCAACAGAATATGATGAAATAACAGTTTTGGTGCTATTTCAAAGATGCATTTGCATTTTGTTTTTGCAGAGATAGCTACTGAAGTTAGCATGCTAACCAGCTAGCCCTGGCCCATCCTTTCTCATAATACCACTTTATACCAGAAGAGTATATTTAAGTATTTATATTTCCTCTATTTTCCTTACTAAACAGAAAAATACAACCATACATCTCCTGAATTCAAGTCTAAATTATCCTGCACTAAGACAAGGTTAACTGCCTTGTTAACTAATCATACGACAACACATCATTCAGACTTGAAAGTCACAAAATAAAACTTACCAAAACCCACCTTGGTTTTGTCCTTTGCTATAGTTATAAACAACATCACTCCCCTGAGTCAGCTAATAGGACAAGTTTGCAGGAGCTGGCAGCTTAACTGAAAAAATAATTGACTGATTAATCAGCTATTAATATAATCGTCAGCTGCAGTCCTATAATTCCTATGTATTGCACCTTTAACTGCTCATATCATATTGTATTATTGCAGGGTTGTACCCTGAAATGCAAGTTCAGTATTTTTGCTATTGGCTTGCATGTTTGTATTGTAATTTGTTGATACTGATTGATGATTGTTTAACCCCTTCTGCATCTAGATAATCAAAAAAATAACGAATGAAGATCTCAAGACAATAGAATCATCTAACTAAGCTGAGAGGATCAGCCATTGTTACTGTGTTAATGTCAGATGTTGTTTTTTGCTCCCTTCCTTTAGTGAGTGGGAGAATCTGTAAGTCCCATTATTTTTTTCTTTTTGTTTGCATTTGCATGAGCTTTCTCTGTACATATGCTGAGAATGATGAATTTTTGGCATGCAATTGTGTGATTTAGATCACAGGTTAGTTTGCATGAGCGTCAGAGTGCAGATATGCAGCTTGCATGTGTCTCTCGCCTACAAGATCATCAGATTCACAATCCCGTGCTTCATTGATGATTTTGAATTATATTATACTGAAACAGTCCTCTGCAAAGAATGTCACTATAACAGGGATTATTATTAATGCCTTTCATTTAATGTAGCAACCAGTCTAACGTGAGGAGGATGCACACAGCTGTGAAGCTGAACGAGGTTGTGGTCAAGAAATCCCAGAATTCCGAGCTGGTCTTGCTCAACATGCCAGGTCCACCAAAGAACAAGAAAGGGGATGAGAACTGTATCCTTTTCCAACCAATCAGTTGTTCATTCAGTCAACAAGTCATTCAGTCACATAGTCAGCTAAAGAAATGTTGGCTTATTAAAGGAAAAGCTTGACATTTTGGGAAATACACTCACTTTCTTTCCAAAAGTTGATGAGAAAACAATACCATTCTGATGTCTGTATACGAAATATCAATCTAGAGCCAGCAGGCGGTTAGATTAACTCAGCATAAAGACTGAAAATAGGGGGAAACAGCTAGACTTGCTCGACTGAATGTTAACCATTTTTGTTAGCCAAGCCGGGCACTGCCAAGATGGGGACAGCCAGAGCCACCATACTGAGAGCTTCACAGTGGCTCTTCAGAGGTCTATGGGTAACGTCACGGAGACTAGTCCATATTTTATACAATCTAATGTATCTAATGTACAGTATGTCCTTGACTGCAGTGTGTCTCTCAGATATGGAGTTCCTTGAGGTCCTGATGGACGGCCTGGACCGTGTCCTGTTGGTTCGAGGAGGAGGTCGGGAGGTCATTACTATCTACTCGTAGCACCCAGAGCTTCCTCATTGTTTGGAAGGGCGCTGGGAGGAAACATTGTTGGACAGTATGCCCTCAGATGTTTGGGGGGGGTTCGCCAGAGGTGGGTCATTACTTAGAGATGGGACATGGACAGAGATGTCATGTCAGACAGAGGAAGCACAGTGGACCCCGTCTCACACTGTCAGGAGAAAAAGCAACAGTGCCCCAGTTGCTGTGAAGGACAGGGAGTCTACCTGCAGTTCAGCCTGAAATCAGTGCATCGTCTGGGGGCACAGAAGTCTTTCTATACCCCCTCCTCCTGGGTCTCCTCAGCTTTGCCACATCTGAAATGACAACTTTGTGGCTGCACAGTGGAGTTCTTTCCTCATATAAAGAGCTGTCATTTTGATTTAACATGTTTTATTGCTTCACCAGGCACTTGTTGCAGGAAAGGACACTAACTACAGCTTGTTGTCTATTTTAGCATTTCACTGATTGTAGGAGCTGGCAACTAGCTCAGTGGTTTCAACGAGGAATGCTAACATAGCTGACTATCTTTACATATGACAAGCACTGACTTTGGAATCATGGGATGAGTTTTAAAGCCATTATATTTTCATCATGTTTGCCTCTTATTACTGTATCAAAGTTAAAGCCAAAGTTCAATTGATTACTATCAGGACAGTTAAAGGGCAAATATGGCAGTATTTATTGTAATCTGTAGATCTCTTGAACATTTCTTATTCACTGTTTGTGTTGTCACAAATAATATTAGTGTGTCATTTGTGATCAAAAAGGAAGAGATAGTGAAAATGTAACAAAGGAACTGGAGCTGATTTTAGCATTTTAGTGAATTTTAGTTGAGTCAGTGATTGCTGTGTTTAAGCAAAATCTTATGCTCCATGTGTGAGCTCAATTCTGAACTGAGAAACATGGACCCTAGTATGTAGTAGAATTTTAGTAGGACTATTTTTAAGCAGAGATAACTTTATCTACACTGTGTTGAGTTTGCTGAAGAAACACACATTAAACAACCCAAAAAGAAGTTAAGTCTGGAGCTCTGAGTCTTTGTGACATTGTTTTTTTTATATATTTCTTGTGTTCCTGTTGAAGGCCTAATCATGGAGGTATAATGTGAAAGACAGTTTCTGTCTTAATGTGGTGGGTTGAATGATATGTTTGCTCATTATGTACAACAGCAATGCACTCAAGTCAAGAAAGTATAGTAAGTATAATTACCATATATGTGGAAAGTTTAAATAAAAAGTAGAGCAATCATAAGTGGATTTGATAGAAGACAGTTACCAGAAACTGTTAAATCACACTTCTAAACTGGAAGCTGGTATTTAACCATAAATTGTTCAGCAAAGTAGCAAATAAATAAACAATAAATCTTGACAACAATAAATCAAGAATTGGATATTATTAACAGGTGAAAGATTCATGTAATGTATATGTAGCACTCATGTGAAAGTAAGAGATTAAAATGGGTTAGTTCCTAATAAAGTTGGATGAAAACAATTCAGTTAAAAATTAAACAAAGTAATTAATTTTAATAAAGGATGAAAAATTGTTAGCTGAGAGATTAAGGTAATTTAGTCATAAGGTAGGGTGTAAATAGTTAAATTTGTTCTTGAAACTGTTCTTAACAACACTGAAGGCAGACTAAATGAAAAAACCATTGAGCATTTAGTGTCGTGTATTATTTCATTGGTTATTGTATGTATCAATCACAGTGCCACCTGTGGTAATTAGCTGTAGGTAATTAAGACAGCGGGAGAGGGCGGGGTCAGAACAAAAAACATGGGAGAAACCAGGGTTGCCAGGTCAGATTGCAACTTACAATCGATAATATCCATATTATCCATCCATATTATAGCCATATTTGGACTGAAATTATGTTAATACCCAAATCCTATCAAAGTGACTCCAGTCCAAATCAGCACATATACACATGTACACAGACTTTACTGTATCATAACATAATTACACAATGCTTTTTTTAGGACCCAGGTGAAAGATTTTTGTCAGTAATTCATTTTGCAACGACAGCAATGCTGTTGGATGCTAAAAAAAAATGTATAGGGTTTTTTGTATGGGCATATTTTGAATTCTGTTATTGGGCTGGTTTTGTCACACACCTGGCAACCCTGGGGAGAAAGGAAGAAACATGAGCGGACAAGTGGAACAAAAGCTGAGAAGACCTTTGTAGACAGTCTGGTTATTTAAATAGAAAAGAAGAAAACTGTACTTTTGTGTAGACAAAACGCACATTTCTTGCATAATGACAGCAAGTAGGGCGAAAGTTTTGTGCTAATTTGTCGGTGCTAAGTTAAAGCTAACATAAAGTCGTTCAGACTTGGACCTTGTACTTCCTGACAAGAACTTTACCTCAGCTACTGTTTGGTTTCATCTTTCTAACTTTCTCCAGGACCAGGACCGAAGAAGAATTGTGGGTTGAATTTTCAGTGTTTCTTTCTGTTAAGGTTTTTGTTTGCCACTGCATGCTAAACAAACAGGAGGACTGCAACTTTTTAATAGTACTTTTCCACAGCAGCCATTTGTCATTAACTAGGAGGCTAAACACAGGTGCTAGCCTACCAATTATGCTAATTAAAGTGTGCTGCGCCTTGGCCATTGGAAAGGCTGTTATAATGAATGTAACAGACCTTAATTAGTATCATTGGTAACACCTGTGTTTATCCTGCTATTTCATATCAGTATTGCTGGTGAAAAGAGTCTATTTGTGTGTGTATGTGCCCACTGTGGTGTTAATTGACATAAGTCTGCTATAACTGCTACAGATAAATGGCATTAAAAGGAATTATAAATGGGGATTTCCCATCAATGGAGGTTTGGGGTTGTAGTATGTTCATATAGTGGTATTCAAACTGGGGGTCCTGAACCCCACTAAAAAAGATTTTGGGCATATGTCTCAGCGTTTCATTCGTTTCTGTGAAGAAAACTAAATGAAATTGTAATTTTTAAAGTTTTTCAAAATGTTATGTTAGGATGTTAAAATAAATTTCACAGGATAGGGACATGGTGAAGACCTGAACACAAACTATAAAAAGAGGCAAAGTACCCCTTCCGGTCTGCCCCATGGGATCTTACTTTGGAAAAAATATGAATGGTAGTGCATGGTGAGACAAATCAAATGTTCGAATTGTGTTATGAATTACACGTGATGTTTATCAGTTTGAAAGATAATTTTGCAAGTCAAGAATGTCCCAGTTAGTCAGTAGGTTTGATGTAGTTTTTTTGTGAAACCACTTGCACAATATACATCACCACCACCAACATCGCTGTCCCTTGTAATGTCTTACCTCAACTGTTTTGTCCAGTGAGTCCTGGTAGCCAGGAAGTGAAAGAACAAGCAAGATTCATTACTTGTATGACTACATCCTGGTACAAAAACACACAAGCACAGTATCTTCAGCATCTAGCATTAGCTTTGGGAGGGAGGGAGTCTTTACGCCACAACTTGGGTGTGTAGTGTTTCTAATTGCACATCTTCCCATTCTTGTACTTAAGCAGTTTTACGGCAAATTATTTTCTTAACTTGTAAAATTCTCTTTTAATTTACAATCATCATCTTTAATTTGTGGCACAATTCATATGGGATTAAAAATGTAATTGTCTCTTATCTACTCTGCTCATGTATTTACAGAAGTAAGGTCCCATGGTGGTTCATCGACTTAGGGTGTTTTTTTGCTTGGCTGGGTACGGGAGCGTTCTTTGTTTTTGACGCGCTTTAGTTGATGATGTCTAGACTTTGCCATGGATGTGGTTCCCAGATTATGAAGAATTCAACTTTAAAAAATGACTTTTTTATGACGATCAAAATGCCATGCTGTAATGACTAACTGACGTGAGCATGCCAGCGGTAAAAACCGTCAGATCTCCCCGCTACCCATGCTTCATTACCCAGTCTGTAGCATCTGTGCTATATAGATTCACCAACACCCACCTATGTGACAGCTATGCTCAGAGTTCATCTACCACAATAACCCACACTGCCACCCGTGATAGACTCGATATAGGCTATAAACCATAAACAGACACCACCTTAACTAATGGCTCCTAGAATATGTATGGCCTATATGAAATTCAGTCAGTAACCAGTCCTTCAGCGCAGGTATTTTCCCTCATTAACAGGCCAAGAGCTGTTAAAACTGCTGTGCTTGTATCGTACTCTGTGTGCTTTGTCAGATTAAAAAGTATGTGACAGCGATCCCGCAATAATGCAACTATATGTCAAACACATACAAAAGGCTGGTGAAGAGCAGACACACTCCCTCTTTCCTCCTACACACTCTGTGTGAACGAAGGAAAACCAAAATCCCGGTGCTTTCTAAATTCTTTTCCTTTCCTCCCAACACTTCTGTAAACTCAGTATATAAAGAGCTACAGTTGTCAGATGCAGAGCTGCAGTGTACTGTCACTGTGTGGACATTGCATAAATAAACATTCCTGACCATTTTTACTGCAACACCTTGTCTTATCTTGATGCATTTTATTGAAATCATACACATTTTCAATACTTCATTAATGAGAAATAATTTTATATAGGCTCAGTTAACAGGCCATCTTATTTATCTTTTTGTTTTATTTCCCCTCATCAGAAAAAAAAAATATATGGGACATTTTAGCCTGCTTCATAAATGAGACAAAATAAGTGCATTTTGGCAGAATTAACAGGCTCTCATTTTTTCCTCTCATCAGTAAAACAACATACACCTTTTTAATATTTGCTGAATTTCTTCCATAGTCTTTTATTTATATGGTGACACAAATAAAATCTTCTGTGACCCACCTGTGAGTCCTGACCCAGTGTTTGGGAATGACTGTTATAGACCAAACAACTAATTCATCAATCGAGAAAATAATTGTCAGAGTAATCATCTTTTAAAATAATGGTCGGTTGCAGCCCTAGAGCCAATATTCACAGGAAATAATTTGCTCAAAATTCATGCAAATTGCTATACAAACTTCCTGCAGTAATTGTGTTCACTATTTGGGTTAATTGTACAATTTACCAATTATTCTCTATTCTCATTGTTCGACACTGAATATGAATGAAATATCACTAGACTATATCACTTAGACAGGGGTTGTCAGTTTACTCAATAATAGAAAAGGGGTCCCTTGAGAAAAATTGCTGAGAAACATTGATATAGAGTGCTAGGGTGCATGTAGACATATATGTAGACATGTTCATCTCTATTGGAATTGAAGGGATCATTTGTGCCTACTGTATAAATAAGGAGCTGGCAGAGGTGTTTCTTCAGACTTGGATGGACACTCCCATAACATGACATGAAATGTGCATCTATAGACACACACAGACAAAAAGCAGGAAACATCAGAGCAGGAAGTCTGTATGCAAAGGAAATGAAGCAGAATGACAGATGTAGACCCTTTTTCTCTAATTGCTCTCTTTTCATCTCAGCTGTTTTTTTTTTTGTTTTTTTTTTTTTAACAAAATCATTCATGTCTATCGTAACGTACACCCTGAAGGTGATGTGTTCTTGTCACATGGCACATGGTTCCTGTCTGACCCACATGAGAGCTGAGCTGGACTGTTGTCATCTTTTACATAACTGGCCCAGGCTCACTTTCCAAAAATCAAATTAATCCTAAAATCATCATTGTCTCTTGGCTCGCAAAAGAACAAAGACAATCTTGGAGCTGCAGTAGGAAGCTTTCAGGGGAACTTGGCCTGGGATAAATGGCTTCCTGTTTGTCGCACAGAGCGGTTAGCTGGGTCAGCACGCACAGAGCAACAACAACAACAATCTCGGTCTGATGCTCTGATCGCTGTCTGAACTACAACTCTGCTGCATTCTGTGCTCGTCTGTAATCTTTGCTTGTTGCTCAGTTTAAAGTACAGCCTGTTTTTTGCTAAGATTCAGAACAGTTAACCTAATTTGACACTTTATTGTTTCCTCAATGGGAATCTTGTCTTGTGGCCAGGATCCACATAAAAAAAACACCATGACCACAAGTGTTACTGTATAAAAAAAATTCACAGGGCTCATGAAAAACGAGAAGGGAAAATAATGGGTTCGCTGAGGCTTACTTTCTGCAAACATGGGAGGTTTTGCCACCTAGAATATCTTGCTTCTGTTGTTTAAGTTCAGTTATAGATCCATAGACGTGCATGACTGCATGCTGCAGTCATTCACAGATAAGCAGTATTATAGATGGACGTATGGACAATGGTAGTTGGCCATGAAAGAATGTTTTCAGTGAGAGAGACCTCAAAAAGTTACAAGCTTCAATTATTGTTTTATTTAGAAAATAAAACTGAGGCCTACAATGATCAGTCTTCATTGAGACAAGATGACTGACTGGCTGCATGTACCTAGGGCTGGGCAATATGGCTTAAAAATAACATTAAATATTTTTAGGCTATTCTGCAACACCTATATAGATATCCACATTTTTTTCAAAATAACATTCCATAAACTCTCAAATAGTGCAAACATATCATTATAAAATATCTGTATCTTATAAAATATAATGCACAAACATACACATCAATACAGTAGTGATATTAATCCAGAAACCTTAGATACAACAGTGAAACACTGACAGGGACCATTTTGCTGCACAATAACTACTTTAAGTAAATATTGTTATAACACTTGCATACTTTTATCTTAGTCAAGTTTAGTATGCAGAATTTTTACTTGTACTAGAATATTTTCAACATGGGGGAGTGGTCCCTTTGCTTAAGTATTTAAGAATTATCCTCCCACTGTATCTGTTTTACCAAACAAGCCTTCCTTTAAGGAGTGGCTTGTGGGTAACCTGTGTGACAGAGGTCTAGAGGGTTTGTTGTGAAACCTCACAGAGCCACAGACTCTTTTCTTCCATATCCATATCATGGTAAACATTTGGCCCACCCAACATGACAGTGCAAGACACAACTATTTGTATATCAAACATGACATGACATCTTCTGGTGGCACATACACAACCAAAAGTAACCACTAATTATATGTATATATTATAATAAATTTGTAACATGTTTATGTCCAAAAGTTGAAATAAATTGTACAATGAATTAATTAAGAAAATAAATGCTTTAAGCCCAAAGTTTATCCTGACAAAGGTCTATTTTCCTCACCATCTACACTTTCTCCAAGTAACTGACTAATTTATGTTTTGTATGTTCATATAAATTTTCACTTTATTAGATAATTGTCATATCATATTTGCATATTTATACTTTATATTCTTAAATGTATGCAATTTTTGTTTAGCGTATTGTTGTAGGGCTGCATGATATGGTAAAAAGTCATAATGTGATTATTTAGGCTTTTGCTATTTGGATACTGCACTGGGCCATATTGTGATTTGATAATGTTGTGATCCGTTGTGCAGCTCTTATTTGTCATTAGCCCACTGTTCTTCACTCTCAGATCTCACTTACAATCAGCATGTCTGTCACTGAGGCCACAGCCATCATCTTCTCACAGCATCCACTGACCTTCCATCCAAAGCTTTGGCTAAACATCATTTTCTTCTATTTTGGAGAATCTGCCTATCTGAGAGCTAAATCTATGAGGAGAGCTAAAGAGGCAAAACACAAGTGGCTGAGGAAGGGCCTGTAAAGATGAGAAGGACAGAGTGTAGGGGGAAGAGGAGGAAAGGGAGGGTAACTTTCTTTCTCTCCAGGCCATTATCATTCCAGGATCTGCTAATAGTGGGGTGTTAACATCACAACATGGATAATTTCACTGAGACTCCCTCTGACCTTGATGACCCCAGATGCTTTGTCTTTGTGGCCTTGGGAGACAAAGTCCAGCTCCGACTGGGCCAGTTCTTTCTGCCTTTTGCTCTGAAATGTAAATTAAAATACAATTATAGTGAATGCTATATAGTGAATACTATTTTTTTCTAATTTTCCCGGGGCCCACCCTGGAACTTAACTCTGCCCCCCTAACCCCACTGTGAACTCCTGAACTTGTTCAAATACTGCTGCATGTTTTGCTAATATAATTGCTCTCTACAGTATATGACTTGACTGTTTATTCAAGAACAAAGCGACCTATTCTTTGACAATCTTTTTAGCAATTATGTTAAACTCATTCAGCCTGAGGCCACTCAGATTAATCTGATGATTGCAATCTAGAAATTGTCTGCCTTCAGTTGTATTTCTGTTCAAAAGATTATTGAACTGACAGTTGGGTCCATTTATTTGAGTCTCTTGGTCTTACATAAAACTAAAATTTTTTACATGTGGATTTTATTTATTTATTTATTTATTTTATTGGGTTTTTTTCTTCAAGAAACTCCTGGCCAAAGCTGGTCAGACTCCCATTCCCATTTGTTGTTTATTTTTTTGTAAAATGACTAAATACCATAAGACTTAGACTAATGGGTGTTTTTGCACTGTCAGACGTCACAGAGTTTGTGATCAGTACAGTCAGTGTGCCAGTATAAGGGTGTGACTATAATGGTTGGGAAATATTTTTGTTTGTCTGACTGATTAAAGGGCTGAAAATACTTGGAGCAACCAGACAACAATTGGTGATGCATAAATGACTCATCTGAGTCAAACAACCTTTCTGGAGCAAATGGTCTTTGTGTAAGTTCCATTTCAGTTTTGGAAACCAGACGTTTACTGGTCAGATATCGGCAACTCCTTCCTGTTCATAAGAGGACTGTGTTACACTTGCAGGGGCCAGTGACTGGGCCAAGTTAACATCTAGTATAAGATCAACATTTTAACAGAAATTATGCAACTGGTAAACAGTAGGACTAAACTGTTAATAATGCATTTCAGCTGACAGGCTGTGCAATGATTTATTATCCCCTTCTTTAGCCACAATTATTTTTTTAGAGATGTTCCTATACCATTTGTTCCTCTAGATACTGATACCTCAACTTTGCCTATTGACTGATACCAGACGTGGATCTGACACCAGTGTATTGAAAAATGGATATATAACTGCTGTAAACTCCTAACCCTGTATAGATGTAATATGATTGCTATCAATTTTGAATGGCCTGGCTCAGGTTAAAATCAGGTTTAAAATTCGATTTACAAGCTGCACTTTGGGGCTAACAACTTGCGGGATATTGGATTGTTGTGTAGACTCACGTATTGACTGATATCCCAGTCAGCACTTTAGGCTGTATCTGAGGCATTTTTGATACCAGTGTTGCTATTGGAACAAGTCTGTGCTTTTGAAAACTGCACTAAATGTACAAAAACCTTTTATCTATAAAATGCTGACATGTAAAGTGGGTACCTGCACCACAGACCCAGGTCTACAGGGGACTCCAAAGTCATTGTGCATCAGTTTGATTATTTGCACATTTCAAGAGAATTTACACCACTAAATCAACATGGTAACCAAGGTGGATCCTACATTATTACCTGATGATGTGGCCCAGTCTTGTAGAGGGGCAAAATCTAGCTTCAAAGTGGAATGACATAACCTTTTGCACTCAGAGTTTAGCTGCTACAGCCTTACTTGGTCTTGTTTGAGCAACAGTTTATGGTAGCTAAGGTTAGCTAATATAAACCTCAAACAAATACTGTGTGATATTACTTAATCAATGCACTGATTTTATGACCCAACTTTATTAGTGATAAACTTGTGATGACTCTGTGATTGCGTTCTTTTTTTCTGTGTCTGATTGTGTGAGTGGAGTCAGGTGTGTTGGAGTCAGCAGAGCCATACCAGCTGCATCTCATCTCAGTAATCAAGACCTCTACAAACACTAGGCCCTGCAACTTCCACTCTGCCTGATGCTACAGTAGCTTCTGCTTCAGTCGGTCTACACTTCAAACTATTTTTGTGCATTTATCCTGGTTTATGTCTGAAATAGTTTACTCACTCACTATCCCCTACTCACTACCTGGGGATTTCAATGTAGAGAATTATAGTGAGCTTACTATAATAGTGAAAAGAAATGTTTTTTGGACACTAATTGCTGCGCTGTTAATTATGTCATTGTTTTTCTTTCAGCATAATGCATTGTGGTATATAATGCTTGATTACTGACCATCACTTAGTGACTATCAGTTGTAAACTACTTTTCACCATGTATGGTGGGATACTTTGAGTCGTCTGTAGATGGTATAATAATTCTCACTATACATTTGCATACACCACACTATTTTCTTGCTATGTCCTCTTTTCTCCTGCTTAACCCTGTCTCATGTTCCCTACAATTCCATCTACTTTGTTTCTGGTCTCTCTCTACTGTTCCCTTGTCTTCTTGGCCCTGCTTATGTGGGAGAGCTAAGTATAGGCAGTTTTTGTGTATGTATTACTATTTCAATACATGCACAGGAACACACATTATTATTAATAACACACATTTATATAATTTAATAATAGTGAAAGGAACTTGACTTAAGTAGCAGCAGGTTAGGAGAGAGGGTCCACTGAGTGGGTAAGGGGGGAGTTTTTTTTTTTCTCAAAGGAGTCAAATTTCCCAACTCTGTGGGTCTGAGAGAGAGAGAGAGTCACTCAGCTCAGAACTGAGAGAGGCTTTGTACCGACAGAGAGAGAGAGAGAGAGGGAGAGCAGCAGTGTGACTTCAGGTCTGCACACTGAAGCAGAAGGACCAGAGGGTTTACCAGAATTTCATCACACACATGCACTTGGAGTTCACTTCTAAACCTGGATCTTTATTAATTTGCTCGCTAAAATGTTTCAAGGGTAAGGGAACTAAATATTACCTCAATGTTTTCTGCATGCAAGGAAAGCAGAGTGGATTGTAATCCACTTTACCTTTCACTTCATATCTTCACTTTAGTTACATCTCAGACTAGACTTGTGATGTAGCAACATTTCTTCTACATGTAGCTTTTTTGTGCTCTACATTGAAAATTTCACTTGAAAAATAAGCTCTTCTGTATGAATGTTTTGACATTTTAAACACATTTTTAATGTTTTGACATCTGCTTAAAACTTACCCAAACTCAACTTACATTACATTGCTGATGTGTGTCCCCAGGTGGTCTCTTGCCCTGCATCTTGTCCTGCTGTGCTGGCTGACTGCTGCCCTGCAGGTTATAAAAGGTAAGACTCATGCTACTCTGTCCCAACACTACCACTGTAAAGACATATACAGCTGGGATGAATCCATGAGAGGAGAATGTGAGGGCTAAAACAGTTTGGTATTGACCCAACAGATGTTTTATTAAAGGAGTGAGGTGAAGCTCTTCATCATGTTGATGATGTATGTCCAACTATAATCTTTGAATACCACTAGAAAATGGGAGGCAATTCAGTCTGTGATATTTACCCATCATATAGCATTTTTTAAAGTGATTTATTTAATTTGATACAGTGCCTCAGATTGTGGCTGGGGTATCTGCTGACGGGTCAGTGAAATTCTAATGCAGCCTAGTCAGGGTAAGAATATTTATCATGTGGCAGTAAATACCAGATTCTCAGCTATTCAGAATTATGAAATTAAATGCTTAATCATCAGAATCGTCAGACTATGATCTCATAGCCCAGATGTTATAGCTGCTCATGTGATTGCTTCAGAAAAGCACACAGCACAAGACAGTCGCAGCTATTCTTAATGTTAGGAGGAAGGTTTGAACATGAAGAGATTTCAGGGTAATGTGTGCATATGTCGACTATTAAATCATAAAATATACAGTAAGATGATTCTATCAAAATTATTCATTCTGTGTCATTGATTATGAAGTTGGCAGAATTATTACAGGTTATAAAAATTTGCAACCTGGCTTTACATTGCATTTTATATTGCGCTAGATTTCGTAGGGAAATTTACTTGGTTGCTTTTAGGTGGAAAACATGAAAAGGTTTCCTCTGAGAATAACGGGCAACTTTATGCCTAGTGACTGACAAACAACTTCAACAAATGTGATAATCACAACTTAGCAGCCATAACTAACTGAAGGTTGGCAGGCTGTCAAGCTGTGAATGTTGAAGCGCTATGTATGGAGCTGTAGTAAGAACTGATTCTCTGGTATATAAAGAGGTTGGATGGCGGTTTCTTTAATTATCCTCTCCAAAAAGTACAAACAGTATGGATGGACAATGGATATTTAGTCTCTTGTATAAATGTTCCAGGGGGGAATGTTGTGTCGTTACTCCACCTCGTTGTTCTATCAAAAGGTACAAACACGTAATCAGGGACATTTATATTCCGCCTTCAAACTAGCAGTGGAAAACTGAATTGATGTCTGGGAACCATCAGGATGGGACACAACACTGTTGTGTTACTCAGTGATGCTGTTTGTGATTTAAATTTCTTATTCCACATATTTTTCTGGTTTGTCTAAGCAAAGAGGGAGACACAAAGACAAACACACACACACACACACACACACACACACACACACACACACACAGGCAGGAGAGAAGCCTCTCCTCATAGATCATCATAGTTGATGGTCCTTTTAAATTGTTGCTGAACAAGTTACGCCCAGTTAAGCCAGGAACATATAAGAGCTTTATTTTATAAATTCATGAGGTCGTCCAGAATCACTTGATGATCGAGACAGGCTAATGCTCCTGTGTATTGACATATCATGGCGCTTCACAGAACTCTGAACCCAGCATCACGCCTCTTTTGCTTCTAGAACACTGGCTTGCTATGTAGAATCACACATTAGAATGATATTATGCTCTTGTTCTTGTTTTTGTCTTCTGCTTTTGCCTGGTAAGAAAGAAAATTGACGTGTAACTAAACACAAGAGACAAAATGCTAGATCGACTACACGAAGGACCCACTTGACTCATTGTACTATAAGCATGTATAATTTGGACAATGATCAGGGATTAAATATCTTTTTGGACTTTTAGAAGATTTACCAAAAGGATGCAGTAAAATGTGTAATGGCAACGAACTAAGGTAAAAAGTATTTGATCCACACCTCCCTCAGAGACCCATTACGAGACACATACTGTGGGTCAGCCCACCTTTTAATTTCCATTTTCACACCTCTGTCTGCTGCTGCTGCTGTGGTTTTCATTTAGTTACTCCCTGCTGTGGGGCTCCCCTTATACAGCTCTGTAGGAGAGAGATAGTTTGTTTGTTTGGCAATAGACCAGGCTTCCTCTGCCCTCTTTATCCTCTTTGTGTGTGTGTACATTGAGGTACTTGGAAATGGCAGGCGAGTCAAACGCTACACCAGGGTGAGAAATGAAGTGTTTAGTTTGTATGGTAATGGTGTGAGGGGTTTCATCTGCACTGCACTTGCCGTTTGTGTGTCTGAGAAAATCAAAGAGCAATGTGTGGACTGGTTCACTGGGCTCTGAAGTGAGAGAACAAACTTGTCAGCATGCCAGTTTAATGTCAGCATGTGAAGGTACGGGTGGGTGATTTTTGACAATGGATGACGGAAATAATTTTCTATTTTGAACATTTAAAGAAAGAACTAATCCAGGACAAAGCTTTTCTGCAGGATGCTATTGGTGCTGGAGTTATTTATTATTCATACACTGAACACAGCTCATCACATTGTGGACTGCCAGAGGCTTGATGGTTAGAGAGACTGTCTTGTGACTAGGAAATCATATGTTCAAATCCCCAAATCAGCTTGGAACATCAGACTGTTTCAACTGTACCCTTGAGCAAAACACTTGAGCACCAAACTGCTGAAGTGCAGCTACATCAATGTTTTTGAGCAATAAATATCAGCTCTTTTCACTATCACTGATACCTGGAATGCAGTATTTATTCCCACTTTATCCATTTATGCCAGCAGCCTTTGCATTACCTGTTGGTGTTTGGGTGTTTGGTAGTTGGGTAACACTTTATTTGAAGGGGTGTGCATAAGTCTGACATGACACTGTCATAACCATGACATGACACTGTTATGAACAGTGAGTCTTTATGAATGTTTCTGACAGCCATTAAGTACCATTTGGTCAATTGTCATTTTTAATACAAAGTTGATATTGTTTGAGATGTATAAATTATGTCAACTTGACATAAACCAAACCAAACAAAAATGTCTTTGTTATGACAACTTGACCTTAGCCAAGACAAAAATGTCTTTTTTCATTATGATAATTTGACATTAACCAAGACACTGTAACCTGTCATAAGCTGTCAGCATGCCATAGCAGGCCTAATTATCAAACTTAAGGAAACTGTTTAATTTTTTATTTTTACCATTGTAAGTGTTCCATGAACATTTTCCTCTATCTTGACTTGGACTTGTCCATGGACTGCGTTATTAAATGTTATAAAGCCAGCTTGATGTCATAGTGCGGTACCAAGTTGATGTACAGAATTCCCTGATAGACAGATAGCTTGCTTTGCTTGTTGCTAAAGTAGGTTAACCAAACTGTAGCTGGCATTAGCCAGTTAGCCCAGTTAGCCAAGCAGCTAACTGTGCTATTAACCGACTCTGTGACAGGGTGCCAGGAGCCAGACCCAGCAAGAAAACCACCTCAGTGTTGTATTCCCAGTCAAACTGGCCACCACCGATCTTGGAGGCTGTGTTAGGTCCTGGTCCAGCCATGTCCAGTACATCTTGTGTCAGTACAGTGATCAAGTCGATGTCAGTGGTTTATGCTGCTGCCATACTTAAAATATGTGCCAAATGAACTCCGAATGACAATGGCTTTGTCAGAAAACAGAGGTGACCATCTTGGGGGTTTGTAGTTGTTTCATGTAATGACGGAGACTTTGAAAACAGTAACGAACAGATAGCAGAAGGAGAATTATGACCTAAATAATAGCAGGCTTATGCACACATCCTTCTTCCTGTGTGTCAAACCAGTTTGAAACCATCTAGTTTGTACAACGCAGCATTTGACCACACCAGATGGCAAAAATGCTAATAGCTGCTTGGAACTGCCACACTCAAAGGATGGATTAAAAGCCCGCTGTCAAAGAGAGGGTCAAGATGCAATAATTGTTTAAATAGTAGGATAACGGCAGACAGTTTGGGACAAATGGTGGAAATAGCTGTGTCCTGCCACACTGCATGAAGTGGGTGTGATTGTTGGATGGGCAATTTCAGATAGTCACAAACTTTTTTTTGGATGCAGCCCACACCAACCTCAACAGTGGACTGGTTTGTGTGTTGTGAGGGAGTGGGGTTGGGGGGTCAGATTGTCCAAAGCATACTGGGTGGAGTTTGGAGTTTGGGGTGATGGAGGGCATGCAGGAGACTGGAGTTGCCTGTTATTACAGATCAGACACAGTGAATCACCATATTTTATTTGCTATAACCACTATCTTTCCCCAACCCTATGTAGTTCATACCAGTTTCCATGTGCAGACATTATAGAATCTAAATGTCATACAGACACTGGTACTGGATAATAATGATAATAACAACAACAACAATAATACATTTTATTTAGTGGCTCCTTTTATGACACTCAAGATCACCTTACATCAGAAAATGACAACAGCATAGATCACACATAGAAAGCATACAATCAGAAACAACAGTAGCAAAACATACAGAGCAGAAATAAATTAAAATCAGTAACTGTACAAGATAAATGAGATTCCATCAAAAGAGTTAGAGTAAGTATGTTAGTTTGAACAGATGGGTTTTCTGGGCGATTTTAAATTTTGCAGCAGAAAAAACAGTTCTTTTGCAGAGTCATCCAACAGCAAGGTTCTTTAGGTAGGTTTTAGCTGGTTAGAGTTACACATTTAAAAATCTATTTTACTGGCTATTATGGCACAACAGTTGCCAGATAAGTGTTTCTGACATCTTTTCAGACGTTGATGAATCTTATCCCTTACATTTGTCCATTCTCCTATTGTGTATTTGTTTCAGTGTTGATAGGTAACTTAACAAAAAAGAAATCCTGGAACACTTATCTGAAGACGCACATTTTACACATTTTAAGCATCTTTTTCTTTTTTTTATTTAGATTATTATTTTATTTAGATTTAGTCAGTTTAGTGTGAGCAGAGAGCATCATTGTTCTAAATTTCCAGGCACACTTCAGCTGAAAAAGGACATTTTATCTTACTGTTTCCACACAAACTTCAACCCTGTCCCCCCAGAAATACTCTTACTCCTGGCTCCAGGAACCTTCACTTTCCATTTACCGTTGGTTGAGTTGCTCTGAAAGGATTCCATGTTTAGCCAATATAAATGATTGTGAGGTGAGCCCAGTAGGAGTCCGTTTTCGCCGAGACATTCCTCTGTACAGTAGAACTTAGTCGCATTATTTTATTGTTGACAGTTTCATCATATTTAATTTCAGATCTACAATATCGGGCATGTTTTGGTTCCCCCTGTTGTTGAATGTTTGCTGTATAAACTGCTGTATTCACCTGTAAGAAACCAGTTTACTGCTGTCAGAAACACTTTCTTTCAGTCATGTTCAGTCCTACCTATATGCGTTTCAGCTGCTTTCACTCTTGACCTTATTTGGTCTATGATGTTACTGGAATAAAAAAAAAACCCACCAGCTCCCTTTAGTGTTTTATGAGCCTTAAAACCTGGCAAGCGAACATGTCATAGGGCTGTATGAAAGAGCCTCTACCTAAATGTCTTCAGTATATGAGAGAACTGAACGCCCTCACTGCAGCGGCGTCCTGTCTGGAATGTGCTCATTGAGCCAGAGTGACTTTGATTTGAACACAGTTGGGCACAATGGGCCAACTGTAAAAGGTGTCATTGCTGTTATGTGTGTAACGGTCAGCTCTATGGGATTTTGATGGAAAAAAAATCAGTCAGTGGAAACTTAAAAATAAGAATGGGTGTTTCTTTTAGGGTGTCTTGACTTTCCGTTGAAAACGGTTTGTATGTTCCATGATGTGACGCTCACTAAGATGATGTAGTTCTTTAACTTCATTGCCATATAGTGGAAAAGAGACTGTGCTTGGATTTAAAACAAGGAGAGAAAGAGCTGTTGTTGTTGCAGACGACGTTAAACTAACATCAGAAGCAGTTATTAGATTGACCTGATTATTTTTAGGATAAAAACTCAGATTTACAGTTCATACTGTAATATTTTCAAGAAAGGAAAC
The DNA here is from genome assembly GCF_056507025.1 of Lutjanus erythropterus. Lineage (NCBI taxonomy): Eukaryota > Metazoa > Chordata > Actinopteri > Lutjaniformes > Lutjanidae > Lutjanus > Lutjanus erythropterus. Next base: position 31,514,249 of record NC_139328.1, on the reverse strand, counting down.
ATTGAAATGTCACTGCTTTTCTGTTTATAGCTGTTTGGGTACACCGTTTCTATGGTTACTGTATAAAAGGTTGATGATGAATCATTATCATTGTGTATCTGTTGCGTGCTGTCTAGGCTTTGGGGCAACAAACATGCAAAGGAAGTCTTTCTACTGAGAGAGTCTAAATCTTCATTTACTTGAGGAGAGTGTTAACATGCGGTTTATGTGGACACTTTTATTTGAGATATTTACATGCATTGTCATTGCCTGCTCTGTATTAAAATACAAGATTAGAAAATTACTACTTAGTAAAACTTGGTAAATCTTAGTAATAGGAGCTGTAACATCAAACTTTTGTTTGTTCAGTTTAGGGCTGCAACTAAGTATTATTTTTATTATCAGTTCCTCCTTCAATAATTTTCTCAATAAATTTATGAATTATATTCTGTCAGGATTTAGATAAGACCAAGAATAACAGCAAATCAGGTGATTGTTTTTAATGATTAATCTACAAAGTAAAATCAGGGGAGTGTCCACACTTTTTTAACAAGGGCAGCCCAAGTGGGGCACTGATGCAGGGGTGACATGAAGTGTGTGCGTGTACACACACATACATGCCTTAGAATAGCGTTAATTAACCATTTCTAGTATCTGTATCTTTCATTACCAACATTATACTACCTTACAGTTTCTTGCATTCCTGTGTTTAACATTTTTATGTAAAAGATAAATAGTCCTACCAATGACAACACAACAGAGTGACACCATAAAAATACAATGTACAGCTTCCATACAAATCAATTGTATCTCCATTCTGCCTCTATCCTCAGGCTGCTCAGGAGACTCCTCAATTCAGCCTCAGTATTTCACCATGAATAATATTGTTATGATTTATCATTTATTTTCCTGTTTGTATATATTGTTTTGTGTACGATTTTATTTTTGTTAGTAGCATGAAGAGAACTGCTACTCAGTTCTCATTTTACAACCCTTTGTTGTAAAATGTTCAATCAAGTAAATTAACCTAGTAAAAAATTAAAGGTGGGCTAAATACAAAAGAAAAAGAGTGTACATTTAAAAATACTTCTCACCTCTCCCTGGGTAGATAGCCAATCATCCTTGATGGTAATGGGGTTAGTTTTAGGATTGAGACTTCCATCAACAGTTTAATCAAATTATTTTCATAAATTTTCTGTATATCAATTAATCCCTTTATTAGCCAACTGTTTCAGCTCAGCTCAATTACTCAGCTTCTGTGTGGTCATGTTTTAGGAGAAAAGACAGGTGTTGGCCATGTCAAACCAATTCATGTCAATTACTTATGGATTTTAACGCAACAATAGTCAGGAATTTATAGAAGATAAAAGTTTCAAGCCTAAATGTTTGGTGCAGCCTCAAGCTAACAAAGTAAGTTTTTGTTTCTTACAAAGTAGTATTTTTATAACTTCTCTTTACTCTAAAAGTCTGTGTCTTAGTACAATCGTGCAGTTACCTTTCGCAGGTAACAGAAGAAGAAAAGGATCTACTCTCGTTCGATTCACTCTTGTCTTGCACTACTGCTTCATCCCCAGAAGTGTTTTGGTTATAGACACACCTGGAGAGAGGACACACAGCTCTAAATATGTGTCATCTCACACACACCTTTTATGAGATCTGTCTTTCTCCATTTGACACACAAAAACACATCTGTACCCATCACCAGTGGCAACCCGCTGCATCTGCTGTCTGTCACGTAACACCTGTCGCTCCTCAGCCCACAATCATTCACAGCTTGTACACTCTGTCCACTGATAATCAGGTAAAAGTATTTGAATGACTGTTGAACACCTCTGCAGAGAAGAAAGTGATTATAGAGAGCTAATGAGATGGCATCAGCCAGAAGCTGGCAGACTGACAATAACAACCTGACCTAGTCCTGGCAACAAGATTGATAAAATGTGTCAGATATATGATAGATTACTACAACACACAACAGTTATACGGAAAGTAGATCTTGTAGGCATATTGTGTTTTTTGTATGCATCTTTCTGTAGTTTTGTGGCTCTTTGTGGTTATTTTGTGTCTCTGTGATCATTTTGTTTCTCTTTTCAGTAGAGCTGGGCAATATATCAGTATTATATTGATATTGTGATAGGAGACTAGATATCGTCTTAGATTTTGGATATCGCTGCATAGTGATATGGCATAAGTGTCACCTTTACAGTTTCTGAATGTACCAGACCCTTACCACTGTTCTGTTATTTGTCTTTACTCACTTAGTTGTTTTATCTACATTACTCGTGATTATTCATCAAAAATAATGATTTTGTCCACAACACCCTCCCTACTTTGCAGTGTTTTAGTCTCAGTGTGGTTGCATTGTGTCCTTTTGTAGTCATTTTGCATATATTTGTGATCATATTGTGTCTCTTTTGGTCATTTTGTGTCTCTTGCTGGTCATTTTGAGTCTCGTTGTGGTCATTTTCCATCTCCTTATGGTGGTGGTTTCTTTTTGTAATCAGTTTTGTGTGTCTGTGAATGACATGTTGTAGGTGAAGCCCAGGGGGACCCCTGACCCGTTGGGCCCCTGGACCTGTGCCAGGTAGGCCTGTTCAGTAATCCATCCATGCCGAGTAGAAGATTTTTTATTTCAGTATCTGCTTGAAATTAAGAAAACCAAATTCTGTGGGGCGGCTGTTTAGCTCAGGTGGTAGAGCGTCTGTCCTATGTATGGAGACTATCAGTCCTCTGCAGTAGCCGCTGGTTCAACCTTTGCTGCGTGTCATCCCCTCTCTCTTCACCCCCTTTGCTGTCTACTCTTCAGCTATCCTATCTAATAAAGGCAAGAAAAGCCCAAATACATTACTTTAAAAAAAAATATAAAAAAATTCTGAGATTAGTGGCATGGAGGTTTCCTTCATCATGAATAGCTCAAAAGATCAGTTCTTTTTTCCATTAAATGTAAAAACATTTGGATATTTTTTTAACCTGTGACGAAAGATTACATTTCTGTAAATATGAGAAAGAAAGATTCTCTCTTAAGTTGTCTGCATCTCCAGCCAGGATTAATATCTAATAAAACAAAAACCTCTCAAGATCTCGACCTAGCCTGATAATCAGTCTGAATTGCCACTAGACTTCAGTCCTGTATTATTAGTAAATTATCTATTGCTGAAAAAAAAATCTGACATTTTGACAGCAATGCAGAAGTCTGCAGCCAAGTCAATCTGGTACATGGACCTTAAAAGACCTTTTTGTGGGGTTTTATTCAGCTAATTTGTCCAGATGACTCACAGTGAATGTCACATACTGTCCTCCTGTGGTGTCTTTAATGCTTGACTTTATGTAACTACTGCTGTGCAACATCTTGTCCACTTTCACATTGAGGTAACCTTTAATAAGTGCCTCAGTTTTAAAGGAAAGGTTGAAAGGACACTGTTCTTCTGTGTGCATGTTTATGCTCAGGTATGCTTTTGCATATTTGGGTCTGAGTCTGTGGCTGAAATTATGGCCATTTGGCTGTTTGCAGTAGGAGAGAAACACACAAACACACACGCACACCAACACTTCCTCCTTTTAAGGACAAATGTGTTTGTCAAAGTACTACATTTTAACAGTGCACCTAACATCCTGGCACATGTTACATTCTTCCTGTCCTCTATGAGGAGGTAAGACACATACACTTTGTCAATTCCTGTGTTATAAAATTGAAGAATCAACTGGAAAACTGTTTTTTTAAAGTTGCCTGTTATTCAAAAAGCAATTAGAACTAGTTTAAAATATCTATCTCTAATTTACAGCAACTTGGAATACAATAGGCATTTTGCATCCTTTTTGATTGTATGCAGCCCAAGCCCTCCATCCATCAGCTTTTCCACAGGTTCTGTGTTTTGACATTCTGTGCCACAGCTGGCCTTTTACTATTTACTTTTGGATTAGATACGGCAGCTCAAATCCTTCTCCTTCATTTTTCCTCTGTCCTCCCCTGAGGCGTTGTGGATGTGCTAAGTGCCAGCTCTTTGGTCTCTGTCTTGGTTGTTGGTGTTCTTAACGAGTGCTATTATATCACTGCTGAGTCAGATGAACATACCTGTGAAAAATATGCAGTGTGTAGTGAAAGATGTTGGTCAGACATTAACAGCAATGATCAAAACAGGACTGTGCTGCAAAATCATCTGCCATGCATATGTCATAATGAAATAATGAAATAATGTGTTCATTCTATTATAGGAGTGTGTTGATGTTCCCTGCAATTAGGTGGAAAAAATATGTATGTATGTCAGCATCAACTTCAGCAATCGACCAAAATTAATTGCAAAATATTAGATATCAACAAAAATCCGACTTTTACATCCCTACTCTGTAACATGTTAAGAATAGCCCTATTTGAGGCAAGCTTAGGTAACAGTGTTACATCTCACTCTGGTGTTCACTGCACCTGTACATGTCCCCACCTGCACTACCCTACAAGAAAGTCTCAACAGACATACAAGCAGAAACGCAGAAGGAACAATACAACATTGCACAACATTTTACTTCTGCACTTCTGAACAATGGTGAATTTTGTGTGCGGCATCAGTGGGTGGATGTCAATAGATGGTACTCTGCCAGAGGGACTGTGGAGCGAAAATGAGATAATATTTTCCTGTCACATTTCTCTGAAGGTTGCCTTTCATTCTGAGCAAATGTCTGTCACAATACACAATGTGGAGCACTTCCAAAAATACAAAGATGACATCAGTGACCTGCAGGACTTCAGTGTGCTCACAGACATGGTCCAAAGCGCTTAACAGTGCCATGAATGCCTTCATTTGTCACATCAAGGGTCCCACATGGGAATCACACCTTACACAATGACAGTGATAGACACTTTCTACAGTATTGCATGTGTAAAAGAATTCTCCATTACTGTGCTTCCCCTGGGCTTCATTAACATTCGTATTGGGGGAGGAGATGAGCCCATGCGAGAAGCTCCAAGAGGTTGTTTGCACTGACAACAACACTTGCAGCTGAGCAAACAACGCCAACACCCTACATGCGTGCACGCACACACAGAATCTCACTTACAATGCCTTGTGCCCTATGCATAATCAGGACATAAACAGATGTAAATATCCAGCTTGTATCTATGATACCACATATTTGGTTGGTTTGATACAAATCAGTTAAAATCTGTCTGCACTCACTGTAAAACGCATTGATTAGATACTACTGCAATCACAAAAAAGTTTTATAATGCACCTAGAACTTAGTAGAATGATCTTATTTAAGATGATGATGGTAATAAACACTTTCTCTGACGCTCATGTCTATAATGCATTATAAACCCACTTAAAATGCAGTATACTATAATGGCAATGTAAAGTTATAGCCTAGTTATAAGCATTCATAAAAAATCATAATGCTTTATAATAATTATACCACATAAAACATAACAACTTGTACAGTCAGGTATCATAATTATTGACATTTATTTTTTTATTTTTTGGCAAGGATCACAGTGTATTATATTTCTCATAGTTGTTATACATTTTAACGGTTTTAAAATCAATTATAATAATGTTTATATGTATAGTTATAATGCATTACAGAAAGTGTCACAGAAAGCAACTTTTGTCATTTCTAGAAAATGTGCCTTAATTTGCAAAAATGCAACTTTTTCTAAAGCATTTACTTGTATTCATATACTACAATGAAATCAGCAAAAGCTTTTCTTCATTGCTGCAAGATAAGTTATAATACTACAGTATTCTTAATATATATATTTTATTTCCTATTATGAAAACTGTAAACTACAGTATGCAGTATGTCATGACATTACAAATCTGTTGTGTTGTAAAACAAAGATTTACAGTAGAGGCTGGAAAAACCTTTGTAAGTTCATGACAGTTGTATTAATTCTCAAATTTAATGTGTTATCACTTTATTACATTAAGCATAAGATTAAGTCAAAGCAAATTGTCCGCAGAGGTTTGGAGCAAGATGAGATTTTGAAAATATGTTCAGTGATTTGACAGCTGAGGACTGTTTATGAAATGACAAAACTACCACAGAGGAAATGGGGTTAAAGAGCAAACTGAGCACCAAGCCTGGTGAGATCAGTCGAGTCTACCTGTCTGTCTGTCTGCCTGTGTGTCTGTCCCGCTCATTACACTGTCGATCTGTCCCTGTTATCTCAGCAGGCACTAGCTTATGAAGAAAAAAAAAGTCGCCGAGCTGCACGCTAGATGACCTCTTTCTTTCTGCCTGTGTCCCTGTAGTTGTGTATTTCCGAGGGTGAAATGAGAGGGTAGCAGGGGGTTTGGGGGGGAGGGGAGGCAGGATGGGGTGAAATCCGGGGACACTTGATGTAATGGAAACTGTCCCTCTGCAGATGTCTGCCTCTGACCTCCTAACAACTCCAAACAATGCATTCTTTGATCTGAAATATGCTGTAAGCCTTACAGTGTGGCATTGAGTGAACTTGTCTGAGTATGTGTGTGTGTATAATGTTAGTGCATGTGTGTGTCAAAGTCAGAAGTTCATCTGTAGTGGTATATGAGTCAGTTGGTTATTGTCTTAATAACCTGTGGATCAGCAGACAACCTGTAAACCATTAAACCATTCAGCTGTCATGTTGCAGAGCACATGCTCTAATCACATGTCATCTGCCATAAGACCAATTTAACTTCATTTATGACTAAAACTCAAAATTTATGTTTGTTTAACAGTTGGCAGCATGCTCTTTAATTTACTTTAAGCACAGTAGCACAGTATTTTTTGGCCCTTTGAGTGCTATAAGCTGAGAGCCATCTAGTAAATATCAGACAATAATGTAAAATGCCCATCCCATTTTTTTAATAGTTCTTTTCAGGTAATGTCATAATATGTATCAGATATTCAGTTTAATATGATTATAAATAAAGAAAAGCAGGAGATCATATTTGAGAGGCTTGATAGAGCATTTTCTGCCATTTTTCATGAAAAACATCTTTAAAAATTAATTGATTAAAAAAATAATTTAATAGTTGCCCGACTTGGCAAGTGAGTTGCAAGATTTACTAGCCCAACAGGGCATTTTACTTACCCTGGGTAAGTGGGCAGAGATTAATATCGAGCCCTGAGCAGGCTGATTTTTTTTTTCTTCCTTTGAATCATTTTATCTGAGATGAAATATCTGACTCTTTAGCTGCTAAAATGCTCCACTTTGTTCACCAGCTAGTCATTAATTTTGTACCTAAATCAGCTAGAGACAACCAAAGTTTCAGGTCTTAAAATCAGAACATTGAGATGAGCGGCACTAAAATGCACTGACAAAGCTCCTTCCAGAGGGAGGGCAGAGGTCACATAGGGCTACAGGACAAAACTCAAAGCTTTTAATCTTTGAGTCATCTTGTTAAAGCACTGTCTGTCCACTCAGTAACATTTAGAGCATCTTAAGAATGGAGGAAACCATTTAAGAAAGTTAGATAAACTGAATTTTCCCTAATCCACATTCCTGACTTGTCTTGTCAGCTGTGTTGCTGTCTGAGGATGTGCTGTGTTGGCCCCATGACTGCTCTAATGTAATTTGCTGGATGCCTGCCACAGTCATTATGCAGTTATTATTATGTCTTAACTGTAGTGATGCAGGCTTTCATCACTGTAAGTCTGAAATGGATTTAAAAGTTAAGATAAACATGAGTTTTTTTTCCTGATATGCTTTTGAATGACAGAGCCAGCTCAATCTGCTGCTCCCTTGCTAAAATTACCTACTAAACAAGCAGATAAAACAGTATATGTATATACAGTATGTCTGCTGTTATAGAAGCTAATGACTGTCAGCCATCAGTGAGACCAGGACTGGTCTGTACTTTGTTTATTTGATAGGATCAAGCCAGCATGCAGTATAACATGATTTGTCATTCAGCACAATGCAATATAAATTCCACTTACACTCGCTCTATTGGCTTTAAATAGGAGCTCAGACTGTCAGTGACACACACACAGACACACACACACACACACACACACACACACACACACACCTTCACAATGTGGATAAATCTAGCACACAAGACAAGATCTTCTCTACAGAGATCAGCAGGTGCAGCTGAAGTTTTGGTGTATACCATCCATGTCTTTGGTTAGTTTTTGTGTGTCTCTGTGTGTTCGGGCAGGTCAGTTGTTTGGGTTAATCCCACCCTGGGGTGAGACACTCCTCCTGATAACCTCTCTGACTCCCAATTTTCTCCTGTTTTCTTTTCTTCTCTTATTATCTTTCCTCCTTTATTTTCCTGTCTTCTGTTCTAAAGACGTCCTCTGCTTCTTTTCTCTTCTTCTGTCTCTCTTGCTCTGCATCCTCCCCCTCTATTCCCATGTTTAAGATTAATTTAAAAAATATTTTAATAGACATACTTAAAAACTATATACTGGGCTACTGCTGATAATAATAATTAGGGCTGTAACTAACCATTTTTTTCATTGTCAATAAATCTGTTTCTTTTCTCAATTGATTAGTTGTTTGGTCCATAAAATGTCAGAAAATGGTAAAAATTCTCAATCAGTGTTTTCCAAAGCCCAGGATGACATCCTCAAATGTGTGTTTCTTCTTCCACAACCCCAAGATATTCAGTTTACTGTCATAAAGGAGTAAAGAAAACAGAAAATATTCATATTTAAGTAATTGAACTATTGAATTATTTTTCTTAAAACTTACTCAAACGATTAATTGATTATGAAAATAGTTTGCAATTAATTTAATAAATGATAATAATCAATTAATTGTTGCAACTCTATATTAATAATATAGTAATAATAATCACAAATGAAAACAGTGGTAGTAGTCGCAATTCTAAATCAAGATATCTACAATTAATTTCTCACTTATCAAAATGTTGAATCTTGATATAATTATTAATGAATTTCCTCCTATCAGAAATGTTCATTATAGATCTCTATAACATTAACAAAGAACTTTCACCACTGATTTCTATTCAGACTCCATCATGGATATCTATAATTCTATTTTAATGTGTTGTTATTCAAAGTCGACATTAATTATATCTACAATTCACTTCTCACACGTGAACCACACTTGTTCTTACAAAATAGATATCATTAATGGAATTCTGGATAAAATTCTATTCTGACTGGTCAAAATTAGATTATTGATTTATCAGCTTCAAACTGTTACTAGTGAGAATGCAGTTTCTGATTTCAGACATCTGAAGTGAAATTGTAATTAGTGAAAAGTATATTTGTACTACTAACAACTATCGGAAATGCGATTGCTGTCATCACAATCCTTTTTTAACGTGAAAATTCAATTGTAGATACCCATAATTTATTTGTATTAGTGAAAAATGAATTACTGATGTCTATAGTTACATTAAAGATATCTGTAAATATGTTTTTGACTAACTGAAATGTAATTGGTACATGTCAAAACTGTTTTACAGATATCTTAAATTAACATGTCGATGTGTCAAAATGTCCACGTCCACCAGTGAAAACTAAATTGCTGCCAGTCAGCCTCACTGATTAAATGTTAAAAAGGCTTGCCATATTAATACTACACCTGATATTTCTGCCACATCTCCACCACTGGTTCTACTACTGATGAGGATGTCTTATAGTCATATATTCCTACAGTCAGGGTTTAGTGGTTCTGTTTTGTTTCTGCCGTAACAATCTGATGTTTGTGCTTACACTCAGAGGAGAACTGATGGAGACTAATAGATTGTACCTCACTCTCTGGCCATACCGCCCCTTTCCCCGCAGGTTGTTCCTTTTGTCTTCACTGAGGTTGGAGGTTGAGCTCAAGGTTCAAAGAGTGTGCAACTGCGCGACTGCATGTCTAACATCATCTCTGACATTCCGGGCATTTTTCTTGTCTCCCACCTGCCGTCCTGGACACAAAGAGCAGACAGGTCCCTCCCGTCCCACTCATGCAGTCGCCACTGAACCTTAACTGTGTGCAGAGCCACAGCTAGAAAGTGATGCTGCCCCTCAGTGATGTAGTCGTAAATTACAAGTTGTTCATTTGACAAATCATATTAAAAAACTTTTGTGTGAGGAAATGGCAGGGGAGGAATAGAAGTACATTTACTCATGTACCATACTTAAGTACAAAACTGAAGTACTTGTACTATACTTGAGTATTTCAGAGGTAAATGTAATGTGTTGTAAACTTACTTGACTAATTTTGTCTGCCAGCTTTTGTTACCAGTTACAGATTATAATTCCTGTCCAGTGAAAACCATGCATCTCTAGATGTGTTGATTTTGAATGTGTGTGATAGACTGAAGGGTCTGTTGTTCCTGTATTGGCTGAGGAAATTACATAAACTCTTTTAAAAAAAAACCCTTGGATTAGCTGGAAAATGCACTCAATGTAGCCATGTTTTTCAGAGCTCATGAAAATGTGACTTTTTAGTCTCTACAGTGATATGATAATCAGTCAGTGAAGTAGATTAAACCACCCAAAGGTAAATAAAGTAGTTAAAATCAGCACAACCTTGAACATCTACAGAGGTAAAATGCAACATAAAAATTAATGCAGCAGTAATATTAATCCAAAAATGTCATACATAATAGTAAAACACTATCAGGAACCATTTTACTGCACAATGAGTACATTTACATGTCATACTACTTTACATGTCCACTAGTAATAAAAATGTGAATGTACCTTACAACATTTGTGTCAGTGTAAATAGGTTAAAATAACTTTATTGTAAATAATAGTGGAGATCTGTTAATTCCTTTTTCATCTTTCTATCATTTAAGCCTGTTTCTTTTAGCATCAGTGACAGATCACATCCATCACATCCACATTGCTGCCAGGTATTTGCAGTGGTTTCCTGAAGTAATTTTGTTAAAAAGTGACCGCTTCTCTAATGATTAAATGACTTCATTCTGTTTTTTCCCAGTGTTTTTATTAGTCATGTTATTGATGCATATCAGCAGCTGAATTACGCTAAATGTGGATAATGACTCACCACTCCACATGATAATAATGTTAGTTTTTAGTGGCTGAACAGCCTTTTCTTGGCTGCTCTTTCCAATAAGAGCCTATAAAAGTACTCCAACATTTCCTGACTGAACATGGCCTAGAAATATGAAATAAAAACACACCGTAGGAGGAGGAGCGGAAGAGGGGGATGCAGGGGGGAGGTGCATGAGAAAAACAGCTTTGCAACACAGGCTTCATTGATGACTTGCCCGGTGGCTACAGTGTGTATGTGTGTGTGTCTGAAAATGTGCATGTGTGGTATACCATTACCTGAGAACAGGTCCTCTCTGTTGACCTCTGCAGCCCACCCACCGAAATTTCTGCTTTAGGGTTGGTTTTGAGAACGTGTCAGTCAAACCTAATGGGTAATAGTAAAATATACTGTACAGACACACACACAGAGGGAAAACAACGCAAAAGCCCCTTTCAGTGGCACAGATGATCTTGTGCTGGTTTGACGGAACCAGTCTGAAGTGTCCAAAGTTGAATGCTGTTGTCAGTCTTATGAATTTAGCTGTTTAAAGAGACAATCCACCCCAAAATCCAAGATACAGACGTTTTCCCCTGACCTGTAGTGCTATTTAACTAGCCAGATCTAGCTAGCTAGATTTTTTGGTGTGAGTTGCAGAGTTTTGGAGATATCGGCTGCAGAGATGCCTGCCTTCTCTCCAGTATAACACGACTAAGTGGCACTCAGCTTGTGGTGGTCAAAGCACCAGAAAACACATTTGAAAATTTAAAAACCAGTGTCTCCTTCCTTCTTGTTAGTAGAAAAAAGTAGTTCCTACGTGAAACTGCTTACAACAAGGTCTGTGGATTATCTTGAGTAATGATTTTAGAAGGAGCCGCTGGGTTTTGACTTAATAAAATTTATATTTTTGATATTATGAGCACCACAAACTGAATGCCATTTAGTCCCATTATATTGGAAAGAAGGCTGACATCTCTGTGGCTGATGCCTCACACCAAAACAATATAGATGGATAAATAGCACTGCAGGCCATTGTATTTTTGATTTTAGGTATGACCTGTCCCTTTAAGAGATTTAAAAATCATTGTTATTATCTGTAGTGCCTCATAAATGAGTTCTTGTGTTGTTCTGGCACAAAAAAGTCGCCAGTGAGCCAAAACTTCTTTCGCTCTAATTGGCAGAGTGGACCAACTTGTACACTCAAACACACACGTAGGACTGATAAACACACAGCAAGAGGAAAAACACTCCATTGTAATCACTTAGTCACACTATTATAGAAATACTGTCGGCTCATACAGTAGACTAGTTAGCCATTGTTTCTTTTATCTCCCACAGTTAATTTGTCTGTCTTGCAGTTTGGCCCTTTTTTTGGCAGAGATGCTTGTATGAGTGGGACTATTTTAAACAAGTGAGATATTTTTCATCTGATACTCACACAGACCTATTATGAGCTTGAATAAGCCTTTATCAACACAAATAGTTGCAATGATTTTGTTGAAACTATATAAAAGTGATCCTGTAAATTTCTATTTAAGTTTCAGCTCTCTTTTTTAATCATTTTCATTAGGTTTGGTCTGATTTGCATTCATTCCAATATCACCATCTATCGATTCTGTCTATCGATTTTGACTTCTCTGCTCACTTGTAAAGAGCAGTATGTGGTATTAAAGTGTTGCAGCAGACCTGGGTTGGTGGGATGTGTGATCTATGCCATCAGCCTGTTAGTTTATTGTGACAATAAATATACTAAACAGCCACACCCCAACTGGTTAATTTTCCCCCTAAACACAAATTTCATCATATATTAAATTGTAATTCCCTCTGTTTTTATTAGCCAAGCTAATACACAAGCACTCCCTTGAGATAAGAGTACACCTGGTTGTAAATCACTGATTTAGAGCACATGATAAGCAGATGTCCCCAAATTAAAAACTTGATAGATTGCTAAATTGTTTTCACTACCTTAACCTAGAAACCTTCATGCTGAATGTGTAGATGTTTCTAACTTTGTTTAGTGGTTTCAGTCTAAGTAACATGACTAAGTTTAAACCACAGACTATGTGGTTTGACCATTCTTAACTCCAATCTGCATGCACTACTGAATTTGACCATTAGGTGGTGCCAGAGTGTCAGTATATGTGGACAAGGAATGTTAAGCTTTTTACATTGTCCTGTTTGTGTCCTCATAATTGTGTCGCCTCTGTTGTGCAGATTTTGAAGTTACTGACAATAGTAATAGGTTGATATTACTATAAAGTATAAGTTAAGGCGCACAGACTTTGTGGCTGCTTTGCCTGTTTTTTTCAGTTGCTTAATATTTTTGTGCCTTTTTGTGGTCTTTTGCTTAGTCTCTTTGTAGCTGTTATGCATCTTTCTGTAGTTTTGTGTCTCTTTGTGGTGATTCTGTAGCTTTTGATGAATGTTTTGTGTCTCTTTGTGGTCGTTTTGTGGCATCATGTGCCTCTGTTCATTTTGTACTGGTCGTCTGTTTCTCTTTGTGGTTTTCTCTCTGTAGTTATTTTGTGTCTCTTTTTGCTTGTTTTGCGCCTTTTCAATGTTATTTTGGATCTCTTTGTGGTCATTTTGTGTCTTTTTGTGATTATTTTGCATTTCCTCATGATCGTTATGTGTCTCCTTTCCTTGTAGTCTATTTGTATCTCTTTGAGTGACATTTTGCAGGTGAAGCCCAGAGGGGCCCCTGACCCTTTGGGCCTCATGGGCCTGTGCCTAGAAGGCTTGTTCAGTAATGCTTCTATTATAATAATGTGATAGATCACAGTGGCTGAAGCATCAAGCAACCGATTAAAAACTGATTAAGATTTCAACATGTCACATAGACACATGTCTCTTGGTCCTGTGATTTCCGGTCTGTCTCCTGAAGCCACTTAAAATGTTATTTCTGTGAATAAAATCATAGCATCCCTGTGCGATAGGCTGTGACAGTAAACCAATTAGAGTATATTGTTGGGACGGTTGCTAGGTAGAGCGGGAAGTGAGAGAGAGGTGAAGGGTGAAGGGGTTACTCTTCCTGGAATCCAGAGGCCCTAAATGGGGTCACCATGTATAGAAAAAAGAGGGTCTGAAAATACTCATAAGAATGTGGCGGCTTTTCACCAGCTAATGCACATGAAAGTTGCCGCTTTCTTTTTGATACTTGTTGACACCATAATGCCTGATAGACCATGTTAACTATCCCTTACATCCCTTCAGCTCATTCATACCTCATTCATAACATGGCCACTGGTCCTACAGTTCAGTAGGTAACAGCTTAGTGACCTCAATCTATTTTTCTGTAACTGACATTCTGGTATTGCCCCCTCAGCTCAGACACCACAGCCTAATATCAAAACATTTCTGATTAATTACAACAGTGATGATGCATATTTATGAAACATGAATTTTGCTGCTTAATTTGACAGGCAACAAATAAAACCATAGCCACAACAACACAGTTTTTACCTATTATTAAGGAGGAAAAATTAAAAAAAAAAAAAAAAAAAACTAAAAACAATAGCTACATTCTAGATATATTACAAACTTATTATTTTGTATTGTGTTTTTTTTTTATGGTCATTGGTTACGATGTGCATTGCATTGTGTTTTTGGATGAATCCACAGTGCACAGAAATGCAAAATTCACAACTTTTTCCAGGAAGAGCACCACAGGTCATGTGATAAGAATGAACCAGTCAGCTCCACAGGATCTGGTTCACCCTTTCTGTCCATGGACATGACAACATCTGGTTGAAAGGTTGACCAAACTGAAGATGGAACAGCAGCTAATTATACTCATTCAGGGATACCCAAAGTTGTGCAGCTTGTCAATTTCAAACAATTTACCTGAAAATATATCAGCTCAGAATTTTGGATAACAGGTGAGCATGATGATATGCTGTAATACGCTGTAATGGTTAATGGCTGTTATAGCTAGCGTATCATCATGCTAACCAGTGTATACCAGGATATCCCTGAATGAGTATAATCGGCCGCTCTTCCATGTGCAGTGGGGCTGACCCCTTAGTAACAACTATTGCGAGAGTGGCACAACCTCCAAAGCACCTTGGATAAAAAGATGAAAGCGGCATGGCTGGCGTTTTTCAAGTGTTTTTTGGTGACCCCTAACTCTGCACTTTCTCTGCTCTACCGTGCTTTTTTTAGATTCTTTTATCTAATTGTTTTGCAAGCTTTACAGTTTTGGCTCACTCTCACTATTCTACTAGCTGCAGCAGGAACTGTTTTCAGCAAATTAAAATTCTGTTAAATCCACTGAATGTGACCTGCCCAGCAGATGGACAAAGTTAAGTCAAGAATACTAAATCAAGGCAAGGTATTTGGGGGGGAAGAATTATTGGGCATAATTTATTACTTCTTGCAGAGCATTTTACATTGTTTAAGACATAACTGGGCGTAGACTTTAAGAGGGAATTGTGGGTTAACAATCTTGGCTATTATCAATTTTATATTTAATATTTTGTAAGCGGTTATGGACAATGAATTAATAAATGAATAATATTGTGTCTTTACATAAACCTGTATAACTGTGAACCATTATAATGAGAAAAGGCCCCCTCAGATTACCTCAGTATAATAGGGTCCAGATAAGGGTCAGTGGTTGGTAGGAAGTTCAGAGGCTATGATTATACAGTACATGCGTAGGATGCTGTGATGGAGTGTCAGAGTTCCTCCCCCAGGTCTCTCTTCCTGACCCCCTCTAACCCATCCTCACCCCATCCCACTCTACATCCCGTAACCCTGGCTAATCCATGACTAATCAAGCTTCTCCCCCTGGGGGTTTTCCACCCTCACCCTCTCTTTAAATCTTAAACCTATCATCTGCTCCATTAGAGACCACCCCACCCTTTTCCTCCCACAGCTATTTTTGTTAGTGTGTTGGAACTCCCAAGGTCTGATCAAGTTTATCAAAATGGCATCAACAGCCAACAACCCCAGGTGAAGGCAGTTTGGAGAGAGAACAGTGTAGTGGAGGATGATGTCACAAAAGTGGGGGTAGAACAGGCACTAAAAAAAGAATCAATCAATCAATCAATCAATGTTTTTAATGCTTAAGGCCCAAAAGCACTGGCTATGAGAATCTCTGATGAATATGTATCTTTTGTTTCATTTTAATTTGCAGTAAACATGTATTCAGATTATGAACAAGTCCTGATAATTCTCTATGGAGCTGTAGCAAACAGCACAACAAAAAATAGTGTGTGCACAGTCAACAAGCTTTAAACTGAGAAAAATGGCCATAGCTGGTCTTTTTGCTGTCAACAGCCAATCAAGTTTCTTCCCACACTACCCACATCAGTGACCAAGTCAATTGCAGCATAAATAGCGTGGTATACATAATATGTGTGTGAGATGCTCTGATTGCATCTCTGTGGTGGTTTTATTTGACTACAAGAGATTTGAAACAGCAAGAGTTGTTGATGCTGTGTGGCATTGGTTGTCATATTTCAAGTGAATGAGTGACAATAACTATTTAGTTTTGGGCGCAGATCTGCAGGAAGTCAGAGGGGACAAGTCTGTTGTCAATTTTCTGAAAAACATGACGTTGTCTTTCCCCAATAAATAATTTCTAAATCTGTTGTTATTGAAAATAATTAATTAATAGAATCTTACTCAACTTTTTGAAATAATTCACACATAAAGACTTCTTGAAGGTATTCTCTATGTCCCACCAATGTATTCTGTGGTTTATAGTTGTCCATACCATTACTAAACTCAATGGGAATTTGGGAAATTAAGTTTATTTCATCCTGATACCTCTTAGGGTAATTTTGGAGTTTGAGAGTAGGCACACTGGTGCAAGTCAAAAGCAAGTCTCAAAGTCCTAAGCAAGTTTCAAGTTACTGTAGTGAGAAACAAGCAAGTCAAATTGAGTCCATGCTGCAGTCAAGGAAGTCAGGTAATTACTCTTGTCAAGCAAGACAAGTTAGCTAGTAGCATACCTGGTAGGGTTGGGTACCGAATGTGGTACTTGTAATGGTACTGACCAAATTATGCTGGTGCTACCAAGTACTAATTCATGTTAAATCAAGGTACCAAATTTTGATATCTCAGAGCGCTCGACGCAGACAACATTCACCACTGTCTACGTAATGTGAAATGAAAATCTGGTGAGGGCAACAACTCTCACACGAAATACAGTACATATAAGGCTAAAGAGTGCACCGTTTTCATTGCTTGTAGGCTAAATTTCCCACAGCAGCTGCGGCCAACATAGTTACGCCTGCAGCCAGCATCTAATCAGTGTAAATTAATCCTCATTGACACCTCATATACATCTTCATGTGATTAATTAGCTTGTTGGATATGTTGTTGTTGGAGATAACTGAGCTTTCTTCACTGTCTTGTTTGGCTTATACTAGTGTTAGCCAACACTAAGCCACTGGCTGTGTCTGAAACTTGTCACCAACATGATAACAGTGTGCGAGATTAATTTATTAGTATGTCAGAAACCTTAGTATGAAACCAGTATTTGTGAATTGCAGATTATTAACAGGGAAATATTCCCACTGTGAGAACAGTGGTTGTAACGACAACAGGATATCACAAGTCTGCTCTGTTACCATGCCCTCATATGTTAAACTATGATCCTGAACAAACACCTCCACCCAATGATCCTCCTCACCAGGACTCCTCCAACTGTCATCCTGGACCTCACTAAGCATTTAGAGAAGCACAATACAGCAGAACAGGCATCCCTTTGTCATCAGCGACATGGGGCCTCTCTCCCGCTCCCTGATCACTGATAGGCAACAGAGAGAAAGTCCACACTTTATAAATTATTTTGACCTTAATTTTCAGTCAACTTTTGAATATTTGCCTAAGAGTTAAGTAATTTTAAAAGTCTAGTGTGTAAGATTCAGGGGAATTTGCGGAATATGGCAGATATGGAATATAATATTCTAATTATATTATAATATATATAATTATTGGATTCCATAGTATGTAATCTCCTGAAAATAAAAATTGCATGTCTGTTTTCTGTCAGAAGGTTACAGTGTTGCACCGTCATTTCTCAGAACAGACAAACCAAGCACCTTTTGTGTTTTTAGTAAGTTTTGCAGCCCTTATAGGTTCTTCTGCATGCGTGGAAGGGGAGGTTAAAGAGAGGGGTTTGCAATCTGCAAGCTCACGGCTAAGATGCAACTGAATCCTATACACTGATCAATTGAGTTAGTTCAGTTTGATTCATTTCAGTCAGCAGAGATTGGCTGACAGATGATAATTGTTGATACAATTAAGTGTGGGCTCATTCTTGGGTTGATGGAGATGAGCCTTACAGTTGGTCATCATGAAACCCAAGCTTAGCCATAAACATACAAATTTTAGAGGATTTTAGAGTTTTAGTGGCCGTCACTTGTCATCAAAGTGATTAGAGAATCTGTTTGAGCTGGTGATTGGAATGGTTTCCTGACTAAATGGTGGACAATGATAAAGGGGAGCATAAAAAGAGGTTTAAATACAGTAAGGAAAAGTAGAGGTGACAGAATATTATAATCATACTAATGTTACAAATCTCTAAATCTTACTAAGATCTGTTTAAACATAAAGGCACAATCATGCATAATATATATGCCTACATAAAAACTCAAGTCAGAAAATAAGACTATATGGTCTGTAAAACCAAATCACTCTTCTTCCTATCTCAAAAGGTCCCCACACGTAGACAGCATCGTTGATGTTGTTAATATTATGAAACAGTTTGTTTAGTTTTAGGCGACTAGTTAGTTAGGTTTAGAAAAATAAGTTTGTTAAATTACGTAAGTCGGTTGATATAAAGTAAATGAAGGGACTTTAAACTTCAAATAAGTCAACTTTGACTTCTGGTTTCATTGTTCAGAGCAGTGAGCTTTCATATTCAACAATGTGTTCAACACAGTGTTCTTTCCTTTTAGATAAACATTTTGCTATTTTGTCAGAGCTGAGTGCTCACCTCTCCTGTGCCAAAGTCATGTGTTTGTTGTTTTTAACCAATCAATCCATTTCCTCTCATCCATTTGCAGACTTAGCCACTCTTTATATTGCTTTCTTATAATTACTACAGCAGCTGCAACTGCTAGCCACCAGAGGTCTCCGCCAAACAATAAGCACAAATATGGGCTGTAAAAAGCTGCTTGGTGAGGACGGCTTGTCCTTTTATGTGCATAATCAATCTGAGCGAACCATGTAAAAAAAATATTAAAGCTGTAGTAAAGGGCAGTACATACTTATAAAATACATTTCAGTCCAATATATTTTTTTCCTTTGGCTTGATTAAACCTACAGTGAGTAAGATTAGTTTTAATAGTAAAATATTGGAGCAGTAAATCAATTGTTTGTATCTATGGCAAGCTTTATCTCCAAACTCCAGTCACTTTATGGCCATTTGCTTATGACAAATGAGTGACTTTCAGGTCCTTTGTAGTTATTTATGACTCTCTCACACTATTCTGAGTGTACCATGTAGCTTGAAAAAGCATTTTATGTCCCAGAGGAGCCGAGGGAGGAATGCTTCACTCCCATGTCCTAATGAAAAACCTCCCTGCTAATGTTTTTTCTGAAGTCCTGTGTTTGTGTTTTTTGGTAATTGTTTTAGTATTGGCATCTTGTTTGTTTATGAACAATATTCTTTTGTTATTTTAATAGCTTCTTTCACCTTGTATTTTTTGATTTGTATCTTTTGTTTTTATGTTGTGTCTTTTAAACCATTGTGTAGTCACCATTAATATAAATCAGGGCCAGCCTTCAATGATTTTCGACTTTACGTTAAGATGGGCATGTGATGACTTTTTTTTTTTTTTTTTAACGAATCACATTGTGTTCCTTAAGGTGCTTTTCTTCTGACCTTTCTGTGTATTAGCTGATGAACAGGGGGCTGAGGATGACTGACAACAAAGGTTTTTTGCACCTGCAGCATTATGAATGATGCGCCTCGGCCCAAATATGTGTGTCTGTGTGTGCTGACACATTGAACATGTGGTGTGAGGGGTGGACTGAGAGACCACAAGTAGGCTATGACCCAGAGAACGCACACACTTGGATAGGAGGAGAGGAGAGAGGAAAAGAGGCGGAGGAGGAGGAGGGAATAGTGAACTAACTAACTCTCTAATCTGCCTGTCTGAGAGAAAAAGGGAGAGAAAATCAAGTCTGCTGTGCTGAGTTCTAGAGGAGGGGGAGTCTGTAATTACACAGGGAGAGAGGAGGGGAGGGAGAGGAGAGGAGAAAAGGAGAGAGATGTCAAAGAGTTACAAACACAGCAAGAGACAAAGACGGACAGAGAAAGGGAGGACACAACAAGAGAGGAGAAGAAAAGGCAGGAGAAGGACCAACAGAGGACAGTGAGAATATTCAATATTTTTGTGCCACTGGATCTCCTGGATTGCTGAGATTTAATTTCACACACTCTGCAGGACTCGTGCATGTACATCCTTTCATAGTTGGCATCATATTTTGCTTATATGCCTATTTGCACATTCATGCAAGACATAGTAAGAAGATGGGAACACTTCACCTCTCTCTTACTCTCTTCCTCCTCCTCTCCTCTCCCGTGCGAGCCCAGTGGTGGAGTTTACTCTGGGCAAACCCTAAAACTACCACAGTCTCTCCTTCTCCTCCTCCCTCCATCACCTCTCCATCCATCACCTCCCTGGGCCCTTCTGACTCCCCAGGGACGACAGAATGGGTGGTAACAGAGAATGGGGTGGCAGAGAAAGCTCTGGAGGGTAACACTCAGACAGAGGGGTCTGTGCTGACCCCTACACCAAGCCCAGGGGTGTCAGTCTTGGGCCACAGCACTGTAGAGCCTGGGACGTTACCTCAAGAGGAAAACGCAGGGGGAGGCAGCAAAGCCAGGGCCCAAAACAAACCACTGAAACACTGGAAGAGCGGTGAGTGTTTTACTGATTATGGCATCAAGAGGCTTTTAAAACTGGAGGCTCTAACTGGAGGTTAGACCAGTAGTTCTAAACCATTTTGGCTTCTGGACCTTTAAAGAGATCTGATGTCTACATACAACCCCTCATATTGCTTATGTTTATGAGTTACAGGCAGTTAAAACAAAAAGTGATGCATTTCACAATAAAAATGAAGATTCATCAAAGATAAGACAAATGGACATAATTTTTGTATCAAATGTTTCCCCTCATTTCCTATCTTGTTCATCATCTCCCATGTAGGTAGCCAACTGGATTAGACCACTCTGTAACTATAACATCACACAATCTATAGCAAGTCAAAGCAAAGTGAATGCAGGGAGCATTCCAGTTGAAATTTCCAACTGGGATCTCAGAAATTCTGACTTACCACTTCAAATGGAACACGAATCAACCAGTCCTCTTACTGGCTACAAGTATCAGTCAATGGGAGCAGTGTGCAAATTTATATGCCCATGCAGAGCAACTCTCATTGCTGAATATCTGAAGAAAATAGTGCTTTAAATACTAAGAAAGCAATTTTGTGTAATTGTGACACCCATGTTGACATGTGTTCTAGGGTCAATTGTAAATTGTTTTAGAGTGTTTACTCTGCCATCATCTGTAACTGATCACCATGCTAAACTAGCATTACCTGTCATTGGTTCAGTTGGATATTTTGATCAGTCAGTGGTTCAGTCCTTACACTTATCTTTAAATCATGACTGATATTTTAAATGTTCTCATGTCATGTCCCAGTATACCTCCCAAATCAGAACAGTGGCCCCAGTTGTTGTTTCTGTAGCGTGTTGGTATGTGACACAGTTGTACCCCGATGTGCTCTGCTCTAAATCTCTTAGTCTGAGTCTGACAGATCCAGAGAGAGTGGGCTAAGCAGCGGGAAGCCTTTGTGTGGCACAGCAGGGTCGAGGTGGGTTTAAAAGGTTATATGTGGCAGTTCTAGGGGGGTTGTTAATATTGGTTTTATAAGTCGACACAAGCTGATCAAGAATCCATGTGGCCAACATGACGAGGATTAGGTTCAGGAGGAGAGAGTTAGAGTGGAAAAATGTGACGTGAAATGAGTGAGTTATAAGATGACCAGCAGTTTGACTGGTCCTCAGTCTGATCAACCACCTAATTGCCTTCTTGATAGTCTGCTTATGCAGTAGAATAAGACAATTGATAAAAGCAGTGTTGGTTAATAAATAATCAGAAATCTATGATCAGAAATCTATGTTTACCAAAGATATGTATGTAAAATTGTGTTTTTATTACAGTGTTAATTATGTCAAAGTATCAACTAGATTATCCATATCACATGATGTCATTAGAATGGGATTTGACCACAGACCTTGCTGGTGCTGTGACTTTGCATAGGCCTGTGTGTGTGTGTTTTTGTTGGGGGGTGTCTCCAAACCAGTGTTGAAAAGAGAATATTAGAATACTTACTTAAGTACTGCTAATCTACAGTTTTGATTTATTGTGCCTGAGTTTTTCCATTATATGCAACTTTACAAACACAATGCACTACACTTAGTACACTTACTTATAGTAGAGTTTTTACCATGTTGGTGTTATTCTTTTAATTAGAGTTACATTAGTCAACTTTTGGCTTCTTTGTGGGACAAGCTGAAAATGCAGCATTGACATTTTAGAGACATCTCAAAGTTGATACGACCTCTAGCTCACAGTTGCCTATAGACTATTTTCACAGCAGCCTATTGATATGAAATATTAGGATAAACACAGGTGTTACCAATGATACTAATTAAGGTCCTGCTCATTTTAGTTAAGCAGCGCCTTTCCAGTGAGCTAACATGTACAATAGCAGCACCCTGATGATAGAAAAAAGTAAAGAACTATATTAATATTGAATGGAATGATACCTTTTTAGTATCACTGGTAATACCTGTGTTTATAAGACTATTTAATGTCAAAATGGCTGCTGTGAAAAAGGTTCATTTACACATTAATCAGACCAGACAGTTGTGTTTCTGGACACCTGATGCATGTCTAAAATTCACTTTTTAGCATTAGTCTGGTCTTAATCAACTCATGAGGTAAATATATGGCTAATGAGCTGTTACATTGTCTGCTATGTTCACCCAGCTGCTATTGCTAACTTAATCTTTATGGAGCTTGGTGCTGGGCAGTGTACACTGTGTTTATCAGTATTTGTTAAGTGTTAGGCTGCTTAACATAAATTTGTTTTAAATATAAAACTTTTTATGGCAAGAAGAGAAAGAAAGCAGCATGTAAAATGTACATTCTTCAAAACATATCTAAAAATTGAAACAAACAGTCAACCTTAAGTAAAGATAGGTAGGCTAAATCCAATTGAAGCTGACTAATGCAAACTGTTGAGATCTCTACAGCTAGCCTTGGCTAAAGCTAAATTTACTCACTTTTCACTAGCTATTCCTGTTGTTGAAATCTATACTTTTAGATTCACTGTTTTGATAATGAGTTTGTTATAATTTGTCACCCTGCTAAAAGGTCATTAGCCTGGCTTAACAGAGTAGAAGTAAGGTCATGTCTAGAGGGGAAACCTTGATTTGTGAAACTCTCATGACATTTTTTATGCACTGACTCACCTTTGCACATGCTGTTCAAACTATGTGTTTTTAAACGTGACAGCGCTGTGCTTAAAATCTGGGTAGGTCTGACAGAAAACACTTGGTAAGGGTTAGGAAAAGATCATGGTTTGTGGTTAAAATGCTCACTCTTACAACTTTTTTTGTGGCTCCCAGACCTGCCGAAGATCTTGCAAGAGTGATAACTTCTAGACAGACCATAGCAGTAGCTGCCATCTCAGCTTTGGCTCTACTGGTGTTGTTAAGCTACTTTTAAATCACACATGTACGTGTATTAAATTTCGTGCTGCACAAGTTATTGCACTATTGTCAAAATTGCAGTATGGCCAAGACCAATACCCAGATCACACAACCAGAACCAAACCCCAGTTTTTGAAAAAGAAAAATTGAGTGTTGTAGTGCTGCAGAGATGCCCTGATCTACAAATCTAAGTCTCCAGATGTAAGAAGACATGTTTCTTTGGTACAGACAGATGTGACGATTAGTTATTGCAATTGCAATTTCAGTCGAAATAATCGCAGTATGACTTCTTTTTTTTACCATATCTTGCAGCCCTATATTCATTCTAAAAGTAAATATTAGCAAATGGTGTAAAAAAACTGATTTTATCTATGCCCTTTTTCTCAGCCTCAGCATTTCTAGAGTTACTGCTCTCTGCTTTGTAGAGTAATGTGGCTGGTTACAACATTGAAGACAGTGGAGTTTGTGGAGTGAAAACAATGAGCTAAAAGAGGCTTAAATTTTTAAGTATTTTTGTAATACACTTTGTAGATCTTTCAGTAGACTGACTTCACAAAATTGTGTTGAGCGATTCCAGCCTTTTTCTGCCCTTTCTCACAAATCCATACATTTTATCCCCTTTTTTCTTCTTTTTTGGCCAACTTGGTCTTCTGTATCTTGAAATGGCTGCTGTCCAAATTGTGACTGGTAATCACCACCAGGTCGCTGCTGCCAAGTCAGTCTCAGACCAGATTCCAACAGTAACATTGGCCATTAGTTTCAGCTGTGTCTCACGGTGCAGGAATGAAAAGTTAAACCTCTGCAGTCAGTGGACACCGGACAGCACGCTGGTTAAAGCATGAGTTCACCCAGAGCAGCGATTGTCTGTTTCTGTCAGTCATTACAGAGCACTAATGACTTCACATCTGGACTGGAGGTGTGAGGGCTTTGGTGTGTTTGTGTGTGTGCCCACCTGTGTTTGCAACAATAAATGTGTTAATGTGCAGAGCTCCACTAGTGGTGTGAGTGGTGCACAGAAGCCCACCCTCTCTGTCTCTGTCTCTGTCTCTCTGTCTCTGTCTCTGTCTCTGTCTCTGTCTCTCTCTCTCTCTCTCTCTCTCACTCTCTCTCACTCACTCACTCACTCACTCACTCACTCACTCACTCTCTCACACACACACACACACACACACACACACACACACACACACACACACACACACACACACACACACACACACCTTAAACCCTCTAATCAGGCATGTTTCCAGTTGGTCAGGCTGATGAATTAGAGACCCCCAAATGCTGGTCTGTCTGGTGTGGGGTTTATGTCTGTTCATGTGGGTGAGGTGTGTGTTTGATGTCTGTGTAGTGTATGCAAATTAATTTATAGCTGTCTCTTTGTGTGTTTAAGCATATATGACAGAGGTGTAGGTAGCTGGGGTGAGCCTGGCTGGAATGCTGAGGTGATTTTGGCGCTACAGGAGGCAGGCTCCACAGTGGGGGGAATCAAGGGAATGTGAAGCCATCTCTTCACATGCACACTAAACACTCTAATTGCCAGCCATGGTGTGTGCATTTCTGTTTCGGAGGATTATGTCCGTGCGAGGTAGAGCAATGAGGCGTGGGCAGGGTCTGGATCAGATCAAGTCAAATTAGAGCTATGTCAAGACAATTCTGGTGCATCTCTTCCTCACTCTAATGTGTTGTGTGAACCAGCAACACACAGGTATCAAACAAAAGAAGCTGCCAGAACAGCTTCTGTGCACCTCGAGGACATGTGGTTGACTCACAGGTAGATGTTTCAGTTAAATCTCACTGTCAAGAAACACAAGATTCAGTTCGGAGATCATGGTTAATGGATCATGGATGGCTGAAAGTGTAAGTGTAAGCCTAATTTGAGATATTTGGGGAAGCTCTAAAAGAATGTCCATTTTTAAGTTAGATTTTGTTTTATGTGCATGAAGGTTCCTAAAATAAATAATAATGATAATAAATATGTCAGTGTTGTGTATTTGTCTAATTATTATGCTCTGATTAGGCATATTCTTTGATTTTGAGTCAATAGCCTTGTGTTGTTGTTATACCCCCTATGAAATGTGTAATATGTAACTGACGGTATTAACCATCCATAGTTTTAAAAGTTGAACTTTTTTCACAGTAACCCTGCAGCTGACAGTGTTGACACACAGTTCCATGTGTGCATGTGGGATGCTTGTTTTAGCTGGGCACACCAGAAAATAGTGCTCCTCCAAAAGCCATTGTGTAAACCCTGGGGGAGATAAAAAGCGAGAAATAAACTTGAGTAAGAACAACATGATGTTGGATAATAAATATTTTGCTAGGTTAGTTATTTTTTTTTATGGAAGCACAGAACAGAACTGCACATGCTAGTTAGTTTTTTAATGCCATAATCTGGAGATCACAAATTATTTTGAGATAACCAAGCTTATTTTTTCATGTTAACTGGTTAATTTATCACATTGTCAAAAGAAAATAAAAGGTTGATACCTTAAGACAATGAGAAAATGACTTTTGGTCTCAAGATAATCAAATTTCAAAAAACAATGCAAGCATGGCCTTTCTTGGCTTCCACAATATTTCATCTTCTAATTCACAAATGTTTCTTTGGCTACTTCTGTAGGATATGTTGATGAGTGTAATTTAGAACGTGCACATTAAACTAAAAAGTCACATGTGAACAACAATACAAATAGTCTTCATTACATGTCACACCAAAAGCAATGGCCATCTTTTTCTTTCTGTTTTTTAAATCTTTGCCTTGTCTCTGTACCAATCAGAACGAGGCTCTGGAGGTCATCTGGACCTGATAGACTTAATCGGCGTCCCCCTCCCGCCCGCCGTCTCCTTCACTGCTGGCTATGAGGGCTTTCCAGCCTTCAACTTCGGGCCTGAAGCCAACATCGGCCGGCTCACCAAGACCTTCATACCAGGGTCATTCTACAGGGACTTTGCCATCATTGTCACGGTAACGCTAGAGAACTGAACCCTTCAACCTTTTAAACCTCCTTCATGCCGTCATTCTGTTTTTAAGGGGGTCACCACGGTTTTAAATGCAGTGTTCAAGAGACCTGCTCAAATTCAGTCTGAAGTACCTCATGTTGCATGACTTTTGCTTTATGTTAAATAACAATCTTCATGGTCTGCTAAAGTCATGTAATATAACTTATCATAACTATCATAATGCAAGACTTCATGTCCAGGTCCTTAATTTTTTCTGTATGTCACATTTTCTCTTTTATGTCCTACTCTTTCACTAAAGGTGCAATATGATAGAATTTTGGTTTAAAGTTTTAAAAAATTAACTAAATTGATCAATACAAAGTGAAAAAAATAACAGTTTTGATTATACGTAAAGGCATCTATTTATTGTGTTGCAGAGACCCTTTCCTGTCCTGTATTACCACTTTTTACCACAAGAGGCAGTAGTCCCATGAATAGCTTAGACCTCCCCCCTCTAGTTTCAGCTGAGAGATGTGTTGTGAGCAAGCATTTTGCCACTTTACACAAGCCGTCTTAGTTTAAATGTGAAGAAAGTAAATATTCTTAGGACTATTCCACTACTAAATGAAAAAATACACCATCTGATTCAAGTTTCTTGCTTTTACAGAATGTAGACTAGTTTAATTGCCATATTAATTCCTCATAAAACACAATTTACTTCAAACTCGACAGAAACAAAATGGCCTAAAACAGTCTGTTTTTTCTTTCCACTGTTTTAGCAATCACCAAGTCTGGTTCGATTGAAATAAACTCTTAATTTACTGCGTTAGATGTGAAAATATTCTGCTATTACAGACCGTTTTTTCCGCTGCTGATGCCTGACTTCCCTCTTGCTCCTCTTGTGGTCCTTAATTAGCATAGAAGTACTAGCTGCAAGTTAAACTGAGCTAACTAGCTAAGTTAGCAGCAGTTAGCAGCTACTTGTGCTGTCCCCTATTTGTTTGTGAATTCAGCAGATGGCCAGTTCTTTCATATTGAACCTTTAATTTGCATGAAAAAATATTATTAATGCTTTAGATCTGTACATTTATTCCATGATAACCATTTCATTTGTGCTGGAACATATGTGACATACATTAATGTATTTATATATCTTTTGCTATGACTGTAATGTTAATATAATTGGAGCAAGATACCAAATCAATGAGCTTTAGTCACCTACGATGTCATGCCTTTACTCCAGGTGCGTCCAGCCAGTCAGAGAGGAGGCGTGCTCTTTGCCATCACAGATGCCCGTCAGAAGGTGGTGGAGCTGGGTTTGGCCCTCACTCCAGTCCGCGGGGGCCTTCAGAGCATCTTACTGTACTACACTGACAGAGAGCAAGCTTCTCACAGCCACAAAGCTGCTGCCTTCAGTGTCCCAGAAATGACTGACCAGTGGACACGATTCACGGTGAGCAGTAAAGGCAATACATATTTGACAAATTATAGGGATAAATGCATATCGTGTGCAAATCTTTTTAAATATGTTTATGCTTCACATCAGCAACAAAACCATAAAATGATTAATTGATTTCCCTTCTTGGCCTATTTTATTTACTGCTGAATAGAAAGAGTCAAGTATTGAACGTTGTCCTCAATTGTTTTGTCAGAAGAGTTTTTTAAACACTGTAAACCCAAATAAGTCAGCACTACTACAATTTTCTTGAGTTCATCAGCTCAACAGTTGGAGGTTATTAGAACTTGAATCTTTGGAGTTTGTGTCACATGAACTCTTTGATTACAGTTAAATTAAAAGTATAAGTTAACAGAACTGAATAAATTTGTATAGTACAGTATATAGTATGTACGTATGTAATATAATAAGCATATTAGCCTGTTACTTAGTGTTCAGTGAATTCAATGTAGTAAAATATTTGTGTTTTAGGGACCTTAGTCCCCTCATTAATCAAAAATTAATTTAATAAGCACAATTCTGCAAGCATGCAACATTTTTAAGTTTGTAGAACTTCTAAACAAATTTATTTATTTTATTGACGTGTCAAAATGTTATTTCTACATGACAAAAGAATTTAGGAGTTAAGGGATTTAACATCTTTTTTATATTGTAAAAATATAAATACAGCTTGGTCACCATACAGCAAGGTGGCAACGTGCAAAGTCCATGTGTTGTAATATATTTCTTTTTGACATTAATCAGAAAAACAAAATGGGAAACAGCTTAGGAACACTAAAGTTTATTTACTTAACCAGTATTGCCACAGAGTTATCAGAGACCGATATGAAATTAAGATGTTATGGCTGAATATTGGCAGACTTGATGGTGTGACTGGAGTCTCTTGAAAGAGAGAATTGAAAATAAAATGTTTCTTCAAGAAGGAGCTTTTCTTTGTCTTTAATTAATGTACACAACTAAAGCACCAAATCAAACTATTCTCTGTTAAAACACTATATAAAATGGGCTTATTTGTTTTGTCTGTCAGTTGGTGGTGGAGCATGATGAGGTGCGTCTCTACATGGACTGTGGAGAAGCCGAGAGGACGACTTTCCGTCGGAGGCCAGAAAGACTCACTTTCTCACACAATTCGGGCATTTTCGTAGCTAATGCAGGAAGCACGGGGCTTGACAAGTTTGTGGTGAGTGAAGAAATCCTCTTAGTGTAGGTATGTCTGTGGGTGTCTTTGTATCTTTTGGAGGGCAAGGAGTTTTTCCTCCGCAAAAAGGGCAGAAAGGAGAAAGAATGAGACTGCCTGTGTCAATATCAGTATGCAGTTGGTCTCAGGATTACATTTATTTGTGCATGTATGTGTGCTTGTGTGTTCTGGCCTCTCATTACCATGAAAAAGAGCTGACATGTCATCTGCTCTCAGTCCGTCTCCTCTGGAAACTTCCCAGCATTCAGTCTGCTGGAACAATTTATGTTTCAACCGAATTCTTGCACAAAATACTGTCCATTCTCTGAGTAACTTGTTGTGTATAAATAAAAGAAGGTTTTCTAAGTGTTTCCAATTTATAGGGTTTCAGGTAGTCTAATCACTCAAATACTTTATCTCAATGAGCAGAAAGATAGAAGAATAAAAGAAAGAGCAAGGATACTTTAAGGCTATATCACAAAATTCCCTGTTTTGTGTTTTTTTAAACCACTTTTCTCAACTGCTTCTCTACACTTGCATACACACTCACACATACTTAGAATCCTCCACAACGAACTGCCCTTCACTCCACATCAATAGAACTATAGCACCTTGGTCATATCAGTTTCAATTCATATTTCACACTAACCTGTTTTGTTTTGTTGTGTTTTTTTGCTTTTGCCATTGTATGTACCCAATGCATGTTTTGCCCCATGATGTCAGCCTTGTGTATCACCCAGTGTATGACGTTGACATGTGCTGGAGGATGGGGGTAGTATTCAGAGAAAAA
Source organism: Lutjanus erythropterus (assembly GCF_056507025.1). NCBI lineage: Eukaryota > Metazoa > Chordata > Actinopteri > Lutjaniformes > Lutjanidae > Lutjanus > Lutjanus erythropterus. Next base: position 31,484,235 of record NC_139328.1, on the reverse strand, counting down.
ACAAGATCTAAGTAGTGCAGATACGAGTTAAAACTCAAAAATTTACAAGAAAAATATTCTCTGACATTTTAGTCATAAATTTGACAAAAAAAAAGGTAGAAATTCTGTGAGATTAAAATCAGACATTTGCAAGAAAAGACACTTGTTTTTTTTTTTTTGTTTTTTTTTTTTTTCATGGAACCATATCGCTTCACTTTGTAAGGTTGGCCCAAACTCATCACACCTCAGATGCTGCTGCTTGCCTGTGTGTTATGCCAGCAGTGGATGATCTAATCAAGGGCCCTGCAAGCCAGTCACAGTTGGGGGTGCTGAGAGTGAGAAGCATGATTCAGTAACTAATGTACTATTTTCAGTTCATATTCACAGAGGAACTCATTATGTTGTGTAATTCAGAAAAAAAATCTTCAAAACTGCTGCTTTTTGAAAGAAAAACCTTTACCTGCAATGTAATTTCCACTGTGATACCACTGACAAGGCCTCAAACCCAAGACACATACTCACTGAACATAGTGCCAGACCATAATGAGCAAAGTGACTGACTGATGACTGACTTTCTGACATTGATCAGGATACATCCAGGTCTAAACAGGGTCGCAATTTCATGACCGACTCTACTACTACTGCCTGAGCTGGCTCTGATAAATACTTTACTAGATAAAACTGTGAAGGTCAGAGACAAAGGCGAAGCTTGACGGGAGGAAAGAATAGAGAAGGAGGGGAAGGAGGGAGAGGGATGAGATATGGAAGGGAGGAGAGACCGGGGGAGTGAGTCGATGGCAGATGTGGAAGTCACAGATGTCAACAAGGCTTAGTTGTGGTCAGATCAAGGGCTTAACTCAAGCCTTTGAGTGGGCTACTATCTCAAGTATGATGGTACTTTAAGGCTGAACTTTTGTGCCAATTAGAAAAAGTAGAAATCTGTGTGAAATCTACAGGCTAAATAAATGTTGTTATTTACAAAGGAGTGACAGCATACTGCAGAGGTTCTCAAAGTGTGAATTTAGGGAGCCAGCTTATGTTTGATGACCACAAATGAGGATTTATAATTGGTATCATAATGGCATCAGACAAAGCAAGAGTTGATACATTTTCCTTGTCAACCATACAGCATTTTTCTGTGGTTGATTTTCTATCCCACTTCCACATTAAACTGCCGAGTTGTCCAATGAAACAAAGCACTGGAATTGATGACGGAGTGTAATTCCCACAGCACTCATGAGGTACCACTGCTTGCCATGCAGCCAGTAGCCAGTAGTTCACACGCTGGTTTTAGGGTTGTCGTGGCTAAAATGCCTGATTTCATGGCAGCTTTTCTAAAACATTGCGATGCATGTTGCAACGTTTCTAGACATCTTTTGCACAGAAATTGTTGTAGCAGGTGGAAAAATTGTAATAGAAAGGTGGATTTTTTTAGTATAATTCTTTAAAATCAGAGGCAGACTTGTTCCAGGGAGAATGAAACCACACTTTACTCTGAGTGTTGTAAGAACCCTTAACAAAAAGCCTCACAAGTACATAAACTCTATTAGTATTCCACAAAGAACCTAAATCTCTTTGGAGCTCAAACCGAGCCACAACAGACATATAAATGTCAACAACAATGACAAAGATTGTGTTCTTTTCAGTACCAGTGACAAAACAAAAAAATATGAATGCAAAAAAATAGTCAATAATAAAATGAAGTATTGAGTTGGTTCACTGAGACATATATGTAAGACATTTGCACAGAAAACTGCTGTGGTAGTGGAACTCATGAGAAGCCACGAAATGTGCAGTTTGGACAAAATTGCAAGGCTACGCTGCAGCTTCCTAGAGGGACTGGTTCGTACTGGTTCATACCAGATAGTTTTGTTGTTGACCAAACTGTAGAAGAAACTAGAAAACCTTAAATATATTTTTTTAAATCCCTTACATGATTTAAGTCCAATAAGCTACACACAGGGATCAAACCTGAATGGAAGGTCTGCCCCCATTCATCCACTATAACTCAAAGGATTTTTTGATTTTCAGAAAGTTTTCTGATTGACAGCTGTGAAGGGTAAATTTTTCCTTGTGCTGTTATATTAAATGTAGGCTATTGAAAGTGAACCTATTGAAATGGAATGACTGAAATATAATGTATGCATTTTTTGTCATGTTCGCTGGCCACCCCTGGTTTACTGTGTAAAGGGTAAAGACTCCTACTAAAACTCGATTTACATTGACATTATTACTGGAATTATTGTCTGTCCGTTTTCAGTTCAACGATGCTCACAAATAGGAGCTGCTAGTCACTCTTTGTTGCCATGGTGAGTGGATGCGGCCCACTTTATTCTGCTTTGTTCAGCATAGCCTGACTTTCTGAACAGGTTTTCTGAAGCATGACGACTGAATATGTGCGTTGTCAGTCATGTCCAGTCTGAAATATCTGGGTCACTTTGTGTTTGTGTGTGTGTCCTTGGTTTGTTGTCTTGGCCTTCAAAGGAGAGCAGTAATGGCATGGGGCCCTTTTTAATCAGCATGTCTCTGTGTGTGAATGCTGTTGACAAGAGGTATTGACATCTCTCTCCGTGTTCCCATAGAACTAGATAAACCAGCACTGTTACGACCATGCTGTGAGTTTGAGTGTTATGCATGTGCGTCTTTGGGAATCTGGTCTCTATGGTGATATCAGCAAGTGGACTGAACTTCATTCTGTGTGTGGTGCTCCTCTGTTTATAGAGAGAGAGGCTACAACACAGTTCGTCACACTTTAGAGCGGTGCCTCCAGCAAAAACATATCTCATTTCATTAATCATGAACAGTACCTGGGGGATAACTCATAAAACAAGCTGACTTTTATTGAAATAAACTGAAGAGGTTAGCAAGATACCCATACAAGCATTACCAGAATTTTGTTTTTTTTTATGTTTTTATACCACATTAATAACTATAGTGCAATTTTAGGTCTGCTCATCATTCTTCCTCCAGTCACCAACACCCCCCTGCAGTGGCTCTTTACCCCCTGTTGGAAAGCCATTGTTTTAGATATGTTCTTGATGACAGTGGAAATTAACTTTTTGCCTTTTTAATCTTTCATAGAAGTTTAAAAAAAAAAAGTGGAATTAGTTAAATTTTTTGTAATTTGATAACAAATTGTTCCTCCACTGACAGGAGTGGCATTTACAGACATGAATTGTGTTATGACTGTAAAACCTGCTCGTCTTTTCTTAAGACTTTGTGCTCAGAACTGGTTGACTTTGGCTCATATCAAGTTGTATTGAGTACATTTGGATGCACACGTGTCCCAATTATGATCAGGATTGTGGAGTATCTTTGTTATGTGTTCGCATGTTCACTGCCCGCCACCTGGATTTAACTAAGCAATCAGACTAGCTCAAACTAGTCTGACACACTTTACTAAAATCAAGATAATTAAAAGGAAAAGCAGCAAATCCTAGCATTTGTGAAGCTGGAACCATGAAATGTTTTTGTATAAAAAATTACTTAACAATTATCAAAATAGTTTTTCTGTCAATTAATGAATTGACCAATTATGTTTACTTGTAGATACTACTGGATAGCTTAATTTATAATAAAAGCATCATATAAGCTTGTTGTATGTTCTGTGTGCAAAAGTTTGTCAAGTAACTGATAACTAAAGCTGTACATTTAAATAAGTAAAAAGTACAATATTTGTGTCTGAGATGAGAAACAGTAAAAATGGCATGAAAAAAAGACTCAAGTTATGTACAGGTACTTGAAATTGCACTGCACATAACTGATTAACTGTGAATACCAAGATTAAGATGATTGTTCGGTGAATCCTAATTTTCTGTCTCTCTCTCTCTCTGTAGGGAAGCATTCAGCAGCTGGTGATAAAAGATGATCCCAGAGCAGCTGAGGAGCAGTGTGAAGATGATGATCCTTATGTGAGAAAAACACACACACGTACACACACAGTAGAGGTGGCCGACACACAAGAACCCACTATTAAAGACAAAACTGGAGTTTGTTCTACTAATGATGTAAAACTCTGCACATATACATGGATCAACAGTACCACCTAGTGGTCAAAGGACTTCACTGAAGTGCTTAGTTACCTGATTTCTGCAGAAATCTGACAACTTTTGTTTGTTTCCTGCCCACTGTAAGTGTCATAAGGTGTGCTTTATACATTATATCATTACTTCGTACACGATTTCAATTGGACAGCGAATGTTTACAGTTGAATTTCTTTTCATTCTCTTGTTCTTTCTTTTTCTATTAACTTTGTTTCATTAGGTGTAGGTCATTTGTAGCAACACCTGTAACTCTCAAAAATGTGGGACACTACATCATCATTGGCATACAGATTTTCTATGCTATGACCTTGATTTCTCAAATCAACATTAAGCTATGTCTGCTAAAGGCTTCAGGATACACCAGTGGAGATGATGCCCTGGATGACAGAGAGACAGAGGATGAAGTAATGAAGAGCACACACGGGAGAAAACACGGTACAGCACAGGTAGGTTGGCTGGATGAGGTGCTGAGAGAGATTACCTAAAGAAAGTCTGTCAGTGGTGCTCACAATAGCATGTTTGGTTGACTGCATCATTACATCAAATGGAAACACAGTAGATGTAATTTCCTAAACATTCCTAGACACATTTAGACAAATTCATCCTGAAATATATTCATATGGAAGGAAAGGTTTTTAACAACCACTGAAAGAAAAATGTTGTATTAAAATCATCACAGTATTTATGCCAATACCAGTACCCTTAAAGTAATACAGATACAAAGTACTTAATTTGATAAATTTTTATTAAAACTTTAAAATTCCATCAAATACACTGCACTCGACTTCACCATACCACAGACCATAGGGGTTGCGGTTAGACTTGTGTTGATTGGCTGCAAACGAATCCATACAAACTGTCATTGTTTTCCTAGATCTGGGTACAAAAAGGATATAATGCAGGTATTGTTTGACTGGAGAAGTTCAGATACAACTTGCCACTGGGTTATTTTGATTAGTACCTTAAAGCAGTCATCCCAGATGCTGGGTCATGACCAACAGGTGGGTCACAGGATATTTTATTTAGGCCACTAAATGAATAACAGAATTTCATCAAGTTTAAGATTTATATCTGCAGTACACTTTTTATAAAGCACTTGAAATATGTATATTGTATTACTGATAAGAGGAAAAAACAAGAATGCAGAAATGCAATGCATTTGTTTTGTCTCCTTTATGAAGTGGGCTAAAATGTTCTATGTTGTAAAAATGAAAAAGCTGAGAAAGCTCAGAATTTCAAGGAAACTTACTTCAATAGATTTTTGAATTTTGAGCGCAACTCATACTCTTAAGTTTTGAAGTGAAAGCGAATAATGGTTAATATTTGAATATTTTCCATTAAAACTATAACTGTTTTCGAGCACCCAAATAATGGCAAATCAGGCACACAGCTCATTGTGAACAGCTTTTGAAAGATTTTTTTTTCTAAACCTAAAAAAAATCAAGTTTATCAAAAGAAGAAAAGTAGATTATGTCAACTAAAGACTTTAGTTTAGCAAAACTTTTTGTTTTAAAACTTGAGAGTATGAGTTTGCTTCAAAATAATAAAAAAAATCTATTATAGTTAAGTTGCCTTGAAATTTTGTGTAGTCTCACTTTTTTTTTACTTTTTTTTTCTTGATGAGAGGAAGTAAAAACAAAGGCTCTGAATACTGTAATGACCGTTGGAAAAACATGCAGATCCTGAAAAAGAAGCCTAATGGAAATGTATTTTAGCTAAATGTGAGTGAGTCAGCTTGTTGTGTCTGATGATGCTATGTTTAACACACACCCTCCTTATCATCACGACCCTTAAACAGCAGTCTTCAAGGAGCTTCAAAGGAAACTTTCCTTCAGAAGCTGAATAAATGTTACCAGATATTAAAGTCATTATGTAGCTGGAGACATTCAGCAGCAACACTGTGGAAAAATAACAGATCAAGTATTATTATTTGATGTTTTCTTTCAGATCCTGTTCATTGAACTCATCATTTTCTGTTTCACTTATACAACATGAATCCTCCTGTTTTAATTAGTTGTCCTTGATCAAGAGACACTAGCCCTTTACATTCAGACAAAGCATTTTTCATTATGGCGCACTGTTTTAAAAAAAGAGGCAGATGTTTCAATTTGTTACATCCAGAGAATCTCAGGAGGTCATGTTGAATCCCATCACTCATGTGGCCCGGCTCTGAAATGGTCTCAAAACATGTTTTTCATTAATTTTACAAAATGAAACATTAGGGGTCCCTTTAATAGATGACTAAAGAGTAATTGTTTAATTGTAATTAAGAAATGGAAAACTGTTAAAATGTAAATGTTGCAAATGCCTTGAAGTTAGAATATACCACTATGGATTCATATCACATTTTTTGGTATTTGGTATGTATTTACATTAATATCCTGTTCAACCAGTATAAGACAGGGTGCAAAATTTATTGCTAACTATTTAATTTTGTTTTAACTCAAAAACAAAAACAGCAGTGAGCCAGAGACGCAGCAAGACAACACATACTGTACCTCAGGAAAGACACACAACAAGAAACTGATAGACTGTTGAAATATGCTGACACTCTTTTTTCATTCCTTAACATCATTGTATGGTGTTGTTTTAAGGTAAAGTTTACCCTAAAAAAATTATTTTGAACATTTCTTCAAATCATGTTTACTCTATTTTTTTTTTTTTTGTCTTTTAACCAGCTGCGTGCTATAACACAAGTTAGACATTATGATGTTCCGGACCTTTGCTTTAGGAAATTTTCTCTAACTGGACCTCTTTGAATTTTAGTTGAATACCCCTGCTATAGAGGGTTAAGTTCATGACTGTTTGACCTACTTGTTTTTTTTTTTAAATAATTTGTTTTAGGAGGAAGACAGTGTTCCTGTCAGAGCTCCACCCACTGAGGCTCCAGAGGTGGAGCTTGATGAGTACTCCGGTCAGCAGACCCCAACAGAGGCCAAAGAAGAAATACTGAGAGGTTAGAACGAACTTCATTTGTGTCTGTCTTTTGTTCTTCATTGAACCTCTGATGTTTGATCAGTCTGGTCTGCTTTTGTAGTGACTAATGTGTGAGTAACACACTGTACTGTGCTAACAGGAACACGTGATATTTTAGTAAGATTTTCATTAGCCACTTCATGAAGGGCAGTGGGGGCCTAAAGCTCACAGAAGCAGGCTTGTGACCTATTTGATCCCAGGACTAGCATCATAAATTTGTGAAATGAAAGAGTAATGTTTAGCCCTCCTTCTTTACCTCTTCTGGGGTGACCTTTAGGAAGTCATGTTACAGCTACTGTCTACTCCAGTGGTACTACTAAAAGATCATTATACTAGTTTAAAAAAGAGCAAAAAGCTGTAATTATGTACTTAGTTCATCCTGATGAGAGCAGATAAGCAAATGGTTTGATGTAGCATCAACACGCCAGAAACAAGGTTTGTAGAAAGTCTTGAATTGTTCAATCCAATCCAATCCAACTTTATTTGTAAAGCACTTTATAAGCAACCGCAGTGGACCAAAGTGCTGTACAGAAATAAAATACAAGAAGAGATTAAATGACATAAAACAACTATACAATTTAAAGCAATAGAAAAATAAAATTTAAAACAAATATATATATATAAACATATACATACACACATACATATGCACATACATACAATACATTCAACATCTCACATGATGTTAAAAGCCAGGGAGAAGAGATGGGTTTTAAGATGTGATTTAAAAACAGGCAGCGAGGAGGCCTGTCTGATGTGGAGAGGCAGATCATTCCACAGTTTAGGAGCTGCTACAGCAAAGGCACGGTCACCTCTGAGCTTTCGCTTAGTTTTAGGTACACTCAGGAGCAGCTGATCAGCTGACCTGAGAGAGCGGAGGGGTGTATAAGGCTGCAGCAGTTCGGAGAGGTAGGGCGGGGCGAGACCATTTAGGGATTTAAAAGTAAATAAAAGAATTTTAAAATTGATCCTAAAATGGATGGGCAACCAGTGAAGTGAGGCTAAAATGGGGGAAATGTGCTCGTGCTTATGTGTGCCAGTTAAAAGACGTGCCGCAGCATTTTGCACCATCTGAAGACGAGCGACAGAGGACCCACTAACCCCCACATAAAGTGCATTACAGTAATCCAGCCTAGTGGTCACAAAGGCGTGGATTACTGTTTCAAAGTGCTGTTTTGAAAGAATCGGTTTAATTTTGGCAAGTTGCCTCAATTGGAAAAAGCTTGACTTAACAACTGACCTGATTTGACAGTCGAGCTTGAGATCAGCATCTACTTTAACCCCAAGATTAGTGACAGTTGGCTTAATGAACTGGGCCAGGGAACCCAGATCTACAGGGGGAGCCCCAGAGGTGCCACCAAAAACCATCACCTCTGTCTTTTTCTCATTAAAATTTAAAAAGTTTAAAGCCATCCAGGCCTTTATGTCATCAAGACACCTGAGTAGCGGTTTGACAGAATAGGAGTCTTTCTTTTTGAGAGGGACATAAATCTGACTGTCATCTGCGTAACAGTGGAATGAGATACCATGATTTCTCAGTATGGAACCAAGTGGAAGCAAGTAGAGAGAGAAGAGAAGAGGCCCTAAAACTGAGCCCTGTGGGACCCCACATGAGAGATGAGCAGAGGAGGACACAGAGTCACCAAGGCTGACACAAAAAGTTCGATCAGCCAAGTATGACCTGAACCACTCCAGTGCTACACCCCTGATACCCACCCACTGTTCCAAACGAGAGATTAAAAGTTCATGGTCCACTGTGTCAAATGCAGCAGTTAAATCTAAAAGCACAAGAATAACACAGTCACCGGCATCAGTGGCTAAAAAGATATCATTAAAAACTCTTAAAAGAGCTGATTCGGTGCTGTGCAAGGTTTTAAAACCAGATTGGAAGACCTCAAGAATGTTGTGCTCATCCAGAAAAACCATTAATTGGCTGCAAACTATCTTCTCAAGGATTTTTGAGATAAAAGGCAATTTAGAGATTGGTCTGTAATTTGAGAGAACAGTAGTATCTTGGCCTGGTTTTTTAATCAAAGGTTGTACTACTGCATGTTTGAGATTTTTAGGGACCACACCTGAGGACAAACTACTATTGATAAGTGTCAGAACAGAGGACCCTATAGTGGGGAGAACCTCTTTAAAAAGTCGAGGAGGGACCACATCATTCGGAGAACCTGAGGGCTTCAACTGACCAACAGTCTTCTGTAACAACAACAGAGTTACAGGCTCAAACCTGTTACTGTTATGTTTTCAAGGTTACAAATATGCTTGGATTTGACTATACTCCTTGAGTAGTGCTTGATTTTCAACATAATCTGGTGTTATTCATCGATACAATCACTCATTATATAATATTTGCAGTGAATTGATCCTGTCATTGTCTTGTGTAGCTTGATAAGTTCTCTGCTGATCCCTTACTCTGGAAAATAGCATGCTATAAATAATCATGATCACAACACACAATCAACATTAATATGAACAGCTGATAAAATAAAGGGACAATATACATTAATGTCTGTGGTCTGTTAACTCTATTTTTCTCAATTTGATTTATATTAATAATTTTAGATATGATTATAAAGGCTGAGATTAGAAATTCTTGTTTTAGGTACCTTTAAAAAGTAACCCCTAAAAAATGCTTGAATTTTACCCTTAAAAAGCTGCAAATAGGTACTTAAAGCCCTGTGAACTTTTTCAGTTTGGCTCTTTGATTGTCATTAAAGTCATCTGTTACAGTTCATTTGTCTGTGCGATGCTTGAAAAGCACGACTTACAATGGCACCTCATAAGATTCTGATTGGTCAAACATGTTGATGATGTCATATGCTGTATACAGGGCCACACCAGACAGAAGAGCTCGGGGAGAGGTCAGGAGATGTAAGTACAGATGTGTTATTTTGCTCTCCATGTTGTTCAAAGCACTATAACATATTTCAAATCTTCTGCATAAGTCTTTTTTTACAGGTTTTTACACAGGTAATATGAGAGTTTTATTTGACTTTCCAGGGTCACATCAGACAGAGGTTTAAAGGAGAGCCTGGAGAGCGTGGGGATCCTGGACCCAGAGGCCCACCTGGCCCACCAGGCCCCACCCCCCCACCAGGACCTACTCAGCCTGGACCAAGAGGGACACAAGGACCACCAGGAGCCCCTGGATCTCCAGGACTGCCAGGGAGAGATGGACAGAAGGTGTGTGTGATAGAGAGCATGTGTCTGTGTATTTATAAACCTCTGAGGTCATAAGATTTCCTAAATCCTTCTCTCTCCTCACAGGGAAGCAAGGGTGAGAAAGGAGATCCAGTAAGTTATTTATCTCTTCAGATCTTCTTTTTGTCTTCTTAGTTCTGCTTTATATCACATTAAATAATACAACTGTGTTCTTATATCCAGGGTCAAAGAGGATCTCAGGGATTTCCAGGTTTGAATGGAGAAACTGGAGCTAAAGGAGAGAAGGTATGGTAAAAGCAACCATAGTTTCAGTGAATAAGTATTTAGTGGTAAGCTCTTTATTCCAAATTCTCCTCTTCTCTTCTTCCTGCCTTTCCTCTCTACAGGGAGACCCAGGAGTTGGTTTACCAGGCCCTCCCGGCCTCCCTGGACCACCCGGACCCCCCAGATCACGCAGTGTACCTGTGAGTATCACAGTCTATAATTTTACTCTGTGTATTTTTTATTTTTTAAATGTGAGGGCAGTAATGCGATTAAATCTTTGCCTAGGTAGACAGTGACCTATCAATGTGGCTTATATATTTACAGTCAGTTAATGCCATAGCCCAACTTCATATAACGCTTTCATCAACAAACTTCCCCAACTTCAGCATGCCACAGCCCAGTTTATAATCTGAAAATCTTCTGTGGCCCACCAGAACTTTTATTCTCAACTCATTACACACAAGACTAATCACGCCAATGGAGAGATAAAAGATTTGTTCTGGTGTTAATGTGACGGGTAACCAAATATACCTGTTAAACTAGATCAGATAAATGAATAATATTACATAATTTGAATCCAATGGCTTTGTTTCATTGGTTCTGATTACTTTTTTAAATAATCATAATTATTTCATGGTAATTTCTGATTTATAAAATTGAAACTTATACACGTATACACGTATACACTTATACATAATACATTTATTTATTTTGCATGACATCGCAAGACCCACCTGCAGAGCCTTCATAGCCCACCAGTGGGCTGGTCTAAATTATTTAAGCTATAAATCAACTGATAAGTCAGGGGTGTACTGTGAAGTAAAGCTAATGCACTATCAAATCTAACCATTGGACAGATCTTTCAGGTCAGATTTTGGTTTCCTTTTAGCTACTACGACTTTTTATGTTTTCTATTCGTCCATTGTTTGTCCAATTCTCATTAACATGATATCTCAATAATGCTTCAATGGAATTTCTTAAAATTTGGTACAAACGTCCACTTGGATTTCAAACAAACTGGTTTGATTTTGGTCAAAGGTCAAGGTCACTGTGACCTTACCCGACATACTTTTGGCCATAACTCAAGAATTCACATGCTGAGTTTGACAAAATTTCACAAAAATGTCTACTAAGATTAAATGATGAGGTGATGGCTTTTTGGTCTGATAGCCATCACTGTATGATGTAACAAGCTAACCATTTAGCTCACTCACAGCAGATAGTCACACATGCCTAAGCAAGCTGGTGCAAAAGGAGCATACTATACATGAAAAACAACTCCTCTGACTAGTTTTACTGGAGTACTTTTAATCCTGAGACAATTGAACAATGAAAATTTTAAATAAAATTGTGAATATGAAGAACGATCAATAAATACAACTATAATGTAATCTCAGCATTTCTCTTTAGCTTTAGTGGGGCACTGCATACCCTGACTGCACATCACTTTGATTTGAGGGTCAGGCCTTGTTGGCAGCCAGAGTATAGGACAAGATACTTGTAGCATTACAAACATGTGTTCAACATTATTTGTGTTACAGTATGGAGCAGATGCCCTGGGTTCTGGCTTTGAAGACCTGGAGAGTGACACTGAACTCATCAGGGTAAGAAGAAAAGCTGCAGAGATCAATGGGATATTCTCATAATTTCATTTATACAAAAGAAAAAAATAAAAACTCTCTTCCCACCAGGGTCCTCCTGGTCCACCAGGGCCACCAGGACCTCCTGGTCCCCCAGGAACCAGCCTGTCATCATCGGAAACAGCTGAAGACCTCTCTCCTGGGCATGCTAGTCCAGTCGGTGCCCCTGGTAGAGACGGACCCCCAGGCAAACCTGGAATACCAGTAAGATACCCAGAAAAATCCACACACACAGTATTAATTTCATTGCAAGTATTTAGCCATTTAACGGTCCATGAGTTTGCCTATTGTTTTATGAATTCATTAATTAATTAAAAAGTAGGCTGAGGCTTCCAGTAGGATGCACAGACAATTTCCATTAGTACAGAGTACACCGTTTTAAATGCTGTTTCAAAAAAATATCCACTCTAACAATAATAAAGACTCTATTCTTAATCAAACATTGTCAGTAAGGCAATGGTCAAATTTGAATCTATGTCAGCACAGCATTGGCTTACATGTCTTCAGTCTGAAAATCCATGTGATAAATGTTTTGTTTACTTCAGTTACATCATCAGACCATCACACCCAGCATTATCAGAGCATGCATGCTGGCATGGCAGTTCTCATCTTGGAAAAACATTATAAGTAATAAAAAAAAAAATTCTTACATGATAATGGGCTGATTATCTAATTGTCTCGTGATAACAAAGCTCATTTTCTAAAGATAACGAAAAAATTAACTTGCAATCTCGAAATAACAGCAACAGCAGCAAAACAATTGCAAGCAGAGCTTTTCTTGTCCAAAGTTGTAAGCATCTGTCAGTTGTCAAGTTTATATCCACTCAGAAATAGCAGCCACAAACACATTTCGTATTTTCCCAAACAAAGTATCACCTAGTTATTCATGTTTTATCGAGCAGAATGGAGCCCAGAGGAATTCGAGACTTCTATGCTAGTGGGCATAGGAGTGGTGTTATGATTACAATACAGCCTTTCCCTTTTTGTTCTTTTGTTGTTGCTGTATTTTTGTCTTTATTGTCATTATGTACTGTCTGTCTGTCTTATTCTCTACGTTTTAGTCTCTGTTTAATTTCTTTATGCTTTTATCCAGATCTAGTTCAATCTTTTTTCCATTTCCAATTAAGAATAACTTATGGTTTGTTTCTTCTTAAATCATAGTGTAGTGATTTATATCTGTGTGTGACCAGTCTGTCTTTTATCCTCCCTCTACCTCTGTTCTCGTCATCTCCTGCCAACTCCTCCTCCTCTCCACTCTGTTTCAGATGTTTGAGGATTGTTTTAGTGGCTCTGGACCCGATGGCTCAGGTTTGAGCTCAGAGTTGTCCTCTGATCTCGCCTCTGGCCTCGGCTCTGGTTTCAGCTCTGGGTTCAGTCCTGAAGCCAGTTTTGCCTCTGGTTCTGGGTTTGACTTTGGCTCTGCTTGGGGTTCAGGAGAGGTATAATGTGCTGGTTTGCTCAGTGAACCAGCAAACAATAAAAGGCAGAATTACAGTCAGAAGCCTGATTATTGCGGAAACAACACTCATCTACTTACTGAACAACATTAAATGCTTATCTGAGACGATCACAATGCTTTATTTATATCAAGTGGTCTTTTAGCTTGTTTAAACAATGACACATATGCCAACTTGCCTGACTGCCTCAATGCTCAGGCTAATGACTGTACATCATCTCCAACCATGTTGTCTTAATTGCTGGCAGCTGGCTAAACTGCAGCTCTTTCTACCAAGCTTGCTGAGGTGCTGTGTGTGTATGTGAAAGTGTGTGTATGGCTTTGATAATCTACCTGACAGCCGATGTCACTGCTTACGTACTGTTTGACCTGCTTGGAATTCGGTCAGTTACTTTTGATTCATTCACTTTCAACTAAGATGTTGTCATTAACAAATGAAATATTTCAGCATGAAGTTTCACCTTTCATGAGCAAGTGAATGAACTGAAGGGAGCTGACCTCAAACTGGCTGCATAACCTCAGTTTGAGCTGCCATTTTGCTTTTTTCATACAACATGGTCAAGGAGCAAATCTGCCTTTTCAGTGATATTCACCGTTTGATTTTCTGTTTTGTATATTGCTGTATTTTTCCTGTTCTCAGTCAATGCACAGTACCAAGGCATACTGATGTGTTCCAGTTTTGCTCAAAATCTAAAGAGTTAGTACATTTTCCACACAAATTTTATTTATGACTCATACCTAGCTTCATTTTACAAAACAGTTCCAAAACTGCCACTGTGTTTTTCAGTTATGATTAAACAAGGCTACACAGTTCCTACAGGCTGCCCCACTGACACAAGCAACATAAGTACAAGTTTGCAGGGTTGCACCGATCGACCAGCCAGAGAACTGGCCGGTTTTCAATGTGACCAGCCGGTCAGTATCACATATATGATTCCGTGCTGGCCAAATTCACACACATGCTCTACATAATGGTCATGTCATGCATGTACCTGTTCACAGCCACACACTCAGACACATGCTGGCATGAAGTCGGGGTTAGCAATAGATTCAAAGAACAGGATAAAGAGAAGAAAGGCAGTCTACAAGGTCAAGGATCAACAGACAGACTGTCCAATACCGCCATCCTTAGGTCCCACCTGTGGACACATACAAGAATTGGCTTTTAGTAGTCAGTAATCTCATGATCAGTCATCATCAGTCAAAAGTCAATTAATCAGTGTGTCATGGTACAGGCCTCTGGTACACTTTGTTTTCAGTTTGTACAAAGAAATTGTACAGAAACATTGCTGTACTTGGTATGATGCTGCTTACTTATACAAGGAATGCCTGCATTTTTAATAACTTCAGCTTTCCTGTTATGATGAGGAAAGACAAAATTGTCCTTCCTCTATGGTTGCTGAGCCCACTGCTTCATGCTACATTTTAGCTAACTGACAGTGAGTGAGTAAGTCAGAACAGTCTCTATCTCAAGCATAAGGAGCTGAAGAGGAGATACATGTACATTTTATTCAATTATTGAATTATATTCAGGAAATTCTGTTAGTCTCTGTCCTTTTGGAATATTTCAATGAATATATGAAACTTGACTGTGAATGTGTCAACAATCAATCAACACTGTCTAAACTTAAGTGTGAGCATGTTGTCATCCTGTGGTGACTCAGAACAACGATGGTATGGATGATCTTATCACTTAAGGAAACTGTCTAATTATCCAGTTTCCCTCAGAAATGAGAGTATTCCTTTAAAGTGACTGACTGTCACCTCTGGATTCGTTGGGCCCTATTGGATGGCTAAAGGGTCAACAAACAGCTTAACATGACATTACTCTGTTTTTCCATACTGGCATATTATCTGTGACTTATCACTCTTTTATTTGTCTACCTCTACTTGTCTGTGTCTGTCTGCATTTGTATGTCCAGGGTCCAGAGGGAAAAGATGGGGCTCCAGGTCTGCCAGGAGCTGTGGGACCAAAGGTATGACCATCAAAATGGATTGTGTTCTGGTCACATAGACCATCCTCTTTTTTGCTTGTTGTGGTTCAGTGTAGAGCGAGAAACTGATATCCACAGGAAAGAAAGTAAAACTCCTTATCAGTTTGCTGAATTACCACATTTAGGCACTACTGAACTGAGCCAAATGAGCACAGTTTTGTTATTATATACAAAGAAGCCATTTCTGATAATATTCTATACTAGTCTACCAGTCTACTACTTTGGTATGGTCAAAATATATCCTTAATTGAGCACTGAGCATGCAGGGCAGGAAAGCAGCTGCAGCACTGCTGCAGAGATGCTCTGTAGGTCCACTGATTTTCTAGGTGAATTATGGGAAACACTATAGTTTTGCTGACTTCACATCACAGAGGATGAAGAAAGACATTTAAATGTGAATATTCGTATTTAACATCTTAGTCGGGGACCGCTCTATTCTGTACTATACATGTACCTAATCTGGTTTGATGCCCATGTTCTATCATGTATGGACTCCCTATATTAGTATTGACCTTTTATTATCCCAGCTTCCATCAAAGCTAAATAAAGTCAAAGTGCTCACTCCAGAAATAATACTTCTTTCTTACTTCATTTCTTACATCCTTAGGGTGACCAAGGGTTACCTGGGCCACCTGGACCAAAGGTAATATACTACTCAATATAGACTAAGCCAAAACAATGTACTGCACACCACCAAATTCTGCCTGTTTTTCAGTTAATGATTAATATTCTAAAAAAAAAAAAGTTTCCCATGTTTTTTTTTATTTTATTTTATTTTTTTTCATTTCCTTTATCTCCTCAGGGTGAATGTGGATCTAATGGTACAGCAGGCTCTGCAGGGCCACCAGGGCCTCCTGGTCCACAGGGAAAGAGAGGCCTAGCAGGTCCTCCAGGACCCCCTGGCCCCCCTGGACCTCCAGGAACCAAATTCTTTGTAGAGGTGACCCCATCTACACACTTATCACTGCTGTTGACAAACATACTTAAATCTCTAAGCCAAAAAAAGAGACAACAGGTTCATTTAGAGCAGAGATGATCAAAGGTTGTCATCGTCCTCACTACATGGGTGATTTCTGTTCAGTGTGTCACATCAGACTGTGTTTTTGTTTTCAGGATATGGAGGGATCTGGGAAGAGTGACATGCTCATTGGAGCTGGAGTCAGAGGCCCACAGGTCAGTGCAGAGAGTGTGTGTTTTTATGTAGTGCGTGTATATTGTTTCCTATACATCAAGTGTTTTCTGTTTTGTTTTTTCCAGGGTCCTCCTGGCCTACCTGGCCCACAGGGACCTAAGGTAAGAATGAATGGAAATTCACTAAATGTACACATGATGCTTTCAGAGGTAGCTAGTTATCTATTTTAAACAGCTAATAATCATAGACTTTACAAAAGAAGTGGATGTAGCCACTGTGACATCACTCATTGGTTCATTGGTTTGTGAACTACTGCTTTCTTTGAATCCTCAAGTTTGGCATTTTGGTCGTTGTCATCTTGTTTTTTTTGTTTGTTTGTTGTTGTTTTTTTTTGTTTTATTTGGTCCAAGAAAGTACCATATTTGGATGAGAGAGTGGACTTGGGGAGAAGCAGAGAGTGGACAGTCTATGGTTAACACAGTTACCAGCCTGGCAGGGCCTGGTACCGTTAGCATAGAAACGCTAAGTTATCAGGTAATGTTAGTATCTGTAATTCATACCATAAACGCATCAGGAAACTGTTTACTGAAGTCATACATAAAGTGAGAAGTAGGGTCATTTTCTCATAGACTTCCGTACTGTCGAACTTATATTTGCAACCTGCAGAGAGACCCCCTGCTGGCCATTAAAAAGAATGCAGGTTTAAGGAACTTCTGCATTGTCTTCACTTTTCAGACCTGGAAGCTACATCCACTTCTTTTATACATATAGTCTCTGTTTATATAGTCTCTGCATATAACACTGTCTGTATGACTGCTCTGTGAGTAGTGTACCCTGGCATACACTAGTTATTGCTCCATCTTGCTCAGTGGTTGAAGACGCTCATATCTCATGTCTTCTGCAGGGTGATGATGGACCTCCAGGTGCTCCAGGGATCTCTGTTAAGGTAAGCTGATTGTGAGATGGCTCTGATTTAGATTTATTTGTCATATATAGTATATGATCTTCATGAATTTCTTTTATTTTTATTCTTAACTGTGTATTTGGTGGTCAGTCAATGTTATTTTCAGGGTCTTCTTATCATTTGACTGTAATATATAGATTAATATTTCTCACAATTTCTAAAATTATTAAGTATTTGAATTTAAAAATTACTGAAGAAGTTGAACATGTAGCAGTGAAATTTCCTCTCAACCTTTGTGTCCATGCTGTGTATGCTCGCAGGGCGAGCCAGGGGACCCAGGACCAGACGGTCTTCAGGGTCCTGCTGGACTACCAGGTGCTAGGGTAAGTAGCAGTTCTTTACACAACAAACCTGTTGATGATTTGCAGTTGTTGGTTGTGAAATAGTTTGTTAACCCATAAAGTTGAAATGGCTCTGTCAAATGTTGACCAGATGTTTAATATAAATTGATGATTGGGATGGATGTGGAAACAGTATGCATGAATAGCTCTTAGTTAAAATGACATTTTGTTGTGCACATAATAGGTGGTTGACAGTAATATTTATTTTCATATTAGAATGAGCACTGGCAACTGGTTCCAGTGGTGGGCAGCAATGGGGAGTATATGATTTCAAATTCTAATTTCCATTACATCCCTTGTTACAAGCTCCTGTTAGTTTGACATTTTGGAAAATACGCTTGTTTGATGTCGTAGGACTTGACATCGACACTAGACATGATACACATGACTTAATACTAGACATCATTTTCATTCCCGTACATTCAAATAAGAGGTTTAGCGTTAATATAGCATAAAACTAGAGGCACACGTAATCAGCTATCATCCATTAAATGAGGGGAAAAAACAAACTTCCCAACAGTTTGACTCTTATTTACATGTTAGCTATATCTTCCTATCTAGCTAGCTGGCAACTTAGACTCAACTTGCCAGCAACAGCACACAAACTATTGGTATTACACTATTCTAGTTACCAGAATCAGAAACACAATGAGATTAACACCTAAAATACCCTGAAAGTAGCAAGGACGTTTGGCAGGAGTGCTACTAAGAGCAAGAAACTAGGTAGTTAATTTGGTAGCTAATCAGTAGGTTCTAGTTTGGTAGCTAGAACCTCATGCACCTGTGCTTAAATGTGACACAAATTGGTGACATCCATTCATTTGTGAATGCTTTCGTAATCCATATTTGAACAGGTAGATGTTTGCATGTTGCATCCTGCCTTGCACATATGGCATTACAGCACTAAATTGGCTTCAGTGAACAGTTTACAAATAAAATCCCCTTTCCAGTGTGTGATAATGTGTAAAAAAAAAAAGACATTATTGAAACTCATTAATTACTTTGTATGTCTCTTTACTCTACCAAACAGGGCGCCAAAGGAGAAAAAGGCAGTCCAGGACCCAAGGTACAGCTGCTGAACAAAACATAATGTGGATATTATCTCACAGAGTCTAATGCCGTCTGCATAGTTTGATAGCTGGATGTTTTGCAACTATAATCTGTATTTTTGTAATAACAGTGTACAAATGATGATATGAAAGGTGGAGCTTAAAGTGATGTACTTACAGAGAATTATCATCTGAATCTGCAGCTTCACTTGGTTTTACGAAGCTTGAATTTAAGCGCATTGTTCATCTGTCCAACCACAGCTTTACTGTTTGGGTTCCCTCTCACGGCTCTCGTGGATCATTTTCAGCCGCAGTAGGCAGCTGTTGTCAGAGAAGAGAGGTTGGTAGAGACCAAAAACAGAGCTGAAAGAGAGTCAGTATTGGACTCAGGTGGACTGAAATCCAGCTACATGCTAGCCAGTTAAAATCTTTATTCAGATTACAGTGAACACACTACCACACAGGAGCCTCCAAAATCAATACAGTATAAAGGTTCCTGGTAGTAGCTTTAAGTAAACTTCCCTGATTACTTCTTGGTTGTCTCATGCACTTCAAATTCCTGTTTATTGCTGCCTTCTCAACCTTCAAAGCCAGATGGTCTGCCCTTTATTTAATTTACATGTACATGACCAATAATTCTCTGTTTTTTCTTGTGAAGGGTGATCAAGGTGTTGATGGACTCAGTATCCCAGGACCACCTGGGCCTCCTGGACCTCCTGGACCTATGGCTAATATACAGGATGTAAGTGTATAGACTCAAACGCACACATATACACACATTTTTTTTTCCTGAAGTTCTTTTGCATTGCCTCACAATACTTTTTGTATTGTATTTGGCATAACACTAACTACATGCAGGGATTCTGTGTGTATGTGCAATGCTACTGTTTTCCTGAACTCTTGTGGTGTATTGGTAATACATCTGTCACATCTGGTAGAGGTGCCCCATGCTCAAATTCCATGTAGCTTAACAATGTCTTTCAGCTAATGTGAATAGGAGCAGTAAAGAATCACAGTACAGCTACTGTAACAGTATCGTAGCACCACGCAACCCGAGCAATGACCCAGTTAGCGACAGCCAGAGCTTCATCCATCACAGCCAGACAGAGCAGCTGCCATTATGCATACAGCCAATGGCTGTATTCTGTCGGAGCTCAGTCTTTTGAAAATAGGAATGAGCAATAAAAGCATAATGTATCATCATTAACTGTTCGGGGGAATGCACAAAATATTGGCAGAGAACGTAAACCTAGTTCACAGGCCTTTGGGAACTGAAGTTTTGATATGACACTTCACTTTTTCTACCATTCAAAAATTGGTAGTTTTGCCTTCACAGATAACAGATATTTGTAATGGAATCTGGTGTCAGTTTTTACAGTGCAAAAGAATAGTGAGCAAAACGGCAGTTGTTCATCAAAATATGGCAAAAACAATGTAAAACATTCCAAAAGTGCCCAAACTTACTTATGGTATATTCTGTCTGCAGCTGCTCCTGAATGTTACAGATGGTGTCTTCAATGTTGAATCTATCAGAGGACCTCCGGGGCCAAGGGTGCGTAATGCAGAGTGTCTTTTACAATACTGCAATGCAAGGAGCCTTTTACTGTAATTTAACCTACAATACTGAAATATAAATCCTTGTATTACCCTACAGTGTACTTCACTGGAGCATTAGCAGTGAATTTTTGAGATGCTTTGGCTGCAGTTGTGTGATATGATGCTGTGTTTGATGAGCATGTCATTTCTGCCTTTGTCAGTGAAGATCATTAACCGAGCACTATTGCTTTTGCATCCATGTTTATGTCTGTGCATGCATGCATGTGTATGTGTGAATGTGTGTGTTGTGTCTGCGTGTTGCAGGGCCCTGAAGGCTTGCCTGGCAGAGCTGGATTTCCTGTAAGAGCATTGTGCAACACAATCTTATGCTGAGCACTTGTATTACCTGAGAACATTTGATAGAAGTGCATGTACATTGAGTACTCTGCAGTTTATGAACAAAGATGCAACAGTCATTTAAAAGCAATGTAACTTTTTTTCCCCCAATTTTGCTTTTGCTTTCTTTGGGCTAAACAGGGTAGGTACCAGAAGTGCTAAAATGTTATTGCCACAAACAGTGTTTTTTCTTCTAGGTTAATTGAACATAAGTTTTAGGCCTCTGTAAATCCAGGACCCATTCTTTTTTATATCAACTGAAGAGTTTACAAAGCCACACAACCTTCATTTTAAAATATTAACATCTTCTCTAAACCTCCCAACTCTGCCTCACTACTCTTTCATCCCTCCCCAGGGCCCCAGGGGACCAAAGGGAGACTTAGGACCTCCAGGTATCCAGGGGCCACCAGGGTTCAAGGTGAGAACTAGGCCCCAGAATGAAGACAGAGCTGCAAAGCAGAACGTTTATAACGATTGTAACAAATATATTGTCATGTCTGTAAGCAAAATAATGGTTGAACTTGTAACAGTTAAGACAAGGAAGCCCTGCTGTGTATGCACACGTTTATATGTTTGTATATGTTTACAGGGAGAGAAGGGAGAGCCGGGGGTAACCATCGCTGCTGATGGATCCATCTTATCAGCACCAAGAGGCCCCTCGGGGCCCAAAGGCAACAAGGTACAAGACAAGTGATCCCTTACCCTTAGACAACCTTACCTAGTAACTGATTCTTATGATAGTAATAAGGGAGTGCATCAAATGAGAACACCTGAAAGATCACTGGTTGTCATTTTCACGCTCGGGTCCCTCCATGTTCTGCCCTCACCAGAATCCCTACACCACATGCACACAGTTGTGGACAAGAATAAAGACTCAAAGTCTACCTGCACAACTTTATATCAACATTTATTAGAGTTAGCTCTATGTGCTTGTGTTGGTGTATCAGGAGCACAATAAAGTGTCTCTAATATTCTCTCTTAGTGGTAAATATATTAGGTCATATTTTAGTATAAAATCTTTATTGTTTTGATCCACTGACATTTGCCCCATTATTGTTACTACTAGTTACTGTATTCCATTCTTAAAAGCTCACTAGTGTTTCAGTGGACAGAAACCCTTCATGTACAAGCTTTTATTATAAATACATTTGCAAGAATGTGTTGTGCAAAACATATTACTTACTTCAACTGCAGAAGGTACTAGGCCTTTATTTGAATCAGGCTTCTATTATAGGCAGGCCTTAGTTTGTCATTCTCTCTGTTTGCTAAGTATAACATATGAAGGTTTGTTTTGATCCACGCCTGTTTGCCCTGATAAGGTTACTACACTATGCTGTTAATCCAACCTCAATACTACCTGTGTCCATTTTCTAGAAGCCTTCTAGTGTTTCAGTGGACAGAAGATTTTAATTTCTTAACAAGGCTTTTATTGTAAAAAAAAAAAAAAAAAAAAAACATTTGCAAGACTGTGTTATGTAAAACTCAAGGACTTGTAAAGTTCCCATACAGCACTTCAGATGTAGCTACTTTCATCCTGTGGCACTTGTACGTTACTACAAAATACAGTTCTACATAGACGTTAACACGCATTCACCCACAGCAACTGAAACTGGACAATAACACTTTAAATTCGTAATCCAGTTAAGTATTTCAACAACTCCCAGAGAGTGAATGAGGATAAGATCTGGGGTTTTGTGAGGATGGGAAGAATTCCTCATTTTTTCAAGTAACAGAACTTGTTTATTACTGTCATTAATGTAAATTTCATGCCATATCCTCGTCGCGTCTTCGTCTGACATTTTGATGTATTGCTTTGTAATGTCATAGGGTGACCGTGGGTTCCCTGGACCTGCTGGACTTATGGTGAGTTTCTTCTTGCAAACTTTTACATTTGTTAATGTTGGCAAGCAAATCTGATTATTTTTATCGTTATGAACTACTAGAGGAAACTGTATAGCGAGGGAGAATAATTGAGGTGTTTCTGTTTATTTCAGGGCCCAATCGGACCGACTGGACAAAAAGGAGAATATGGCTTCCCTGGTCGCCCAGTGAGTACCTGTTTGTTGTATATTTGTCAGGCAATGAACATCCCCTTTGTAGGCAGAGAATCTACTGAGACATGGGTATTTAAAACTCAGTGTGACCAGTGAATGAAGAGATGTATTTCTCAGTGCTAAGACAAACCACATTTGTTCATTTAAATATGCTAAAAGTAACTTTTCAGGAAGGAACCTTGCACACTCGTTACCTGAGATATTGATTCTCTAGTTAAGACTGTATCTCTAAAAAGAAATGTTTAATGGTAGACACTACAAGTAAATGATCAAATTAGTTAGTTTACAACAGATTTTCACATCTTGGCATTTTTGCAGGATTTAGTTGACTTGTACTCAAATTACATGTTGCACTTGTATGTATGTGTATGCATGTGATTAATGACTTTTTATTAACAGTGGCAAACAATGGCCGTGTCTCAATTAATGCTTCTTCAGGCTCACAGGGGCAGAAATAGCCCACCTTTTCATGTACTAATGTACTGATGTTTCAGAAAATTACTCAATCAGAACAGGAATTAATCATGTTAATCAACATAATCAATCCATCACTACTTGTGGAAACATTATACAGAGCACCCCAGAACTGTTCATTCCTGGAGGATGTCAGCATTTAATGCTTTGCACTACATACTGTGTTTAAAGTCTTTTTGCCTTTCACAAACACTCATTTGTTTCTTTCCCTCTCTTTCTGCAGGGACGACCTGGCATGGCTGGGAGGAAAGGTGACAAAGGCGACTCTGTCGGTCTGCCGGTAAGAGGAAAAGAGAATGATGGAAGAGATCTGTGATTTTCTTGTTGTTAAGGCTCTACTCAATAATCAGTTTGACCTTTTAGGGTAGAAATATTCAGACGTGGATAAGACATAAGCCTTTGTTTCCAGGCATTTCACAAGTAAACAAATATATCTGGCACCAATCCATGTCAATGTTTTATCATGAATTTTGGTGGTGAGGTGACCCTTTTGCTTTGATTCCCTTAAGTTACGATTCACTTCACTTTGTGACTGTCTCATCTGTCAGGGCCCTCCAGGTCCTCCAGGCCCACCTGGACTTCCAGGAAGAGTCATTGGGCTGAACGGAGTAAGTTTTATCTGATGCTTTTTAATTCTCCTATTTACAATTTTCCAGGACGGTGATGATGTTGATGATAAACAGCCAAGACTTTTCGCTGCCATGTTTAAAGGCATGTTTCACAGACATATGTCGGTCATAGTTTAAAACAAGTCCAGAAAATGCATCCAGGAAATGTATTTTTATTGATGATCTGAAGACATCATAATAATGATAATGAAAGATGTTGCAGTCACATAAGTCACATAGTAGTAGTATCAGTCTTCGGAGCACTTATATCACTGTGAGCTAGTTCTCTTTATTTATCTTTTAATCGTCTACAGTACAGTGTTAGGCCTGACACATTCCAGCTGATAGTTGATTGATCGTTTAGTCTGATGACGCTGCTCTTCTTTGAATTCTAAAGACAGTGTTTCCGGTGCGCCCCAGACCGCACTGCAAAAAGGGACGAGTAAGTCTGAGTCGGACCATCTGATTGGTCTGTTTCAGTGTGAAATCGGACCATCTGGTGGTTCTGTTGGTGTGTGGGTGTAGCAGCATGGCAGCTCTGGTCTGGGCTACAAACAGCACCCCATCTCTCCCCAATGTCTTCTACCTCCCTTCATTTTCTCCTCCCCTCTCTCCTGGCTCTTCTTCTGTCCTAATGATCTTTGGAAAGGCTACATGTCTGTGGGTCTGGTCTCCTCTCACCAGGCGTTAACATTCATCTTGTATACAGGTTCTTTGTAGACATGTATTTCATTGTCTTACCTAAATTCAAAATGTATTGAAATTAGTTGCCAGATAGAGATTAAAGATGAGCCATCTATAAATGTGATGTATCTGGTTAGATCTTGAATTCATTTCCACCAAGACTTTCTTTGTCCTTGTGGTCCAATCTGATCACCCAGGATGAATGTTAATGCCAGGTGTTAAAGGGTTTCTGAGTCTGACTCCTGCTTGCCTCTTTGTCTGTCCTTATTGTTCTCATCATCTCAGGGAAGAGGAAGCTGGGTGAACCTCTGACGGGGAGGGGGGAAAAAGAATTGACAGTGTTTATACTCTTTTACGCTATGCGTATATCACAGTTGGTACCAAATCACTTTTCAGCTCAATCAAGTCAAAAACGAAATCTATAGAGAATGTCTGGTAACAGTTGATTCGAAAGGGTGTGAATGCTGTAAGACTGACATGACGCCATCATAACCATGACATGAAACCTGTCATGAGCTTGAAGGAGTCAACATAACCTGTCGTAAAGATTGCAGTCATCAAACTTGAAAAAAATATTTAGCTTTATCCTTGAACATTAGATTAAATGTCACATGTGGATGGTTTTGACATTGGCTGTCGTGAGACCATTATAATGGTGTCATGACTACTTTCCTCTCAAATATAGTGGTACATTTTGGATTTGTCATAAAGATGTCATTAAGTGTCACTAACATGCCAAACACTTATATAATAGTGCCATGAATAATCCCTCTGACATCAACTAAAGTGGTACCGTTTGGGTTGTCATAAAGATGTCATAAAATGTTAGAAATCCAATTTGACGGCAGAGCACAGTACCAAGGTGATTTACAGAATTTCCTGATTGACAGCTAGCTTAATTCATTGCTAAGCAGGCTAACCACTAACTGCTGCTAACTCCAGCTAGAGTTAGTATGTTTTCCTGGTTTGCCATGCAGCTGACTCAGCACCAGGGTGTCAGGAGCCAACCCCACCAAACCACCTTGCTACTGTACTCTCTGTCAAACTTCACTGTGTCATGGTTATGATGGTGTCATGTCAGTCTTATGCACACCCCTTTAAGTAAAGCATTACTAAATATATTCCTAAAATGTTGGCCATGTTCCCTTTTAATTTATTCCAACTAAAAGCTCCTTCTTGAATTGGTTGCATTTAAAGTGAAATACCAAACTCTGGCCTGCATCTCCTTAGGTAGATAGAAATGGTTTCAGACATACACCATTTGTTCTCATAGTGCCGGGTTTTTGGGTTCTACTCTGAAATGTAGTGTGTCTCCTGTGATGTCTCCTACTTGGCTGAATTCCAATCAAGTAAAGAGGTGGAGGCCTCTATGCAGGAATTATGCACACATTCTTATCAGAATACCAATAGCTGTGCACAGTTCAATATAGTTGTGTCAACAGCTGATTCCTGAAATTTGATGAAAAATATAATTTTATAACTTTTGTTGGACATTACTTGGAAGAATTCTGATTGGAATTTGGCTCCTTTTTTTCTTCAAATGTCACTTTGTAGGTTTTAGGTGTGGTGAAGGGCTCCTTCATATAAATGCATGAAAATGAATCTCTAAACTTTCACCTGTCTTATTAAATGGGAGTCATGATGCTATGATAATTAAATGTGCTGTAGGTTAACATTCAACTCATACTAGGGCTGTCAAGTGATTAAATAAATTAATGTAATTGAATATATGCTTTGTGTGTGATTCTAAATTGCTAACATATATTTTTTTGCAGTGAAAAACAAAATATTTCAGTTTAAAAGGATTTTGGTAGATGAGTGAATCAATGCATGAACTGTATAAACTTTAAAGTTCAACGTTTCTTTTATTCCAGAACTGTTCATATGCAATAATGACAATAACAATCAAAAATATGAATGAATACCCTGAGGAAATACGATCAGAAATGTTTTGGCAAGAACACTGATAGAACTAAGTTCCCGAGTTTCTCAGTCTATCCTTGGTATTGTGATAATTGTCACTGTCATGCATTTTAACATACAGGACATCTCATGCTACAGTTATACACTTAAATCTCATTATGTTTGGCCTGGTCAGTTATTGAAGCTCACTGCAGTGATTTTATCCACTGTCAGCCTTCTTGTCTTAATAGGCCTTCAGTGTAATCATAAGGGAAAGTAATATAGCTCAACTGTACAATGGGACATCATTTGTGACATTTCCAAATAATCACAAGCTGACAGTTAAAAGGGATATGACTGTAGTGCACCTGTTATAACCTCCTGTCCCCTAACCTGTTGTATTTTAACCACCGAAGTCAAGGCAGGTCTGTATGTGCTGCTGTCCTAAGCATGCGTCCCTTGTATTTAACAGGTGTTTTTGCTCAGCTGACAAAATGTTTTTAACTATTGATACCTATATCTTTTATATTATAAAACCCAAGTTTGACAATGCTTAACATGTTCTTTAGACGTTTGGCCTAAAAAACAAATTAATCAATGTGTTCTGCAGTCTGTATATTGGTGTTGACTTTTTGTCTGCTATCTTATACATGCTGATATCCATGTAATGTTAATGGGTGTATGTGTGCGTGTGTGTGTAGGAGACAGAGACAGTGGGAACTAAAGGAGACAAAGGAGATATTGGACTACCTGGAGAGCCAGGTACACCTGGTAAGATCTTTCTCATTTGCTGCCATTGACTTCCTTGAACATCTGGGTCTCCATTTGGTTTGAATGGATTTGCTTAAAAATACATTTTTGAATGGTAACTGACTGCATGAACTTGCACTGTTTGTATCTTTTATTTTTCTCCTCAGCACCCAGCTTTCCAGATGGAATTGTGGTGAGTACCATTTTATAATACATTACAGGTCTAACGTCAACAGGGTCAGGAAAAAAGGCAAATGAAAAAGAGCAGTTTCCAGAAACAAAAAAACACACCCACTAACAACATCCTTTCCTGTAACACTTAACAGCAGTGCTGTTCACATTGTTATTATCAGCATATTGACTCTACTGGTCATAAAGCACCTCGGAATTCCTTATTTTTCATGACAGTATTCTGCAACTACTAGACCATTCATTAGGTTTTCTGATTATTGTTACAAATTATCCTGAAGTGAGGCTTCATGTAATGTTAAAGGTGAACCGATCAATATTTTCATATGAACTATAGATCAAATGATGTCTTATGTGATGGGGGACTGATAGTAAAAAAAATTATCATCTGATTCTCCGGTTCCCCTCAGCTCTCACCTCTCAGTGTTTTATTGTCTTTCAGTTCATTGATTTGGATTTTTATGGCCTGAAACTTTACTGTTTTGGTTCAGTCACACCGTTCTCATCAACAGCAGCATCTTTCAGCTGTAAGCCACTGTAGCGACAGACACAGTTAGCTACTAGCTTGTAAATTAAGTGGAGTATTTAGCAGCTAAGGTGCCAGATATTTTTCTAAGGAGTTGGTGGAGACCAAAACAGAGCTTAGAGAAGAGTGATCATGGGACTGAATTCATCAGGTGGCCACAAACACAAGTCCAAGTAAATGTGATTGTTGTTCAGTTTTTGCTGAATGTGCTACAGGCAATTGTTTGCTAACACTTTATAATATAATAACTTGTTCTTTTAACTGAGTTTCTCAGATAATTGATGCTGCTGATTTTGCCGATTAAGTAATGTATGGTTTTTATAAACATGTATAGTTTGGGAGAAGAAAAAAATCCAACAAATAACTAGCTGTATTGAACTTAAATTTGAATGTCGGGTTGTTGATCTCTATATGTTTGTGTGTGTTTTTTGTGAATGTCTCAGGGTGCTAGAGGTGATCAGGGATACCAAGGTCAGAAGGGAGAGAAGGGTGACAGTGGTCTGCCTGGTCCTCCAGGACTGCCCGGGAGGTCAGGACTTGTGGTAAGTTCTAATAATAATAAGCTACTTCCTGAAAATTCTCCTCTGATTCGTTAGTAATTACTCAGGTATTGGAATGATGAGCTGCTCACAGCAGATCTTCTTTGCTCATATTTACTGCTGTTGAATATATTTGAGTATCAGAGTGAAAATGTTCAGCTCCAATGGAACTTCACTTTGGAAATGCAGGTATTAGATGAATTACTGTGTTTAAACAATCCTGCAGGGTCCAAAAGGTGAGTCCATCGTGGGTCCTCCAGGACCTGTCGGTTCTCCAGGTGAGCCTGGAGCTCCTGGGTTTGGACGACCCGGTCCCCGAGGACCCCCTGGCCCTGCTGGACCCCCAGGACCACCATCTGCATATGGATCAGGTATGTGTGTGTGTATAAAAGTGAGACCTCAGCTTGAGTCCATAGAAGTTATAGACCTCATGCTTATGCATAAGTCTGTCTTGTATCTGTTAAATGTATTTGTGATATGTCATCATCAGCTGTGAGTATCCCCGGACCTCCTGGTCCTCCCGGCCCACCAGGAGCTCCAGGATATGCCAACCCAGTAAGATACCTGCCAATGAGCAAGACACTTAACTCCTGCTCTGCTGTTTTTTCACTGGTCATGTACACTACAAGAAATGCTAACATTTAATTGTGTTTAGAAAGCTCTCTCTTTGTAGATTTTTTGTGAATCTA
This sequence comes from Lutjanus erythropterus, assembly GCF_056507025.1. Classification (NCBI taxonomy): domain Eukaryota; kingdom Metazoa; phylum Chordata; class Actinopteri; order Lutjaniformes; family Lutjanidae; genus Lutjanus; species Lutjanus erythropterus. The sequence continues at coordinate 31,454,882 of NC_139328.1, read as the reverse complement.
GTGAAATTATCTGCCTTATGATTTGCCCTAATCCTGCCACCTATAGTGTGACAAATGTCTGGAGTAAATGTATCTGTAGTGGAAAGAAATAAAATTAAAATTACTGTAACTAGCAGACACCCAAACTGATGCTGTGATGCTGTGTACATCAAGGTGACCATCTATAAGACGGTCCACGCTCTGAGCAGAGAGACTCACCGAGCTGCAGAGGGAACACTGGTCTACGTGTCTGAGAAGGGAGGAGAGCTGTACATCAGAGCACGCAATGGCTGGCGCAAGATCCAGGTGTGTATTGTGTGTCCGGACACGTGTATGTTTGGTTTGATGTGTGGACTGTCCGATCCTTCTCGTCATTATGTGTAATTTATCACCAGTATACAAATTTCTTTTATAGAAGATGATATATGTCAAAAATACCACCTGTTCATGAGACATAATTCACAAGCTGCACAAGCTCTGTATATGAAGCGCTATTCCTAATTTTGAGTTTGATCTAAAGTCAGGTTGCAAAATGAACTTTTTTGCCTATTAGCCAAATGGATAATGAATTTTCATTTTTTACCAGTCACTAAATAGATTAGCATTGTTTTTTGTTGCCTGGTGAGAGAAGGAAACCTAGCAGTCACTTGCAATTTTACCAGCATTTGGCTTGTGGCTGGTCTTAATGTTGGTCCCTGCCTACAGTCAGTAACTCAGATGGTCTCCAACATTTGTGTTGTCATCTAAAGTGTATTTAACCTTACAAAGCAGGTTTGACAGCCCACCAAACTCCATTGACAAATGCAGGAATTTTACCTTGCAAATCATTGCAAAACATACTTCATTCAAGCTCAACAGAAACAAAAAACATTCGCCCAGCCTGGTTTGGTGGAAATATGCTGTTAATTCACCGGGTTAGATGTGAAAATATTATGGCTCCTCTCCTCAGCTGATGTCTGTAAAATGGCCTGCAATGGCTGCAACATAATACTTGGAGGTAAATGCGGCTATCAGAGTACAACCACTAAAAGTACTTGTTTTGCCAGTGACAGGCTCAGGTTCTTATTTTAAGTGTCTGATAAGTGTCTGATGGAAAGGATCCCTTTTGTCAAAGAGTTAGTTTGCTTTCACACCTACAAGTCCAAGGTTCATTTCAAGTCCAATGTTTACATTTAGTCAGGTTAGTTTTGGATTTACATTACAGTTATCTAAGTGCACTAAAGAACTTTACATGTCATACCTATGTCCTGTCATCATCACAGACGTGGGCTGTGTGTCCCTATATTTGATACTGACTGGTTCATAGATGGGCGTGTGTCTGATGTTGGTGTGTTTACAGTTTGGCAGGTAGCTTGACTTCAGTGGCCGTTTATGGGAGAGAGATGAATGAATGAACAGATTGACATTGTTGTCACTATAATACCGTTATTATTGCACTACTATCAGCAGCACCAGAGTGAAACAACAACAGAAAAGCATCTGCATTTTTATGAGTTTTTTCCAGTTGAGTCTATAAATTTGTCAGACCACATATCAGTTAAACATCTGGTCTCCTCCTGTCCCCATCTGCACCCATGGCTCATTTTGTTTTGGTGTGTTGTTTTTCCTTCTTCCAACTTTTATGACATCTTGTCATAATTTCTTATAATTGCTCCAAAGTCTGAACCATCCAAACAATGTTTTCACACTAGAAACAAACTGATCCCCGGTCCACTTTGATCCGGATCGAGGCCACCTCTTTTTGCTGGACCAAAGTCTGTTCTTTTGGTTGATTTGGTCAACCAAATCAACCAATTCAGTAAAACTTGAATTCACTGAGTTAGAAGTATCAAGAAATAGCTGTTATATCACTCTCCTCTAAGCCACCAGTTTCACAGGGAGAGACTCACACACACTAACATGTACACACTACCAAAACAAAGAGCAGAAAGGCTCAGATTACTATTTCATTCTCTGCCATTGTTCTACTATATACATAACAAATAGTTGTTTGATATTATATTAATGTTCAGAACCTCATATATAAAACCTCTTACCAGATCCTGTATGTGTGTGTCCTTTCAGCTTGGAGAGTTGATCCAAAGTCAAAGTGGACCGTCTGCTGCAGCTGCATCTCAGTCCCTCAGCAGACCTGGAGAATGGAGCAGACCACACAGGATCCACAGCCAGGTTCTGACACACACTCACACACACACATGCACGCACGCACGCACGCATATACACACACACACACACACACACACACACACACACACTGCTGTTTATTTACCTACATATTTTGGTGTGAGTTGCTTCGTTATGGAGATATTGGTCATGAGATGTCTGCCTTCTCTCAAATATAATATGACCAAATGGCACAAGTCCTGTATTGCTCCAACCACCAAAAAATACATCTGGAAAAAACAGTATCTCTTTCTAAAAATCATGACCCGGTTGCTCAAAATAATCCACACACCTCTTTGTGAGCAGTTTCTTGTAGGTACTACTTTCTTTCTGCAGTAGAATTTATCAGAACTAACTTAAAATCTACAGGAAACTAACTTCTTTCTAATAGAAAAAAGTAGTTCCTACATGAAACTGCTCACAACAATGTCTGTCGTAACCAGGTCATGATTTTTGGAAAGATACTCTGGTTTTGAATTTTTCAAATGTATTTTGTTGGTGCCTTGAGCAACACAGGACTTGTACCATTTAGCTCCATTGTATTGAAGCGAAGGCAGACATCTCTACAGCCCATATCTCCAAAACTCTGCAGCTCACACCAAAAAAGATCTAGATGGCTAAAAAGCACTGGGCACCAGGGCAAACATATGTATTTTTGATTTTGGGGTGAACTGTCTCTTTAAAACTTATCCTAATGATTCATGTTTTTGTTGAACAGGAGCTTCAGGAGGGTGTTAGAGGGTATCAGCCCAGCTATAATGTACTACCACAGACCTTCAATGCTGTACCTGGGGTGAGTGTAACACACCTTTACACGCACCTATTTACATATACATGCATTCAGACATAAAATCATACACTCCTTACCATGACCAGGCAGCTCAACATTTCCTGACCAAACAACAGCGCTAACTCTGATCTGTATTTCTCTGACCCAGCTCCACCTGGTTGCACTGAACGCACCTCTGAAAGGTGACATGCGCGGCATCCGGGGGGCAGACTTCCAGTGCTACCAGCAGGCCCGCGCCATGGGCCTGACAGCCACCTACAGGGCCTTCCTGTCCTCACACCTCCAGGACCTGGCAACCATCGTGAGGAAGGCAGACCGCACTGACATGCCTGTGGTTAATATCAGGGTGAGGAAACATTGTACTTACTTTTACAGTGTTTCTGACCTTTCTGAGAGTTTTTTTTTATTACTTGGTGTTGAGACATATCACCCACTGTGCTCTAACTTGTTTAAAGTTACAGTCAGCAATCATAATAAATGATAAATTTACTGCTGACATCTTCTTTTAAAATCATTCCGTTCACTTTTATTCATCTCTTCTCTCAGGGTGAAGTGTTGTTCAGCAGTTGGATGTCCATCTTCTCTGGAAATGGAGGCACATTTAACCCGTCCATACCCATCTACTCCTTTGATGGACGCAATGTGATGACTGACTCAGCATGGTGAGTGAAAGAGAGAGTGTGTGTATGTGTGTGTGTGTGTGTGTGTGTGTGTGTGTGTGTGTGTGTGTGTGTGTGTGTGTGTGAGAGGGAAAGTAAAGCCAATCATCCAAACTGATGATTTTATGAGACCCAATTTGCCTGAAAAGACTCGACAAAATAAATGTTTTATCACAGAAAGATCATAGATGTCATGTGTACATGGACACCAACTATCACTGAAACAGACAGTAATGATATTATCTGTGGTGGACATATTTTTGTCTTCATGAGACAGGAGCCAGCAGAGGATGAAGAGGAAATGAAACGAGAAATGGTGGATGATGTATAAAATAGTAGAAACAGGGTTATCTGCATGCTAATTAATTCACAGCCAATTAATTATTGTACAATTAAAGGCTGTGAATTAATCAGTGTGCTCCAGTCCCTTGTTTACCATAAAAAAAGATCACCAGAGGGCATTAAGATGGCTGTCAGTTTGGCAATTCCAAATACTGTAGCTGCCATAGCCATCAATGTAAAAAAATATCCTGACATTAGCAAGACTGAGTGGGTTATAGACAGCTTTATGCCAGTATCTGCATATATTCTTCATCTTTTTTTGGTCAGGGTCACAGGGTCTGGGGCCCAGCATGCATTTGGTGACAAATTGGGTAAAACAAATATCTACATGTAACACTTTAAACAGGCTCGTGTCAGATTGAAGTTTGGTCATTTTCAAATTGGCAATTCCATTAATGAATGCTTTTCTACATTTTATTTATAGTATCCATTCAATTGTTAGTAATTTTTGTAAGAAAATTATCTCTGAGGCAGTGTTATTTGGAAAGAAATTTTTGATTTAGTTTTAGTCATGGTCTTCACTAAGTCAGCATTTAGTTTAGTCATATTTTAATTATCTGGATTGTTGTAGTTGTAATCAAATTTTAGTTGACTAAATATCATAAGATTCTAGTTGATTTAAGTCACAGTAGATTTAGTTTTTACTTGTTAGTGTAATGCATACATCATATGTCTAACATTAAATAGACTACATGTCTGTAAACATCCAGTGAATCTTTACACTTACTGACATGTCAGTCGCTCTTTTAATTTAATAAAATAAAAGATTTGCAACTCTGGGTCATTCACTTCTCTGATCAGTACAAGACAGCAGTGGTTTCTTTTAGCTCACACTGTATTTCAAGTTCAGTGCTCAAGTTAGCTAATAAAATAACATTAGCATGCAAAACTTTTTCAGTGGGTTGCGTCTCAGTTTTAGGTCTTTGCAGAACTCAGAACACCTCTGGGCATATTATAGTCTCCAGTTACCTGACTTGCGTGTCTCCCCCTCTTCCCCCAGGCCCGAGAAGTTGGTGTGGCACGGCTCCAGTGCTGTGGGCATCCGTCTGACCAATAACTACTGCGAGGCGTGGAGGACGGCTGACATGGCGGTGACGGGCCAGGCCGCACTGCTGCAGACGGGACGACTACTGGGACAACACACGCAGTCCTGCTCCAACCACTACATAGTGCTGTGCATAGAGAACACATACGTGGGCAACACACATCAAAGGAGAACCTGAAGAGACGCAGGAAACACACACACAGAAACACACACGCAGGCATGCTGAACATGCAGAGTAGACATGCGACACAGTGCACATACATGTTAATTTGAATGGGAAACACATGCAGGCACATACACACATGATGACACATCACTGCATAGACATCACATTCAAGTGTACAGACAGAAGGCACTTGTGTTCATACATGCACCCATGCAGATAAAATACACACATCAACATGCAGAAGCAGACATCTACAGAAAAATGACACGCGCAACACACACACACACACACACTTTGTTTAGCTTCATCTTTAGTGCCAATGTGTAATCCAACACTTTATGTTGCCACGAGTCCGTCCCACTCTAGATTTAAGTTATTTATATTCACTATGAACATGTAACATCAGGATGTACAGGATGTGATGCTGAAGTGAAAGATGTCAGTAGAACTGAATGACTTAAAGGGATAGTTTGGGTTTTTTGAAGTGGGGTTGTATGAGGTTATATACCGGTGTGGGAAGCTAAGCAATGTAAAGCATTAAAATGTATTTTGGCCTCCTAAAAAATAGTTTAAGTGTATCTTACATTACATATATAGAATATTTTCACAACTTTACCTTGCTGTCACACAGGCTTTTTTGACAGGAAACTGGTGTTATACAAGCCAAATATTGCTCTCTCCAAAGCCACCAGACTACTGTGACAAAAACAATTTTACCTCACAAAACACAGGAGTTGCTGCCTCACTCAATTAGTTTGTTTGTGTAATTTTGTGACGTCAGTGAATCCTAATTAACATTTTAGAATGCAGAAGTCACACAATAACACAATAACAGATCAAGGCAGCAGTATACCAGCAACTCCAGTGTTCTGCAAGGTAAAAATACTGTTTTTGCCAAAGGAGAGAATGATATAGTCCCTGTCAGAAAAGACAAAATAAGGCAGTGTAAATATTCTGAATATACTGAAAACTGATACTGATCTTGATATTTTAGGGTGGACCTTTTTTTAATTGTCTAAAATATGTTTAGGTGCTGACCTCGTTCACAGCAGAACATTACTCAGCTTCCTACACTGGTGCTCCTGGTGCTTCTCCAGACTGGGGGGTGTGCCAACAGCCATCAACTGCAGGTGATACACTGAATACAGATAAGCGCCTCATACAACCCCACTTCAAACGGTCCCTTTAACAGACCAGACCAGTGTTTTATGTCCTTAAGTCCTTGATTCTTCACATTTTTGATGATCCTTTTCAAACATATGGACTGGGAGGATTTTTCCCTGAAACAAGTTTTCCTGAAAGCTTGTTTGAGTTGTTTGGTCAATCACTGTGAACATCAAGTCTGCAGTTTTTCACCTAGTGTTACGTTACTGTTGCCTGATTCAGACTAAAGTAATGTAGATGATGATGTTCACTGTGATGGATTAAATACCTAAGTAATCTGTCAATGACTTTCATATTGGGAAATGGATGGAACCTGTTAAAAACAGTACAAAAATATATCAAATATTCTAAAATACAACAGCACAGTTTGCAAAATGGTTAGCCATGACGTAACATACATAGTATGATTTATTATTTGTAGTAAATGGGCTAAAACTGTCCAAACCATTGGTTTCAATCCCTGTTGAATTTCCTGTGCGGGGGAACAAAGTATTGTAGTCGTTATCATTACTGTTGTGGATTCTTGTGATCTTTTTTATTTTGATGGAACAGAAGGTTGGGTAAACATCGTCCATGTACTAATTTCACTGTGATTTCTGAACATGACAGTGTTGTAGTTTAGAATCATGTGTTGTGTATCAAAGCTAGCTCTTTTTGAAGGTTATAATTTACACTGCAGGTTATGTAAGAGGTATGTGTGAGTCATTTAGGATGGTGCTTTCCTTCAAAAGGATACGTCTGGCAACATTCAATATTTCTGTTATTGTCAACAAATCCCATGAAAAGAGCAACATTGACAGTCTGTCTCCGAATGGTGAAATTTGACTCTTCTCAGACCACTGGTTGCTAAGGATGAAATCTTAGAAACAGGTAACTGATATATACTATTAAAAGGAAGAGGAAAACAGGAAACAGGAAGTCACTGTTATTTTTATCAAATGTTACTCAAACGAGAAGAAATTTGCATTTGTTTGGGACTATTTTCAGCGACAGATTCATATTTGGTCATATAGGACAACAGTGGAGCTCTGTGGCACAGAGGAAGAATCTGTATCAGGCTACATACATACACAGACAAGACTTAGAACTAGGACACATTCATTATTGGTTTGGGTCTTTAAATGGATTGTTGGCAATGAGAAGAATATAGAATATCGCCAGACTGACATTATAAGTATGAGCACCATTTGAACCATTAGTAAAACACAGAGTATACTTTACACTCTAAGGAGATATTTCTTTTTTCAGACTTTTTATTTGAGTGACTGTTACCCTCTTATGCCAGACATCAGTGTTGATTTCTTACTGTCATATTTTAGATGTAAATACACTGTATGTAAATGACTTCTCCTGGCAGTCAACCAATCACAGCATTACTTATGTTTCCTCAATATTTTTTTTTCTTCCAGGCCACTGAAAAGCCAAAAAACTGGCTGGAATTTACCAAAAAACATTTTACCACTAAGATCTTTAAAGAGATTAGTCATGCAAGAGAATCCCTCTGCTGAAAACTTGACACACCAGCTTTGTGTTGCATTTATTTATCAGTTTAATGCATTACTAATTGGCATCCCATAATCCAGTGTTAAAGATTGATTGTCCAGGATATTATAGCATTTTTTCCTGTTTTCTGCTGAACTTTAGTCCTGCTGCTTGCAGTAAAGTGATCTGAACTAGTCTCAACATTAACATCAGTGCTTTAGCGTTAGTATTAGAGTTCAAATCAACGAGTGATTTTCATTAATTTATACATTAGCAGGGTGTAGTGTGAAAATCTAGCAAGTTCACATTCAGATTTTGAAGAAGTTGTTGGAAAATGTACATATACAGTATATATGTGTGTTATTATTGTCCTCTTGTTTTTTACTCTGTAGAGGTAGATTTTGTATGACACACACTAAATGACTTAAGATTTTCTCTCACCAAGCATTGATTGAGATGTAGGTCTGCCTGTTACAATGATTTAGGCCTGGCTGAAAGGCACACAGTGTTTGTTAGTTTTCCTGATGTCTGATGATTATGTTACTGTTCAAAACAAAACTTGAGCTTCTGAGGAAAAAGAACGTTTGTACTGACTGACTGGTGCTCACTGAATAAATGTCTTATTTTGTGTTTTTTTTTAACGTGGTGACTCCTTCAGTGTCCTTCATTGTATGCACATCAAAACCTGGAAATGTTTTTTCTCAAGTTTTGGTTTTAATTTGAAGTTTAAAATAACATGTTGAAATCCACCCAGCCAATATGAAGACAATACTAGTTCAATCAGGAGAGACTAAGAGTAAAAGGGGAATGGTTTATTGGCACATGCATGACATATATGAAACATGAACAGTCTTTGGCAGTTAGACCCCATTGAGGTGAAACAATATGTATATACTATATGTATATATATAAATGGGGGTGATGAAGCTGTAGAGAAGAGAACCCCCCGGGGTCTAGACACTGGTGGTGGTGGTGAAGAGGTGCGAAGCAGAGACTGGTGAGGTGAAGTGGCTCTGGACTCCTGCTGCCTGGACCTGAAGATTGGAGGAGAGGGCGTCAGGGAGGATCGAGGTGAACACCGTGTGGCTCTAGACTCCTGCTGCCTGGACCTGAAGACTGGAGGAGAGGGCGTCAGGGAGGATCGAGGTGAACATCTTGTGGCTACCTGGGTCCAATGACTGGAGGAGAGAGGGGTGGAGGAGGGTCACGCTACTGACTGAATGACAACTGATGGAGCAAAGACAGAGGCGATTTAAAGTTTGGCAGCAGCAAATTGACTGGCTATCGCGACCGTGGCAAAATCTGATTGGATAGTAAAGACGAAGGTGAACGCCCACAAACAGCTGATTAGAGGGAATAGTAGGGGAGAGCTGGAGTAAAGGAAATTTATGAATGAAGGCAGTGTAATAGAAGGTCTTCCTGATTGAACTTATGCTGAGCTTCATTTATTTTTGTTGAATTGGCCATTAAAATACCCATAAAACAAATTAAATATCTACAAACTCATCATTATGCATAGAGTATATACATTAAGAATAGAGCCATTATAAGGAGATTTAGGTCATTTTCCTTACAAAAAAAACAAGCTAGGCCTGTTTCACTGTCAGTGTCACACAATCATGTTCCTTCACAGAAGAAGCCAAATTACTTGTGTAATCGTTGTCAGGTGTGATTGTGGTTAAATTGACGGTGATGCAAGAGTCTTAGGACACAGCTGTGCCTATCCTGCTCATTACGTGATTGGTAACATCAGGGTTTTGTCACGGAGGCCACACCACCAATTGGTATAAATTCAAAGCCTCTAGACGTAGTCTTGAAGCACATGTTGCTCTTTGAACATGGCTAAGGTGAAGAAGGAGCTAATGAGTGAGCAACACATTTGAATAAAGGCCCTTTTTGATGCTGGCTGGAGTTAAGGTCGCATCACCAAGGACTTGAGATGCAGTCCAAGCACTGTTAAGTACACTTTGAACCGCCATGATGCCACCAGTTCACACCAGAATCGAAAGGGGAGAGGTAGAAAAAAAAATTTTCAGACAGACAAGTGAAGCATCTCAAAACCCAAGAAAGACCTCACGAGAACTACGTGACGAGATCAACACCACAATGACTAAAGGTGCAACAGTTTTTTCAAGAACTGTGTCAGAAACTGGGAGAGGAAGGACTTGTTGGCAGAATAGCAGCAAAGAAACCATTTCTGAAAGAGAAAAATAGAATGAAATGGACAAAGGAAGATTGGTATAAAATGTTATGGACTGATGAGTCCAAGTTTGAACAGTTTGGCAACAAGCAAAGAGTGTATGATTGATGGAGGGAGGGGGAGAGATATGAAAATGAGCGTCTCTTGCCAACAGTTAAACACAGAGGAGTAGTATTATGGTGTGGTGTGCTATTTCAGCCTCAGGAACAGGAACTTGGTGAAAATTGATCTCATCATGGATAAGACAGTATACCACAACATTGTGGTGAGGCACAGAGTACCATCTGGGAGTCGTCTTATTGGGCCTGGATTTATTTTCCAACAGGACAATGACCCTAAACATTCTTCTAACTATTGAAGGGAACTACCTGCGAAAGAAGGAATCTGCTGCAACACTGGAAATAATGGACTGGCCCCCTCACAGTCCAGACCTCAACCACATTGAGCAAATTTGGGGCGATTTGGAAAATAAACTGGACAGATCTATTGTACATTCAAAGGAAAGCCTTTGTCTTGAGTTGCAGAAGGCATGTGATAAACATTAGTATTGAAGTTCTCAGGAAATATATTGACCCTATGCCAGAGAGATGTGCTGCTGTAATTACTGCAAAAGGTGGACATACCAAATATTAAAGTTAAAAGTGTAGGAAGTCTAACTTTGTTTCTTTTGCTCTTTGTATTTTGATGTTCGCTCCTGATTTGCCGTTTTGTTGTTTGTAGTTTTTATAAGCCCTTGCAGGCTGGGCATCTTTTTGGTGCATGACACTTTGAAAAATAAATGACCTTACCACAGTCCTGGAGAGTGAGTGACCGTGCATATTCAGAAGAGCTTGTATTTTCTTCAGCCATTGTGCAGAAACAAGCAAACAAAACTTGCTAGCTAGTGTTAGCTAACATATTTATGGAACTGTTCGACCTCCACCTAAACATCACGTGCAGAAAACATATTTACCAACAAAAAAAGGGTAAACAATGATTTCAAATGTATTTTCTTTTTAATGGAGAACAACAAACTTAAGGTTAATTCTAGATTCAGGTAATCAATCAATAAGTAGTAAAGTTTCAAATCTACAGCAAATATGCTAAATTGATTAAATGGAGCAATGTGCCATATGTTAATACTGTAATACTGTATGTTAAACTTCACTATAAGTCAAAAATACTGTCTTTGCTTATGTAATATATAATATCTAATGAATTAGTAGGATTAATGCACTGATCTAATTTATCAGTTATTCCCAAAATAGTAGTAGTAGTATCACAGCATATCACTACCAGATCCTGCATGAGACAGGATGAACAGAAGCAGAAACTGAACAGGAAGGGAAATGTTTGGACAGTGATCTGACTGAGGTTTGTTCAGCAGCACCATCACCGTCCTCTGACTCTGTCTGGGTGACAGTAACCATCAGTCCATCCAGTCTCTCCACACACATCCATCTACAGCCTCCTGCAGGCAGGTTTCACACCATAGACTTCATTAATGGGAGAAGGCTGGACAGCAGTCGCTACTTCATCCACACAGACGAGTGAGGGGTGGAGATGCTCGCTTAGAAACCACAATCTGATTACTGAACAGCTGTTGGCCTGTCCTGCCATCAAAGTAAATATATTTCACTAAATTTAAACTAATCCTAACTAGATTAAGAAGAAAGAAGCAAGTAAAACTGGCATCCTAATTATCCACATCCGTTCCATTAGCATGACTGTGGTTGCCAGGCTGCTGCTGATGATGATGATGATTATGATGATGATAATTATGATGATGACTATGGTGGGGGTGATGATGACTGAGAGTTTGATTCTGACTTGTGTCATGCAAATCATGCTTCGGCTGATTCTGGTGACTGGTGTCATGGTGGTGGCGGTGGCGGTGGGAATGATGAGGACGATGATGATGATGACCATGGCTGTGGTGATGAGAAGCTGCGGCTCCCACCTCTGGATCATCAGTGTCCACTTGCGTTGTTGGTACTGCAGTTACCTGGCTGGTATTTAACGCCATTGTCTCCTTCATGGTGTTGTTATTGTTGTTCATGCCACTTGAAAAAGTAGAATTAGCCTGGGAAAGACAAAAGACATGTTATAACTTTAGGAGTGCACTCAGTAGATGGTGAAGCACCTGCTGCAATGCCACCACAACTGCCAGATGCTACCAGCAGAGATTTTCAAACTTCTGCCTGTATTAACATGACCTCCACGTACACTGTCCTGAGCTGAAACAAAACTCAGTCGTCAATGGCTGTACGAAACAGAACAGTCAAAACATAAATGCAAACATACTTACCAACAGTTGTGGACAAAGTCCTCAACCCCAATACTTGAGTCAAAGTGTAAATAGTCCTGGTCAAGTATTACTCAACTATAAGTGAAAGCTGCTCAGTCAAAATGTTGCTTGAGTTAAAGTACTAGAGTTCTTGCTTTTAAAAAATACTTAAGTATTCAAAGGTACAAATTACAAAGTACATTTTCTAATATTAATACATTGCTGTATTGTTTTCATGATGCATTTACAGAAGCTTGTAACTCTCTGAAACCATCTAATGATGCACTGACCTGCTTGTAGAACCACTCTGCTACACAAAGCCTATAGAAACACCTATAAAAACTTCAGCATTGAAATACAATCAAAAACAAAAAGGACAGCTGTTGTCATTTTCTGATGTAACTGTATTAAAATCACTGCAAAAAATTAGATTGAAGTCAACTGTAAGGAGTTCTCCAAGTCTGTTAAATAACTGAGATTTCTTTCTGACTTCAGGGGCAGTAAATACATGAATTATGTAATTATTTCTCTTTTTCTAATTGTAATAACATCCTGAGATTTTAATTTAGTCTTTCTCCTGCCGAGTTTTGTTTGAATGATAGAGGGAGAGCTTGCTTGTTCTTGTTACAGAGCGTCTGGATGACATATTTCTGCTTTCACATCAGTCCCAGGTGAGAGCGAGTACTGTGATTGGTTTCCTTCTGTGAGGAACACAGCGTGTGACCAATCGCATTTTAGAAAAGCAAAAAAAAACAATAGCTGACTTCAAAGCTGTGCTTAGCCAAAAAGTAACTGTCTGACATGTAGTGGAGTGAAAGTCATAGGTTTCCAAAAAACAAACACTCAAGTAAAGTACAGATACTCAAAAAATGTACATGGTTACTGTCCACCAGTGCTTACTAGTATTATATTCCATCACTACCAAATTTTGGCAATAGAATCTCCTAAATCTTACACACTGCACCTTTAATTTTAGGAGTACATGACTTTGTATTTATTTTGACTGAGTGAGTAACTGATTCATATTGAACACTAATAATCACTCATGACTGAAGGTTTCCATTTAAAACCACTTGTGTATGTGTGCAAATATATGTGTGTGTGTGTGTTTTGTAGTTACTCACAGAGCAGTTGCAGATGTTTTTAAGATAAGTGGCTCTGATTGCAGCCTCTATGTAGGGGTAATTCAGGAAACTGTAAGGTAGCACTATGTGGAAGGTCAGCAGGCCACACCTGGAGGAAAAAGAGAATCAAAATGTAGATGGAAATCACTGCAATTTCACTTTTTATTATTTTCACAATATGATGCATAAGCAAATTATATAGTTATGGATTCTAAGCTTTTCTAAGTTTGAGATGCCATTCATTTAAAATACAATACCAAACCGTTTCAGAACTAATGTGCTCACATGGTGAGATAAATCATAGCTGGTGGATGAAAATATGTATCGGCATGCAGCAAATTCAAAATCATGACCATAAAACCTGGCAAAAAACTTTACGCAGCGTTCTAGTTTTGTTTGCATTCTAGTCTCTCTGTATCACAAGAGTCTAAACATTATCTACACGTCTTTTAAGAGGTGGCTTGCCTTACCTGTCATAGACCAGGAAGTCATCTTTGTCGCCATCCAGAGCCTCCCACACGTCCTTTTGGAAGGGAGTCTGCTGGTACACAGGAACACCAGGGGGCGCTCTTCTCTTCAGCTCCCAGTACATGGCTCTGGACTGAGCCTCCTGCTCATTCACTATCAGAAAAGACACCTCCGTCAGCTTGCTGCGTTTCAGCTTGTCACGCAGGCCTCTAATGCTGCAGAGGGACAGAAAGACACACAGACTCTTAACTGAAATCAATGCACAAGGACTTCTTACTGTTTAATTAGTTTAACCAATCATGTTGGAACAGCTGTTCTGATCAATTTGTCTGATTTTAGAGCTAAGCCTTCTACTTGATGTGAGACGTGAATCACAAATTTAAGCTTTGTGCTGAGCCGTCGCAAAGTCTTTATGAGTCAGATTTTCTTGAAAAGCCTTCAACATGAAAGGTCATGATATACTACATGTGCTTATTCTAGATTATGACAGGCTATTAGATTATATTCTTTACTTCAGTCTATAAACAGAAATTTAAGTACAAGTAAGAAAAAGTCTCAAGTTGTAACTGAGTATGTTGCACATTGCACAAGCCTGGTTTAAGCTAAGATTTATTTATTTTTTTACATCCTTGAGTAGGTATGGGTCCACTAGGGCAGTGTTCCCCAATCCTGGTCCTCAGGGCCCACTGTCCTGCATGTTTTAAATGTCTCCCTGCTCCAACACACCTGATTCAAATGATCAGGTTGTTGTCAGGCTTCTGCAGAGCCTTGATGATGAGCTGATCATTTGAATCAGGTGTGTTGGAGCAGAGAAACATCTAAAACATGCAGGGCAGTGGGCTCTGAGGACCAGGGTTGGGGAACACTGCACTACGGTCTGCGTGATAATTTAAAACTGTTAAAGTAGAAGAAGTTGAAGTAGAGGACTGTGAAGGTACGGAATTAGAAAGACTACACAAGCACAGGCGTGGTTCTCTCCTTACAAAAGCTAACATTAGCTGCTGAAGCTACGATGCCTGTGTGTTTTTGTACCAGGATGTAACTAGTCACACAGTAGTGGGTCGTACTTCTTCTTTCTCTTCACGGCTGATAAAAGGACCAGGAGTCACTGGACAAAACACTTCAGGTAAGATACCGTCAACGTAGTTGACTAAGCAGTTTCACACAAAATTAAACAAATCTAGCACAAACCGAGACTTTTTTCACTTGTAAAATTATGTTTCATTTGACTAATAACATATGAGTAATTCGTGGCACAGTTGAAACAGGATCAAAAAGTTCATTCATATTTTTTCCCACAGGTCACAGCAGAAGGGGCGTGGCTTAGGCGCTCTCTCATGAGTAGCAGGAAACACACCATTGCCTTGAATTTATGGATTTGAACATTGTTGTAAATATTAAGGATGTTAGAACACAACTTATATAACATGTCCAGCCTTTTAGACAGTTTAATGTGGAAATGCTACATATCATCGCTTTAAAAGACCAGTGTTTAGGATTTAGAGGCCTCTAGCAGTGACTTTCCAAGCCTGTATCTACGTTGGCCACAAAAGTTGCGCAAAATGCAAAAGACTGTATCTAGTGCTAGTGTTTAGTTTGTACATTCTGGGCTACTGTAGAAACATGGCAGTGCATCATGAAAGAAGAATCTCACCATTTGTAGAGAAATGGCTCATTTATTCAATTTCTGCCACATTCTGGCAGTAAAACCCCATTAATCTTACACACCGGACCTTTAAAAGATGTTTTAAATAATTATCTTACTGATTTGACCTGCCTTGTGACAGGTTTTATAGTATATGACTGATTATATATGCAGATTAAACGATGTTGTTCCATGAAGTCTGTTTTCTTACTTGGAGGCCTGAGTGAGACAGAACTGTCAGCTGGCCTTCAGGAGCGCCACCACAACCACATTTCCCAGCAGCTCCTTCATGGGTGCCTGTCCGTTTATGTCCCAGTGGGGGGCAGGTTTGCAGATCCTGGAGGCATTATTGTCCCCCTCCACTAACAGAGTGACATGTGAGGCCCACAGCAGACCCGGCAGGGCTGCATACAGCCACAGCGACAGGAGAGAGTCCATTGTCCCTCCCTGATTGGCTGGACTGGATCTATGAAAAAGCCGTACAATAATCTGTGTTAATATATTTAATAATCAGTAGGCTGTAATTTAATTTTGAGACATGCATATAGGCTATTTAAAGAAAAAGAGATTAGAAGAGATTAAGGAAAAAGGTTCTGAAGTCAGTCATCATGATTAGATCTTCATAAAAATTTCTACACTGTGTATAATCATCATAAGAACATGAACGCAGTCTGTAGACTACAGTCTGTAGACTACAGTCTATGACGTGCAGTCAGTCTGGGCTAAGAGCAGATTCATTCTTTGGCAGGTTTCTGCTGCCCTGAACCAAATGTCCAGTCAGTCTGATCCCCAAATAATTAAAAGAGTAAACCCTCATTGTCTCTCTCATCACATGTGGAGATAATCTGCAAAAACAGTTTATTATGGGCTAAACTGCCAACAGACAGAAGAATGTTGGGGGCAGATAGACAGACAGGGGGGCAGACAGGAAGACAAAGAGAGACTGGGACAGAGATATTCACAGCCTGAGACACATCCAGAAAACTGTATAAACAGATGAATGTGCCCTTTAATGGCAGTCAATTTCAAATTACTTAAAGTTTAGGTACTAAATTGCATTGATCTTAGTCGATACATCAGTCTCTGGAAAACAACCTCACAGCTCCAGTTTTATCAACATAAAGGAGTTACATTAGTGTGTCCTATAAACAGTGATTACCTGCTGAATTCAGATTATATTGAGTGTATAAAGTTGTATTAACAAACCTTAAAATGAATTAATCATGAAATTAGGAGTAGTTTTACTTTGATGCAAACTTGTCTAATTTTGAAAAGGCAAGAAGTCAAATACAATTGATTAGCATATTTAATTATTCACTTTTCAAAATAAAGGATTTATTAAAATAAAAACAAATGTGAGGAGAAAAAGAACGTCTTACCTCTGTCCTCTCTCTGTCCTGTGACCCACATAAACAGACAGTAAACCCCTGTTGTTTTTAAAGCCTGTGGGGTTGACTAAGCACTTCCCCCAAATCAAACAGAGAGAGAGAGAGACAGAGAGAGAGAGAGAGAGAGAGAGTGTATCTGTTAACACATCAAATCCAGATTCAGACAATGGTGTAGTGGTATAAGTATGTGCAAGTTGCAGACAAAATATGGCAAACTCTTGTGTCAAATGACTTTTAATTTGAAAGAATCTAAATCACCATTGCAAATAGAGCCACAATAGTGAATCATATTGTGTTCACTGTAATTAGGACTTTTTTTTTGCTGTTGTTATCTCCAACACCTACTATTTATTTTAATTTCTGCAGAGTAATTACACAAATAACAAAAATGCATTTGTTTTCCCCCAAAATGTTTGTCAGTGATGTATCAGCTCTGACTACTAGGTATAGTTGTTTTTCCACTTTCATGGAGGCAGACACTCATTAACCCTCTTTATTTTTTAGTACTTAATGACACCAGTCGTTGATCACAAAGACATGGCATGATTGTGCAGTTTCCAATGAATTGCGCAGCCTTACTGCTAAACATCAGCATGCTATCATTATCATTGTGAGCATGTTAGCATTGTGAAGCTCAAAGCACCACCATCCCTACAGAGCTGTTAGCATGACTGTTTCATTTACCACCAAAAGAACGTCTTGTATGTGACATTGATCATATTACTGAGTGATATTTACTTTACTATGTGTGAGTCAGGCTTTTGACTGTGCAGAGGTGAATGCCATCCTTTGATAAACAAAACCACGGTTCCACTTTTGAAAGAGGCCAAAATCAATGACAATCAACACGAGAAGGTCAAAGTGACAGACTGAGTGCAAAGAGCCGTGTTGTCAGTAAAAGAAACATCTGTAAACTGTACTTTGTATGTGTACTGTAGCTTTACAGTACACATATGCAGGACAGTTTACATCTGCATTGTCAGTCTTCTTCAAACCTGTATGCAACATGTGTCAGTTGTATTAATCTTTCTACTTAAATGTCTTAATATTGTAGTTCAGGTTAGGTAACAAGCTATCCACAAAACAAATATCTAATCTCTCACGTGAGTGATTTGCTCAAAGTCCAGTCGAGGCTGAAGTAAAATGTCTTTTTTTATTCAGGGTACAGATTACACACATCACCTGATAGGCCAGTGTGAGTATTTAATTACTGTGGTGGTATTAAAGGACAAGCTTTCTGGGGGGTAATCCATCAAAGTTTAAACAGAAGTCTGCGCTAAAGTGAAAAAGCCTGGCTTGAATGAAGTTAAACTTCCACTCAAGGCTCAAGCTGTTACACTAACACAATCTCAAATCTCAATCTCAGTCACAAACTCAAGCCAGGCTAAAAAAAAGTTTGCACTGTGAGTGTGTACGGACAACAGAAGCAGCCAAGAACAGTTGATTGTCAAAAAGAGGATAAGATCACAAACATTTTCTTCTCAGCGGTGAAACAAACCCTGTGAATTTAGCTATTGAAGAATAGAAAGAGTTCATGAAAAAAGGCCAATACTGCTGCAATTTACAAAACAGAGGAGAGGACCAACAAAAAACCCCGCAGACAAAAGAAATGTCAGGGTAATGTGATTCTACTGTGCTCACTTTGTAGTGTGTCTGCTCCACGTTCCCCTCAGCATCAGCATGGGTTTGATTTCAATCTGAGGCCAACTTACATGTTGTCCTCCCTCTCTCATTCCTCCTTTTCCTATCATCAGCTGTACATCATAAAAGCTAAAAGCAATTAAAATCCTGTTAGAAGATATACAAGCCTATGTAAGGTTCTTTTGTCTTTTTCTTTGTTTTTTGTCCACTTTTTTCTTAAACTATAAATGTTAAGCTTTTAAAGAAACGGATGTAGTTGACTTTTGAAGGCAGTCAAATTCGTGAGATATGATTTTCTTAACTTTTTTTTAATCAATGCATTCTTTGAAACTAAAGTAAACATATAAATTCATGCTTGGTCATATAGAAAACTGTATAGAAACTCTAAACTTGTGTTTTTGCATGGACACAAGTGATGTGAGCACAGAAGGACACTTAAGGGAACTGTCTTTTGGTGGTCTGTTTCCACTTGGTGGAAATTCTTTGACACACTGCTGCATTAAGCTTGACAGTTACCATGGTTACTTAGCAGGGATTCCTGCTTCCAGGCTTTTCCTTTATCCATGTTGATGAAATAGCGCTCCGCTATGCAATGCAAACATGCACTCTGCCTTTAGATGTAGTGAAAGTCCACACACAATGAAAAATACAGGTAGTTATTTACAGTCACTTTATTTTCTCACAGTGCCAGTGTTTTGGATATTGAATGTCACATGACATAAGTGACTAGCCTGAGCTTTTTCTTATACCCTTTGTGGTAACATAACTGCACTGCAAATTTAACAAACAAGACAGACCAAAGAAGCAAATGTCAAAGTAGATTTATAATCTTATCTAGTGTAGAATTACACTATCGGTAGTTTCCCAGTGAAGGGTTTACTTTTAGTCCCTTGCTGACTACTCACAGCTCTCTAATATATTCTATAATTTGATTTCAGAACATTTAAGAAAAACAGCAAGGGTTTTCCATTTTGCAAATGTGATCATAATAAGCTAGGAGGAAATCAGGCAGGCTAGCTCTGTCTCTTTTACATCTCTCATAAAACACTTATGTTTTTATTTTACTTGTTTTTACTGTAATTTTTTTTATTCATACTTTTGCCATTTTGCTGTGTGAATTCTACTTCTTTCTATTTCTTTCTTATATATGTTAATTTCTCCTGTTTTTATGTCTTTGTAAAACAATCTAACTTGTTTTTGAAAAGTGCTATAGCTGTTATATAAGGTTTATATTATTACACTCACTTATATCTCAGCTGTGTGCTACATGTTTACACACACCAATAAATGATGAATATTCTGGGTGAATTTTAACAAAAATAAAGCTTGCATAATGTACAAGAAACAGTTTATAGTGTCAGGTATTTACATGCCACCAAGTCTTCTGAATATCCGAACACTCAAGTTACCTAACGCTAGATATGGTGTTTATCTGATCTTATATTTCATACTAGGCTTGGACGGTATCTTTTATATATACATATATATATATTTTCCTGATATTTTACTGGGGTATATAGTATTTATGGGTGTAAGAAAATACTGATACACATATTATGCTTTGTGATACTGTACTGATTCTTAAAAACACTTGTGATCCATGCAAAGAATTGTGGCAGTGGTTCATTTTGTGTGGTGTTTAAACCCCACATTTTACTAGATAACAGTATCTATCTTCACTGTTCTGATTGCAAAAAAGTTGATTATTTAAAATCAGATTTTATGCAATGGTGGTGTGTTCTTTATACTATGACAGTTTTCCTAAAATTAATGAAAAATAAAGAATAAAAAAAGCAATATACCACCTTGTTTACAGAATCACAATATATTGAATTGTAAACCCTGTGTCATGATACATATCATATTGCCAGATCCTTGCCAATACAAAGCTCCATTCCAGCCCTATTATGATGGTATTTGTGTAAAACAAGTCACCTCCACTGCAGATATACTCCCTCAATGGAAGCGGACATGATTATTACATTACAACATTCTTCCTGCAGTTGTGAAACGACACACACTCAGGAGCTTTGCTTTGGTCTCGAGAAGCTGCAGCTTTTATTCACTGACCAACTCAAACCTTAACTGCACATTTACAACCAGACTGACGACGTCACGTTTCCTCTGCTCAGTGCACACTCACCCTCACTCTCTGCCACCACAGACAGTATAATAATAAGTCTGCAACTTGCTTTCTCATGCTCCTGCAGCTGTTGTACACGCACTGTGGTCTGCAGTTTTTGCTGGCTACTTTTATCAATAGGCCTAAACCCAAAATACTCGTAAACAGTAGCAGAGGTATTTTTCTTTTTTTTACTACCCTTTGTTATAACTTTATCCCCCAGACGCCATGTTTCTCAGCCCAGCTGCACTGCCCTAATCATAAGTAGAGACTGACCTCTGGTGGTGTGTGCTGCACACTACAATGCACACAGAATCTCTGTCAGTTTAACAGAAAGAGCAGCATCTGTATTTTGACTGTACTGAAAATCATGCCATCAGGATTTCTTAATACCCTGGTATACCATAATACCTTGATACCGCTTAAGCCTATTTCAAACATTTGAATATCCTGAGTACTCCCAGGGTTTTATTGTGCATGTAAACACAGTCAGTGGAACAATCGGCTGTGAACTCAAGCAGCAAAATCAACAGGCTTTGTGCAAATTATCTATACTTTCCACACAACCTCACACTCTCAGTGGTAGTCTACTTTGTCACAGACTACACCTGACATGTCGCAGCACATATTGTCGCTCAGCATCTTCGCAGTGAGAAACGCCTTAAGCATAAACCTAACAGCCAGCCGCAGCATCGCACGTCAGTCGAGCAAAGCCATGTTTCTGTGGTGCAGATCACAAGCACAACCAGGTGACAATTCAAATGTGTCAACTCAGCATACATTTATATTGATGTTCGGATCTTTCATAGATGAGATAAGTGGCATCTGCAGATGTTTAACACAGCTATAATTCTTTCCTTGGTTAGAGTCAGTGTTTAATGCGGAATCCTACGATCAGGACAAAACACCTATCAGTTCCTCTTCATCATTGTCCCCAACACCTTCTGTGGGACTGTCACAGGGGGCCATGAGCCCCAGGCCCAGCTCTGCTAGCTCCTCACAGCTCATGTCAGTCGTCACCATGATCTTAGTCTCCAGGCGGTTGCACAGAGTCCGGTAGGAGGGCAGAGGGTATCCCAGCTCTCTCAAGTATTCATAGCCTTTTGTGCCGACTGCACAGCGGATCTTTCGGGCCTTCATGATGGTCTCTGGGGACCAGACGGCACGGCGGGAGCGTCTGGTGAGGGACAGGGCGCGAATCTGGTCCTCGTACAGGAAGTTCTGGAGACCCTTCTCGATCCGGTCGAGCCGATACAGGCGTTTCTTCATCTCCTCAGCCTGAGAGAGACGGAGAAGAAGACGGTTTATTAAGTCTATTCATTAAACATTCATACTTATGATTTCTTAACTGATTCTCAATTTGTCTACCTTAAAATGGCATCTGCCCACAAAGTTTGCGAACACACTTGTAACTGTAATATCGCCACAGTTTGAGAATAAATTTGGTATTAAATGCAATTCATTAAGTTGTTTTACTCTTTGTAAAAATCACTGTCAGTAGCAGCATCATTGTAGCAACTCCTATCTTATGTGTGTCTTACCTGCCAACATTTTGCAGCTGTTTGAGGAGCCTGTTTTAAGTCATTTCAATGTTTACACTTCTACAATTTATGAAAGATGACAACATTTTATTGATGGTTATCATGTCAAATTGTACTAATGCAGTAACCAATATAGGCTACTTCTTTGTTGCCCAAGGAGAAAGTCCCCACACTTCCTGAAAAAAATGCACAATTTTGTAAGCTGCTGAGTTAGAAGAAACTTTGTGAAACTGTCTACAACAAATGATTAATTATTTGGGCCTTGTTGCGAATATTATACACTAATTTATTTTTCTGTGTTCAAAACATTGTGCCCATTCATCCCAGCGTGTTGGCTACTACTGTTGAAAGACAACAAAGCCTTTTTTTTCATTTAAAATACAGCACACTGCTCCTTCAAAGAAAAAAAAACAGCAGGAAAGTATATAATTTGTTGTTGTTGAGTCATTTGTTGAAAGAAACAACAGCAGCCTTCCTACCTCCTTCTGTAGTCGTGCAGTGTGCTGTATCTCCTGCTCCAGCTGTTTCTTGAGGAGTTGACACTGTGTGCAGGGCTGCTGGTCTTCGCCAGTCCTGTCTGCATCCTCTTCCTCCAGGCCAGGAAGAGGTGTGCGTCTGGCATAGCCATGGTCCCCAAAATTCAGCTCCTTCTCCACTACACACACAGAGGAACGTTTAACTAGTACTTGCTTTCCTGGCTGGAATCCGGTGCATTTTACAAGTACAATTAAACAATTACACAATGACAGAGCACCTGGTAACTCTGTGTGTCGTATGATGCTGAGCAGCTCAAGTTTTCATATTACATAAAATCATTCAATTTTTAAAAACAACAATAATTATTCAACATTTAAGTTGTAGTTCTGTTTTAGACAAATGATAAAATCACAGTGACAATTGAAAAAATTAAGAGACTTCTATCCCTAGTCCAAATATTGATACAAGTGACAGTCAGAGATGCTTGGTTCTATGTGAATGCTGTATGCACATTTTTCCAGTTTAGGGCTGCATGATCGGGGTCTACTCCAACTGTGCCTGACCACAAGTGCCTGTTTCTCAGGTTACAGGAACTACAGAAACCTTATAACACACTGGACACAGGTATCCCCATCTGCCAAAGACAACACGTTATACCTGGTTCAGGTTTCATGGGCAGCAGGATAAATGGAGTAGTGACTGCAGGATAAGGAGGGTCTCCAATAGTGAACAGAGTGGGGATGGCATTGGGCTTCAGCTTCTTTCCCCCAGCTGGAGACCTCGCTATCTCCTCAAACTGGCTCTGCTCAAAATGGTCCTTCAGGAAAAAAAGACAGGAACAACAATACATTTTATCCAACTAATGATATACCTCAGCACAAGAAACAGTAACATATATACAGTGAATGCAAAGCTCAAATGTGGCATAGGAAAGGGAGTGTTTGTGGGATCAATACAGTTTATCTTGGCTTATGTTAAAGGGATAATTACTAAATTTTTCATTTTTGGCTGAACTATCCCTTTAATATTATTAACCCAAGCGGATAATTTCTCATAAAAATTAATAAAACTCCTCACTTTTTGGATGCGTTGCCCTGTTCATTTTAACTTTGGTCTTCTTCTTTTGGACTGATGCATCATCTTTTCATGGGTGCTTGTATGTAAACTTACCTGACACAGTCTGGAGTGAGGAGTTGGCTCGAAGTCCCGTCGACAGTTCACCAGCCATTTCTTCTTACGGACAGGGTCTTTGGGGAACCTGAAAAGCTGTTTACCTATGCTGGTTGAATTAGAGCAGTTTGGAGCGGAGCAGCCACCCATCGCAGCACTTAAAACGCACAGCAAAGCTAAATTTAGCAAATGTCAGGATAGCTCGGCTGGCAAAGGAGCTCAGCTGGGGATTTTAATCATTACTTTCAGCCAAGTATGACGTGATGTAAAGACAAGGAAAAGTTACATTAGCATTAAAATGTTAACTCGAGGAAACCCAAGTGTCGTCCTCTAGACTTTTACATCCGATTTTATATATACAATTTAAAATACTTTATCAGAGATAAAATGTTTCTGACTTTGTTTGAGCCAAAATGGCGCACTTCACCTCGACAGTTAAGTACGGTGACGTATTGTTTATCTGCGTCTATTGTAATCGCCTGCGTGAAAAAGTTTACCCAAAAGCAAAGCCTCACACACAGAAGGAAATTTAAAACAAACTGTGCACAATATATAATAATATAATATGAGAATTATATATTACTTAATTGTGAAATTTCGCGAGTGCATTTAGTGGAAAACGCCTTTTATTTTTGCTCAGGCAATAGTCCAGCTACTAGGGGTTTGTCACAGGACCCCGAGAAGCACGTTGAAATGTTTACGGCGGAGCTGTAGACCGAATATGTGCTAATGAACATATAACTTATATAGTTACCGAGTGTGTGAAGATAACAAACGAGCAGACGACAAGCAAGGGCTCCGCGAAAGCGGCTGATGATGAAAACAATTGCAAGGTGGTTAGCTAAGTTAGCTTAGCTTCCTGGTAGCCGTCGGTAACTGCAGAAAACGTTTCAAAGCTGCTTTCTACACATTTAGGTTGAGACAGACATCAAACATGGCATCTTCTCTGGTAGTTCCAGTCATTGATGTACAGAATGATAATTTCAAAGAGCTTTGGCCTGCTATGGTATTGGCCATTAAAACATCTTCCTTCATTGCACTGGATACGGTAAGTGTAGCTGAGTGTGTGTCTGTCCAGCGAGTGTGCTCCTGAGTTCAATTGTGGTAATAATTATGTAATTAATATTATTATTGTTTTGTTGCAACATATACATTTTTTATTACTTTAAGATGATTTTTTTTCCCCCTCCTTTTTCTCTCCCCAACACATTCCACATTTTCTTCCTCCATAGACACAGGTGTTACCAATGATAGTAATTAAAGTCCCGTTGCATTTACTGTAGCAGCTCATGTCCATTGAGCCAACAGCAGCACTCTGACTCACTTTAACCTGAATGGAACAGAACCTTAATCAGTATCACTGGTAACACCTGTGTTTACACTACTGTTTCACGTCAAAATGGCTGCTGTGAAGGGGTCTATAACACAGTCGCTTATTACTGCCTCATACACTCATAGAATTCAAAATTAGGCAGGTCCAACCTCAGGATGTCATCACATATACACTTTTTATCAAATACCTTGATATCAATATTGCCACAGTATTGTAGGTATTACTTTTGAGGCTTTCACAAAATGTTAACACAATGGGATTTTTATTACATATCATCAGTAATGTGGATTTAATGACTAAGTGGGTGAAGGCAAATAAAACATCTTGAACAGTTAGTCTGGTAAGTTAAAAAAAAGAGCACTTCACTGTAATACAGCCTTTAAAACAAAATACAAAAATACAAAACTTATGCCAGGTCACATTATAATGATGTCCAAAATTTATTGTATCTAGTTTCATATCACAGTATCAATGTAATATTGATATATTACCCAGCCACACCTATGTTTTGTAACTGGTCCCTGTGTTGTTTTAGGAGCTGAGCGGTCTTGGAAACAGGAAGTCCTTGCTGGCTGAGTGAGTGAAAACATTAGTCTTTTTTTTAAACACACTCTTAACTGAAATATTATCAACAGGTTGTTATGTAAGAAGTCAAAGGTGCAAAATGTGTGGGTTTTGATTCAGGGCCATCATGCCATCTGTCATTGCCCTTTATTAGTGTTTGTGTTTCTGTAATTTCGCCCTGACCATCACTGTCATGTTTCAGATCTATAGAGGATAGATACAAAGCCATATGCCATGCAGCTCGCTCCCGCTCCATCCTCTCTTTGGGAATTGCCTGTTACAAAAAACTGGACAACAAGGTAAGATGATTCCCCCTCCACTTGTGAATAAGAGTGTCCATATACCTTTTACCATTTATCTCATGAGTATTATATATTTCTGATGAGCATGACAAACACTGGTAGAAGAATGTCAATCAGATATTTCTCACACATACTTAAATGATTTGTGTCCATGATTTGTTACTCTCACCACCATCACATTGAATGTCTCTTATTCTAAGAGATTCTCTGCAGACTTCAGATATAGCACATCTGTTTTGTCTGTGAAGTTTATTCCTTCTCTCTTTTATCCAAGGCTGCGGACACATACCTGGTCCAGGTGTATAACCTCACCCTGCTGTGTTCAGAGGAGTACATCATAGAACCCCAGTCTGTCCAGTTTCTGGTACAGCATGGATTTGACTTTAACAAGCAGTATGCATGTGGAATCCCGTACTGCAAGGGCAATAATAAGGTGAAGATAGATGCTCTTCTGTGTTGTGCAGTCTGTTCTGAGTCTTTTCATGAACACACTATGTCCTTTTTGTGTTTGTACCCATCTGTTATGCCCCTCTGTCCTATAATGCATCTTTCATGTCATCTTTTTTAATCTACAATTCTTATTCATTCCATTGGTGTGTGTGTGTGTGTGTGTGTGTGTGTGTGTGTGTGTGTGTGTGTGTGTTAGTAGCGTAGTAGTACTAATGTAATCTAGGCTAGCCTGAAGCAGAGGAGTGGGCAACAGAGACACTCTGTTTTTCATTGTCAAACTTTTAGTCTTCAGTCCTCAGCTGACTTAAGTGACATTGCTTGAGGTAATTTAACACTGCTTCCACTGGGACAACTTTTACATATGCAGACCCATGTCAGTGGTGTGTCCCTTGAAAATGCGCATTGTACTACATTTACATCCCTTGAGTATATAATTTCTAAATTGGTGCTTATCCACATTATTTTGATCATTCTTTTTTTGTTTATTAATATGAAATAATGCAGATGAATAAGAATTGGCATTTCTCTACTTCATTCATGCTAAGATGCACGAATCATGACTGGACTGTGGACATCTGTTATAGGATAGTGATCCTCAACTCACGGCCTACAATTTATCTGTCAGTCCTTACACCAAGTTAATAAGTAACGTTGATTTGAAAACAAAGAATTTCAAAGAAAGATGATTTATTGTTTTATTGTTTATTCATTTTATCTGATTAATTGTGTTGTTATATTTATTAATTGGCACTGGCCTCCTGTTATTTTCCAAAAGTGTCCCCCAGGCTAGCTCAAATGTCCCTGATATAGGACAAGACACAAGCAGACAGACCTGAACACTGTGGCAGTGTTATGATGCCAGATCCATATAACATAGAAGATGTTATTATTTGATTTCTAGCTGTCTTTTTTCTCTCTACCTTCATTGTAAGGGAGGATCAGACGACCGTGGAGTCCACATTCGGACCTTATTCACTGAACTGCTGCGTGCTAAGAAACCGCTGGTGCTCCACAACGGCCTCATTGACATGGCCTTCCTTTACCAGGTACCACCATGTGTTTGGGTTTGCTGTTCAGTGTCATTCTTTGTCTGTTTTTGATGTTTTGGGTTTCATGTATTATATAGTAGTTAAAAGGCTTCATATAATTTGTTGTACGGCATATCTTTCTCACAGCATTGAATGACTGCCTTTTTTAATGCCATTGATTTTGTGTTTTTCCACCAGTGTTTTTATGCTCATCTGCCTGAGCGTTTGGCCACCTTCACAGCCGACCTATCAGAGATGTTTCCTGCTGGCATCTATGACACAAAATATGTCACTGAATTTGAACTACGGCTCACAGCCTCTTATCTGGAGTACGCCTATAAGAAATGGTTTGTACTTCTATCTAAGAACATCTGAGATTCCCCAACCATCACACATACCAATGATTCATTCCAAGCCTTATTATCAAAAATTAACGTCACTTATAATTGTTTCCATTCTTAGAGCTTCAACCTATGGTAACTGTCTATTTTCTATTATAAGCTTGACATTTTTTCTTTTAAAAACTGAACAGAGTAGCTTATACACACTCATCCTTACCAAAAGAATAATAATTATCATTCATGATCATTGAGCCTCAGATATCACAGAGTCATGGTCCCCCCAGATATTGCCAGGTTCTTGCCAATATACAGTCCTATCATTTATTACCAAATGTAGGCTGTTAGTACTGTGCAGATGATGTCTAGAAGCAGCTGCTGTCAGAGTGGCCTCTCTATTTCTTTGTCTCACACATAAACATACACAAACATCTTTACAGAGATTTTCAACAATATATAGGTCTATAGGTCTTTACTGTCTTTTTTAACCTAGTGTTTGGCTGCACTGTGTAGGAAAGAAGTCCACAGTT
Organism: Lutjanus erythropterus; assembly: GCF_056507025.1. Classification (NCBI taxonomy): domain Eukaryota; kingdom Metazoa; phylum Chordata; class Actinopteri; order Lutjaniformes; family Lutjanidae; genus Lutjanus; species Lutjanus erythropterus. The sequence continues at coordinate 31,426,505 of NC_139328.1, read as the reverse complement.
CCTGTCTTAATAATGGCAAAAATTCCAGCATGTGTGTTTGAGAGGAGGTGGAAGGTCCACTATTGCGCATAATGTTTCTGTTAGTTATTAATAACATAGTCGAAACACTTAAACTGCACTGCTAAAATGTAGAAAGTGAGTGTGAGATTTCCCCCTGAGTGACATATACAGTGTACAGAAAATGATTGATGTGGCTGAAGTAAAGAGCAGAGCAGAAAGGTGTTTCCTCTGTTATTTTCTATATCAGGACAGCTCAGAGTTCATAATTGTGCTTGTATCATTGTGTTGATGTTTTAAATTGTATGATTTAATCAGCTATAATCTCTGATCCCTCATGTTACCTCCTCCTCCATGCAGTAAGCTGGACAACAGTCGCAGTGTGACCTCTGGAGGTACCGGGCCTAATGTTCATGTAGAGTTCTGCCAGTATGCCGGTCACATGTCCAGCTATGTGGACTACAGAGTGTGTCCAGCTGTGGGCTCTTCTGAGGGACAGACTGACATCTGCCAACGCTTCTCTGTGAGTTTTCACCTTATTCCCCCTTTTTTAAGCAGAGGAATCTTTCAGTTTTACTCAAATTCTCAAGCTGAATTGACATAAAGAAATTAAGTGCTTGAAATAAGGTTTCAGTACCTCAACTAATGTTTTTTTTTTGTTTGTCTGACAGGCATTTGGCTGGTGTCCAAATGGCAGCCAGTGTCCATTATCCCATGACACTGACATGATCATCCTCCAGGACGAGAAAGGCATGGGTGACAAGAGGAGAAAGAGGAAGAGACACAGAGAAAAGAAAAGAGGAGGAGGCATGGCTGCAGAGGAGTCATCCATCTTTGATGGTGCCCCTGAAAATAAAATGCCACACATGGAGGTGGATGCAGATGAAACACCAGACGAACAGAAAGTGGCCGAGCCATGCCTAAAACCTCTAATGGACAGTGACGGAAACACCCACCAGAATGAGAGAGACAACATGAAAACAGACGGCGAGGGGAATGGAGTGTGTGAGGACAACACAGACCTCAGAAAATCTGTGACAACCACCAAGACTGATGACGACACAAACACAAAAACCAACACAGACGATGGTGTAGAAAGCAGAACAGAAGATGGAGGGGGAGAAAAGTTTATCAACCCATGTAAGACTGATGATCAGAAGAAGAATAATGACACAGGAACACACCGGGCGGGGTTTGATGCCTTCATGACAGGATACATCTTTGCCTACTCATGTACCCTCTCTAAGAAAGATGGAGCAGGAGGTGTAGAGGAAGGGGAGGTGCAGTCATGGCTTCCTACCTGTCTCAATAAGGTCTACCTCAGTGGCAAAGCAACTCCTCTCAACGTAGTTAAAAGCACCTTCTCTAAATCCTCCAAGGCCCACGTGCAGAAGATGGAGATGGTGTGGAGTGGGAGAGTGTAGTGTGCCCAGTTGTACACACACTTGGCACCCAGCAGGGCAATTATAGTGCATACATGTGCAGGTTGGGAATTTAATTTTGTGGCCATGCTAACAGTGTGGTTCTACCAATGCTGTGAATTTTGTTATAGACATTCATGGTCCCCAGGGGATGCATATTATTGATTTTGGTGCCACCACCAGGTTCACATTTTTGTTTTAAGATAAATATCTATCTAACTAGATTGCCCTGAAATTTGGTCGCAGTTTCCCCCTCAGGGTGATTTTGAAAAACTTTGGTGATCCTTTTATTTTTCCTCTAGCGCCATCATCAGGTCAGCATTAGAATTTGTCCAATACTTACGTTTATGATCAAATACCTGCAAAAGTAATGATATTCTGAGCAGCCTCAGCTGTACTTTATGTTTAGTCATAATTAGAAAATATTAACATGCCAACTTGCTAATAAACATGCAAATATGCTAAATATTAGCATGTTAGCATTGTCACTAGGGTTGCAAATTTTGTGCATTTACCTAAACCAGTTGTTGACCTGATTAGCAATAAATAAACAATCTTTAATGATTATGAAGGTACAAAAGGCATGTCTTTATGAAGCACAAACAGTTAAATGAAGAGAAAAATGAAGCAATAAGATTCTTGCTTGAAATTGCTGCTCTTGTCCTTCTGTTCTTATTAAAAAAAAAATGACTCCAGCAAACAAACCGCTGTCAAATGGGGAAGAGTTACTGCCATTTCTGGACTAACCAACCAACCAATTTCTAGACCAGCCAGACCGTGAGAAAACTGGTGTGTGTCTGGAGGAATGGTCTGCAAAAATGACAGTCAGTTAATAAATCTTTAAGCACTAAAATTCGAAGTGTGATTAATAAATCAATGATAAATCCTTAACATCCCTAATTGTCACAGTGAGCATGTTAGCATGCTGATATGAACAGTCAGCTCAAAGCACAGATGGTTTATTAGCACTCTTAGTTTTACTTCTGCCGTGTATTGACCATTACATCCTCAAAGAGCTGCAAGTCATTTTGGTTGATTTATTTTTTGGTTGTTTGATTGTTTTAAATTCAAGAATAAGGCCAAAAATGAGAGGTAATGGTCAGTTTATGTTAATGGAAATCATGTATGACAGAAGACAATCTAGGGAGATAAAATGCTTTCTTCATTCATTACACCCTGTTTCTTATGCATCCATATGGTTTTACTTATTTAGCAGTCCTCTGTGGATTTTTGACCCACAGATGTTAGTGCCAAAAATTGCTAGTATTTCTCTAGAAATAGTCAAAGTAAGGTTATATTTGATATCCCACAATTCTGATTTTGTAACATTTACCGTTTCTGATTTTACCTGTGGAAAATAAATGAATGCTCTTGAACAATGATTCTTTTGTCTTTAATTCTTTATGTTCAGGCTTAAATCAGTAGTAGAGCACCAACAATCACAAATTTAATTCTGTCTCATAAACCATCAGTAATCATGGTGTTGTATAAAGTCTATGGTCATGCTAGGTGGGCCTGTGAGGCTGCTTAGGCACTGTGGTGCTTTGAGCTAAATGCTAACATCAGAATGCTAATATACTGATGTTTAGCAGGTATGTTGACCATGTTCACCATTTAAGTGTGTTCTTATACTAACATTTGCTAATTAGCACTTAAAGTAGAGCTGAGGCTGAAGGGAATCTCATTAGTTTTGCAAATATTTAATGATAAAGTGTTTCATAAATCTCAATCTGATGATGCCACTAGAGGAACAGTCAGGGGATCACCAATGTTTTGCATGAAAATCATCTAATAGTTGTGGAGACATTTCACTTAAAAACTACAAATGTCAACCTCATGGTGGTGGTAGAAGAAAAGTCAGCTTACAGTAAGTCTGGGAAACATGAGTGTTGAGCCAAAATTGTATATGGCATCAAACATTTCATCCATCGAGTAGGCAATCTGAGGGGCGTTGCCATCCCCCTTGTTAGCAAAATGACCAAAATGCATCCTCCTTGTTTAACTGCCACCTAATCTGTCCCCTAGTAGCAGAGAGAGTGCAGGGGCAGAGGCTTAGTGTCATTAAAGAAGATAGTCTAGTCTGTCTGAGTTACTGATCCCTTATCTGACTGAGGTTTGTGGAGAATCTATGGCCTCGATTGTGACTCAGATGGATTTGCAGTAGTGCCTTTTTCTCTCAGCTTCACCCTTCTGTCAGTTTCACCTTGGATCTTGATGTGACTGAGCAATTAGATCTTAAAATAACAGATATAGTTTACAGAAACGGAGAAGCTGTGGGATAGTGGTTGAGAGCCTGCAGTGTTACAGACTCGTGCAGGCGGCATGCTGAAGTTTACCACAGGAGCATCCAGCTTCCTCTATTCTCTTTAATGTCATTTCCCCCCACATTTAGTTTCAGTTAAAATGTTAAAGAGGTTTTATTTAAATTTTCAGTAAATTAAGTAAACTGACATTAGGGCCGACTGCTATTTTACCTGTACAGAAAATGAACCATTTGATCTTAGTAACAGCATGTGCTTTCCTCTGGCACCACCCTCAGGGCAAACTCTGTGTTATGCCAAATCATATTTGAGAACAGCAAAGTGTTTTTAAAATTTCTCATTTATCCAACATTTTTTCTGATGTGTACAGACTGTTTCAGTTTCACCAGCAAGATGATAGGTTTTTACCAATGTTTTTTGTTTGTATGTGATGGAGGAAATTTGTTTGTCTTACAAACTCAAAAAAGTTGATGCTAAATACTGCAAGTACAACATCACACTGATGAGTGTCCTGTGTGTGACAGCTCTGATTATCAAATATCAAACACAGTAGCAGAAGCATTAGATTTAAATTATGTTTGTATATGAAAATTACATCTCTAAAATTCCTGTAACCCTTGACTGATTATAGATCAATGATAAAAATTCATTTAAAAAAATCTATAATCTGGACTAGTGTCAAAACAGCAGTTGTGGCTTTTACACAGTTCTCCAGATACCTCACAGTGGCTGTTTGTAGAAACAGTCTGCTGGTGACAAAGTTGCTGCTGCTACACATTTAATGTGACCTTAAAGTGATTTGTTGTTAAAAAAAAAAAAAAGCTTCACATTAACCCAACATCAGTGAGGGTAAAGGATCTCACAGAACACAGGATCATTTCACATGTGTGAGTTTTGCTTTCATTTATTAAACATCAGCTGATGGTGCTTCAGTGTTCAGCAGATTGCTTCAAAAGTGCTGCTGTGATTCTGGCTTTGTGTGTTTTGGCTGACATCCACTCTGAGGTGTTCAGGAGGAGTTCTGGCCTGTGATCATCAAACACAAGTCATGAATATGTATCCTGGTTGGTATCCATGTTGGTATTCTTCTGCTTCTCTGCTGGTCAGTCATTCTTCTCATCTTGTCAGGAACAAACTTTCTTTCTTTGAGCTCAAGGAAACTGGGGATATACTGCAGGAACCTTGAGTCTGCAAAAAGATGAAATGCATGAATAAATCATCATTGAATGATTAAATAATTGTATACAGACAAACACAAGTAGCACATCTATCTGGGCCTCACCTTTCTTCCCCATATTTTGTGAGCAACAGGAGTTCAGGTGGTGGAGTGAGATAAGAGCAGAGAAACACAAAGAAAATGATTAATAAGACAGCCAATACCACCCTTGACTTACTAAATACATATATTATATTGTATGTATACATGGCATAGCATACACTATGTACAGTAACATACATTACATTCTCTGTCTTAATATCAGAGCTTATTCTAAGTCACATATTTTAAAATTCAGAAGCTCAAACTCACCTGTCAGTCCAAACAGCAGCTCAGGTGGTAGAATAAAGAAAGAAACGTTGTGGTTAGTAAGGCAAAAGAAATCTGTGAATTATTTAATAAGTGATGATGTATGTGTAAAAGGACATAGCATAAAACATTTTGCTGGTTAACACAATCACATCCATCTCATTCTTTGTTAAACCTCTTGTTGGTAACTTTCTGTGTTAAGTGAGAAACTCATACTCACTTTTTTTCATCCAGTGAACAGCAGCAGCTCAGGTGGTGGAGGAAGAGGAGAGAAAGATATGAAATGTTTAATAAGACATGTCATCTTTGAAGGACAACATATGTGATATGTGGACAAACAGGCGTAGCACATAGTATGTACTTAAACAATAACATTACTTCAGAAGCGCATTCTAGGTGACTTTATGTCTAAGAAATATATAACAATGTACATAATGAAGCATGTTCTCTCACTTACAGGTCAGAATCTCACACTCACCTTCTTCATCCTCAGTGAACAGCAGCAGCTCAGGTGATGGAGGAAGAGGAGAAAACAACAACACTGTTAGTAAGACAGCCACACTAAAAACAAAAAAGTTGCAAAAAACATAACATTTTGAGGCAATGGACTGCAATAGACTTTTGAGTTTGGCCCAACTCATATTCTTAAGTTTTGAAAAGTTTTAACAACTACTGATCTTTTGTTGAGAAAATTTACTTTATTCAACTTAAACTCAAAGCTTTGAATTTTTGAAGCTCAAAATGCTGTATTTATTTTAACATTTTCGGTAAAAAACTATTTTTTCAGGCACTAAACAAAAAGACAAAACAGATTCCCAGCTCACTCTGACCATTTTTTTTAGTTTCTAAAACTCAAAGATTCAAGTTTATCTAAAGAAGAGGAATAAATTATCTCAACTAAAGATTATAGGTCAGCAAAACCTTTTAAAGTTTTTTGCATAACTTAAAAGTGTGAGTTGGGCTCAAAACTCAAAAATCTATTGCAGTGCAATGCCTTGAAATTTTAAGTCATCGCAACTATTTTTTTTACAGCACGTGTTTAACAGGTGTTACACAGAGTATGTTGGTAGTTTACACATTAACAGATTAATTTCACTCACTTTCACTTTAAAAGACAGTTTATCAATCTCTGAATTACTAATGATTGATATTATATATGTAAACCGGTGTTGCACACTATGTAGCTAAATAACTATGTAACTCACCTTCGTCCACAGTGAACAGCAGGAGCTCAGGTGGTGGAAGAAGAGAGGAGGAGAGAAAGATATAAAGGGGTTATTAAGATGTACAGTATGTGGCTAAATGACACAATAACATATGTTACTTTTTCTAGTTTTAATGTCATAGTCTGTTCTAAGTCACTTTCTTCACAAGTCAGAAGCTCATACTTTTTTCGTCCTCAATGAACAGCAGCAGCTCAGATGGTGGAGAAATGAAAGAGAAGAGAAATATAAATAACTGTTAGTAAAACGATTCATCTTGGAATTATATGTATAAACAGGTGCTGTATGGAGTATGTAGGTAACTTATATGACAATGACAAATTATTTTTATATGCAAGTCTATTCTAGGTCAATTATTTTACAAATCAGAAACTTATACTTACTTTTTTCATCCTCAGTGAACAGCAGCAGCTCCGGTGATGGAGGGAGAGAAGAGGAGAGAAGGATAAAAAAGTTAGTAAAGCATGTAATCTTTCAATTATTGTCTAAGTGATATTTTATGCATAAAAAGACACTTGTACTTACTTTTTTTGTCCTTTGTCGACAGCAGCAGCTCCGGTGATGGAGGGAGAGAAGGATAAAACAGTTAGTAAAACATGTCATCTTTCAATTCTTGGTTATGTGATATTTTATGGATAAAAAGACACTTGTACTTACTTTTTTGGTCCTTTGTCAACAGCAGCAGCTCCAGTGATGGAGGGACAGAAGAGGAGAGAAGGATAAAAAAGTTAGTAAAACAAGTCATCTTTCAGTTCTTGGTTATGTGATATTTTATGCATAAAAAGACACTTGTACTTACTTTTTTGTCTGTAAAGAGAGAAAAGGTTAGTAAAACAAGTCATTATTGAATTACTGAAAACATGACCAAGTTGAAGGTACCTGCCTTGTCAGATGTGAAGGCCACATGCATTGGGTGTCGACAGCCCCGCCAGTCGCAAGGGCTACCTGGGGAATCGTCGGCCCCGCCAGACGCTAAGACCGGCCCTCAGGATGAAGGAAAGGTTGATCAGCCACCACAATGAAAAACCCAAGTCCCTCTCATCAGACGACCATGGCCTCTCAGCGACAGGTAGCTGTAAGAAACATTACTAGCATGTTAGCTTTAGCCTGTGAGCACTTTATGTCACCATTCCTAATTTTTGTCACCTTAAAGGAACAGTTCAACATTTGGGGAACATACTATCATCTTTGATTGGCTGTAATTTTACAAAAAAACAAAACAAAAACAAACACAAGTAGCATATATCTATCAGAAACTCACCTTTATGTGATGGCAGCAGCTCAGGTGGTGGAGTCAGACTGGACCAACCAGAAGGAGTCACCAGTCACCAAGATGAAGGAACCCCACACGCACGGGATGTCGACAGCCCCGCCAGTCGCAAGGGATACCTGGGAATTTGCCGGCCCTGCCAGACGCAAAGACCGGCCCTCAGGATGAAACAAAGGTCGATCCAGCCACAGTGCCAAGGTGCAGGCCCCGGTGCAAGACACTACCTGGGGTGTCCTCAGCCCCGCCAGACGCAAAGGCTGTCCTTGGAATCACTGGTCCTGTCAGACATGAGAATGGTATCAATCTTCAAATCTAACTGTCAGCAAGAAAGCAAATACCTGCTTTTTCCGAGATGTTGAACTATTCCTTTAATGTGCAGCTTACATACTTGGTAACTTAGTTCAAACATAGCCACTGCTCTCCCTCTGGTGGTCAGTCATGTTTCTCTTCTCTGGAACAAGAATAAACATGAAAATAAACATTAGTAAGACAAATCACCTTTGAATAATTAAATAACTTTAAATAGAAAACACAACTAACATCTGTCAGCTGCTCACCTTTTTCCCCTCATGATGTGGATGTCAGCAGCTCAGGCTCAGGAGTCAACAGCCCCAACAGACTTAGAGACCAGCCCTCAGGATGAAAGAGAGGTCGATCCAGCCACCGTGCCAACATGTAGAGCTGCTCCAAACAGGTCCCGGTGCAAGACGCTACCTGGGGTGTCTTCAGCCCCGCCAGACGCCGAGGCTGTGATGCTGTGGTGTGAAACCTCTGGTGTGGTAGTAAGAAAGGATCCCTCTCATTGGACCACCTCGGCCTCTTAGTGACAGCGATCTGTAAGAAACATCATAAGCATGTTAGCTCTAGTATGTCTAGTATGTACTCTTAAAGGAACAGTTTGACATTTTGGGAACACACTATTTGCTTTTTTTTTATTGCTTTACATGTGGTTTACTTACTTAGTCTGAGTCGCTGTCACTGTCGTCAGACCACCTCGGCCTCTTAGCGGCAGCCTGCTCGTCACTCTCCTCCCTGCTTCTTTTTGTGGAGGAGCTGAGGCCAGAAGTTGAGGGGGATTCTTCATCTTCCTCACTGGTGAAGAATCCCAAAGACTGCTCTGAGGAGAGCGGCCCGATGGTCTCTGCATCTAGCTGAGGGATCACAAGCTGCTGCTCTCCACCCACACCAGCCACAACCATTCCTTCATCAGCATCAGCGGGAGGAGGAGCTGGAGGACTGGCGAAAGGAAAAGGGTGGAGAGGAGCGTAAGGGAAAGCAAAGGGAGGAGCGTAAGGGGGAGCAAAAGGAGCAGCATAAGGGAAAACAAAGGGCGGAGCATAAGGTTGAGCAAAGGGGAAAGCAAAAGGGTCAGCAGGAATAGCAGCAGCAGGAGCCGGTGGTCTCCAGTCCATCCCAAGGTTTGGTGGCGGGAGCTGCTGAGGTGGAGGAGAAGGAGCTCTGGCATTTTCTTGTCCTCTCCTGCCATCACCAACTGCGTCCCCAACAGCTCCCTGAGGCACAGCCACCTGAGGCACATTTTCATCATCTAGGCCCACAACGTTTATCTCTTCCTCCTCTTCCTCATAGACTAGGAGGATCAGAGGTGGGTAGATGATCTCTTGAGGCCATAAACCTGAAGGGGAACAAAGAGTTTACAAAGACTTTTAAGTAGAAATTAGGCTTAAATGCCTGATGCCTAAGCATACACATTGTAAAGAAGCCACCACACACAAGGTACGACTACCACCTTTAAAAGTAGTAGTGCAGTTGTGCTGCTATTATTGTGATCACATGACCTGACTGATGCTGGAATAAGAGTGTAAATACTGTACAGCACCAGATGCATCACAAACACATTGTAGAAAAGCCACCAAGACACAAGGTGCTATTACAGCCAAAAAAAAGTGACTCTACCTAATCATTAGTGATTTGATACAAAATAAGCTGTCCCTCTCACCTTCTTCATCAGGCTCAGCCACCCGAAGCACAAACTCTTCATCTGGACCAACAACGTCCTCGTAATCAGGGAGGAGTGGAGAATCGTTGTTGATCCGGTTGTCTTCAGGACTTTCAGCAACAGGGCGAGCGATGCCGCTGTTTAAAAGCTGGAGGAAGCCAACTGAGGGGGAACAAAGTATAAAAAACTCACATTCTGGATATTTTTAGGCAAAATTACGCTTAAAGGTTTAATTAATAATATTTTAATATAATATATTTTCTGAAAATTATTCCTTAAAGGACCTATAAGAGTTCCGGATACATCTGAAGCACTTAAACATTCACAGCAAGCAAACTCAACTGTCCACACAGAAGAACAGGCCCTCTGTTCTGTTTACACCTGCACGTTCTAATGTCCTGATGTTAGAACGTTCTGACATCATGACGTTACTCCTCAAAGTTCCATCGTTTCCATGGTGCCATCATTCGAAAAATAGCCCAGTCGCCATCTTTTTTGTCAAATAGTCGATGACAAATTAGTAAAAATCGATGCGCTTCAACCAAAATAAAAGTGTTTTCATATTATTACACCATTGTTTACACAGTCTAAACATTTCCCGGGACATTCCAATCGTCAAAACCGAGAAAACGATGAGTTTGTGTCTTTTTCCATTAAAAAAATGTATTTTTTCCACACATTACCACTAAATATCCATATTTTTAAAACGGTAAACAGTCAATTTGTACTGAAAAAATATTTTAAGCATCTCAGGCAGGTGAATGAATAAATGAGTTGTGATATTAAAAGTTGTCTTACCTGCATAGTAGTTAAACCAGCGGCTGACTCTGGCCAGCAGGTGCTCCTCCACAGGGGGTCCATCAACAGCCATTTGTCCAACAGCAGAAGGTCACTTTTTAAAAACAAAAAAGTTTTCTTCTCGCTTTTAGTTTCGTGTTTTTTCTCGATGGATAGTTTTTCAACAGATTTCACTGTCCACTAGCCAAGCTTTGCCTCGTGTCAACCCGTGTCAAGTCCAAGCGCAAATGAGAATCTTAAGGCCTTCAGCTTCTTATATAGCACCTGCGGAACACGTCACCATTCTGTTGCCATGGACGCACGTACACGCGTGTGCGTGAGAGACAGAAATTATTTCCGCTAGTATATATCATGTTAATAATTAGATTTCTGTGTGATTAGTGATTTATGTGATTTTTCATGGGCTCTACAGACTGTCAGGAAGTCTCTCTGCACCTGAATATGTCTGTAGAATAATAAACACAAGTGTAAGGTATTAATAATAAGGTAAGAATAATAATAATAACAATAATAATAATAATAATAATGGGCATGATTTATCTAGCACTTTTCATGCAGCTCAAAGTGCTTCACAAGAGAAAATATATATATAGAGAGATGTTATTTTAGATGGACGATTGACTATTTTCTTACATAATTTGTGTTTTTCCGTCTTATCTTTGAACTCATGTTTGGGATGGTACATAAAAAAAATTAAATTCTGTAAACTGATATTTAAATTCAAGTATATAATATTCACAATATCAATATGTTGCTATTATTCTGCTTTATATTAAAGTTTGTTATTAATTTGTCACACTACAGGTCTACATGCAGTTAACAAAAGCAATTAAAGGAGTTTTTCGGGATATACACTTTGTAACAAACAGAGTTGCGTGTGATTTGGCCAAGTTTTATTTTATTTATTTTTTTTATGTAAATTTCGCCAACCATGAGTGTTTCTCTATTCTTCACCAACATCCCAGGTTCTCCACACAGACATCACCCTTCATTTCCTTCTGATGGGTCCAGTAGTCTGGTTTGCGTGGCTTTGTTTCTGTTGGTTCAGGTTTAGTTTGGATGTTGTGTTAGGGTAGAGGGGAGAATCCTGTTTCACCAGCCCTTTGTGAGTTAGACAGGTGGCTTCCCTTCTTTTGTTCATTTTGGCTGGCACGTCAGAACTTAGTTTGGGAGGGGGTTTGGGTTATTTAAGTTCTTTTTAGGTTTAGGTCCTTTCATTGATTGTCACCAGTGTTTCTGCTTATTTCAATAAAAAGAAATTTGTTTTTGCAACTCTTGACTCTTGACTGAGTATGTTCGACCTCTTTTGGGTACGAGCTGTTCTTGGGGTTGTAACAACTATTTGATCCCTTTTTATTCACATAACATTTAACACAAGACTGTTGAATTTACATGTTGTTCAATTATATATTGGCATTATCAACACGACTTTAATAAATCAATAGATCAGTGATACTCAATTACTCAATTTGCTGAAACAATTTAAAGCCCTCTCATTCATATTTCCTTTATTTTCAAACTAAATGACTATACTTATTAACTAAATTAATTTAGTACAAGGCTCGTTACTAGGCATAACTATGCCAGATAAATCAAATATTTTATATTTGAAGAAGTTCATCCAACATGAATGTTGGAATGGTTCATACACATAAACCATACTTGAATTGCTCCTACCAGAGAGAGAATGAATACTATATTTAAGTGCATTTGTGTGTGTGTGTGTGCGCGCGCATGTGCGCAGGCTGATATGCAACTTCACAAGTCACAGCCACACGGCCAAGAGACATTAGTGAACATTTACTAATTGGTATAAAGCAGGTGTGCCCAAATTTTTCTCTTTGAGGGCCAAAACTGAAACTTAATGGTGGGCCATGGGCCAAAAGCAAACACCTAATGTATTATATTTTTAAGATACAAAATGGTAGAATACTGTCTATATGGAAAAGAAGCATGGCAGTACCTTGTTCTGTAACCTTCACATTCAGGTTTCACAATGAAAATGTTTGAAACAAAAATATTTGAAACAAAATGGTAGAATACCAAGTTCCCTTAATTTACTGGCTTTCTTTAACAGTGACTCTTTGCCCACCATGGTCAGATTATAAATAAATAATAATTCTGGATCCTACATATTTAAATAGCATTTCTGCCTCACAAAAAATAAAACCATATCAAGCAATCAAAAAACAAACAAGAAAATTCCCTGTGAATCCATTTATTTTTATTGTGAATTAGGAAAAATGGCTGGTCACCCAGCAAGGTGTCACTGCAATGTACATTTTTTACAGCAGCTATTTTGACATTAGATTTTAGGGTCTTACAAATACAAAAACAAACAAACGAAAAAAAAAAAAAACTGTTTCCTTTAGTGTACTAAACCCCTTATATACCTGTTTCCTTTAAGGAAACAGGTATATAAGGGGTGGTGACCAGTTTTCAAGCGGAAAAAGAACCCCCCAAAAAACATACAATGCCTTCATACTGCTCATCTGGCATGATCCAAGTTTCATGTAGATCGCACACACCCAGTTCAGACAGTGTGCATGTGCACATGAATGTGGCTCAAAGCTAAAGATCTACAGTGAAAATTTAGGCTAAAAACACGATGTAAATGATGTATCTCAAGCAGGGGGTTAGGACGATTCTAAGGGCCCGGGCCTGACAGGGGGCCCTCTGAGGGCTATCAATATTATTTTAATAGTATTATCTATCTGATCTTTCAGGGGGCCCAAGATTTCTGGCAGCACCCCTGATCTCAAGCCAACTTGGCATGTCAGAGCTTTAGGAGACTTGGATTACACCAGACGATCAGTATGGATGGAGGCATTTAATATTAATAATTTTTTTTACTATTACTTTTTTGTCCTGTTCGAAAACTTCAGTTGTTTGGAAGATTCTGCAACATTGTTTTCCTGTGAAACTCCAGCAGTGTTTTGTGGACTAGAAAACTAAATCTGACCTTCAGTTGGTGTGAGGGCAAGAAGATATTGACTGAATTTTTTGAGCTATCCCTTTAATTGACATAATCAGTAACATTTGTGCTTAACCCCAGCCCTGCTGTTTTATATAGACATGGCTGCAATGAAAAAGATGTATTTCCATTTCTACTGCAGATGAACAACATAGCCTGCTGCAATGCAGTTAACACAGAAATATTTTTTAAGATGTAATTTTTATGGCACAGACATATGGGTAAACATAGCACATTTAAATTGAAGATAACACTATTTTTTGGTCAATTTCCAAACCCGAGTTTTGTGGAGTGTAATGCAGAGTTGAACCAGTTGGAACGACATTAACACCAGCATACAGAAGGGGGCGGTATTGCAACATTAGCTGGATGCTGTCTGCTGTTGGACAGCACACAGAAGAAGACATGCTCCGGTAGAGACACTGTGGAGTGACAGTCGTCCAACCTGTCTGTAGTGTGCGGTTCGTTCGGAGCTGGCACTGCGAAATTCAGCTCTCTGTAGCTTGTTTATCATCATTTTTACAACAGCCAAATGAACCAAACATTAACACCAGAGAACAGCAGCTGATACTCTCGCGTTCAGACATGGCAGACGATGAAATAGACTACAATATCGTGTTTCCAGATGCAGGGACGTCGGGTGAGCATCATTTTCATTGTGATGTGTGGTCATGCCTCAGTTAGCTTAGCGCACACGCTAGTATTATCTTACAACGAAGCCGTGAAAATGTCATTTTCTGTTGACCATTAGCTTAGCGTGCTAGCTTAGCTTAGCCTGCTGAGACGGCTTCTGACGTGCTGTTTCATCGTCTGGTTTGTTTTCAGAGAGACACTGGCAGGGGACAAAGGAGCCAGTTGTGATTCTGCTGGGCTGGGCTGGCTGCAAAGACAAACACCTCTCCAAATACAGCTCCATCTACAATGAACAGGTGAAAACAAACTCCAGTTCAATGGAATAAAATTGGCTCATCTCATATGACGTTGTTTTTACAGTTTTGCCCATTTGCACATTTGTCAACCTTGAGACTTAAAAAATAGGGAGGGTTTTGAAACTAAGGCTGAGGTCTGGCGTCCTCTTGTTGACAGTTTGAGTTTCACAGACTTTGTATCCTGAATTCTGGTGACTCTTAAATAATAAATATAATGAAATATTAACTACAGATGCCTGCAGAAGACCTTTAATCGACACTTATTAGCTGGAAAACTCAATGGGACCACAGCATGTGGCCTGATCTTGTCTAATTTCAAATTTGATCACAAGCTATGATTACCTAGGCAATATTTCTTCAATGTAATTTAAAGGGAGAGTTCACCCAAAAAGGAAAATTCAGTCATTATCTACTCACCCTCATGCTGATTGAAGGTCAGGGTTAGGTTTGTTAGCTCACAAAACACTGGAATTTCCCAAGCAATTGAAGTGAATAGTGACCAGTTTTCAAACAGAGAATAAGCAACCAAAAAAAAAAAAAAAAACAGTGAATGCCTCCATACTGCTTGTCTGGTGTAATCTAACTCTCCTAAAGCCCCGATGCCTACAGTGGATCTTTAGGCTAAAAACACCTTTCAATCAGCATGAAGGTGCATAGATAAGGACTGAATTTTAGTTGCTGAGTGAACTGTCCCTTTAAATTATTATGATTTATTATTTATTATTATTTATTATTCTTCCAGTAAATACAGAAGAAGTGTTTCCGCCCAGTAATTTTCAAGATGGACCCACATTGTATCCTGAGAACAGTGTTCACATCTTTAAATCTTTGAAGGTTTCAAACAGAAAAATTGTATCTGCTACTGGCCACTTATGTTTGGTTAACGTCATGTTTCTGTCCGTCTTGGAAACTTGTTTGTGACACATCATCTCACCCACCCTGTGGGGCAGACATCTGCAGAAAGAACATATTTATTCCAACCAGATAAAGTGTTTACTCTTATTCTGATTGCACTATTAATATGATTATTTACAGTCCATGTAAATGCAGCGAGTGACAAAAAAAATAATTCAGATTCCACAATTTTTTTTCTAAGGTATGTTAGTCTTTTCTTAGAAAAAATGTACTCCGTTCCATTAAGACTGTCTGTATTAAGCAGGAATTCTTCTCTCCAGGACATCTGAATTTTTTTCTTTCTTTTTTTTTTGTTATATTTTTGGGCTTTTCTTGCCTTTATTTGATAGGATAGCTGAAGAATAGACAGGAAAGTGGGGTGAAGAGAGAGAGGGGATGACATGCAGCAAAGGACCACAGGCGGGAGTCAAACCAGCCAGCCTCCATACATGGGGTGGACGCCCTACCAACTGAGCTAAACAGCTGCCCCATTTGCTTTGCTTGCTCCGTCTGTCACTCTTGGTTGTGTCTAGAAGGAAACCCTAGACCTGCAAAAGATCTTGTGGGAGAGATAATTTTAACAAAAACAATTATGTTTCTCCAACCAAAACCAAGTATTTTCTGTCACTAAACTTACCCAGATTTTAATCACATTGTTGTCACATTATAAAACATAAAAAGTCAAGGGACCAAATAAACAACATGGACAAATCTTGTGAGATATTTGCATATTGAGGATTTTAGGGGAGGACGAGGCACAAGCATGGATGTATTAAAGAGAACTGGATAAAGCCATACAGCAAGTGCGAGCAGCTCTCTTCTGTATTAGTTATTTTGGTGGAAACAGTACACTTTTAGAGTTCTAGGGCATGTACACACTGTATAGTCCCAGAAATCTGTTATATGCAGGAGAAATGTGACCCCGTGAGGAAACCAGAAGAGGGAAAAATGGGACTCTCCTGAGGAAATCATGAGGGTTGTCATGTATGGCATTGTGACATTACACAAGTGGTACAAACCTGTCAGCGGTTCATTAATCTGCTTTTGTCTTTGTTCTCTTCTTCTTTAGGGATGTGTCACCATCCGCTACACGGCTCCCTTGAAGACAGTCTTCATCTCAGAGTCATTTGGCTACAAGGAGCTGAGCAGCACGGCCCTGAAGTTGCTGGAGATCCTGTATGACTATGAGGTGGAGAACAGTCCTATTTTCTTTCACATATTCAGTAACGGTGGCTTCATGTTGTACCGTTACATTGTAGAGTTGTTGCACAGTGATAAGCAGTTCAGCTCCCTGTGTGTGATTGGGGCTATGGTGGACAGTGCCCCAGGTAGCGGGAATGTTCGTGGGGCCTTGCGTGCGCTAACTGCCACCTTGGGGCCCAAAATAAGTCCTGTTTTAAGGTACGTCCTCTTAGCCCTTTTTGCAGTGACTGTTTTCTTGTTGCGTGTCGTGCTGTACCCATTGACCAAGTACGTCCACAAGAACCACTATGACGCGGTACAGGAGAGGCCGCCCACCTGGCCTCATTTCTACCTGTACTCGAGAGCGGACCAGGTGATCAGGCACCGGGACATCGAGGTCTTCGTGGAGACCCTGAAGCAGAAAGGCGTCCCGGTGGACAGTTTTGATTTTGTCTCCAGTCCCCATGTCGGTCATTTCCGAGATTTTCCCGAGCAGTACGCTCTCAAGTGCCGCGATTTCTTGGTTGCTTGCATGAAGAACTCTGAAGGCACCGAGATGAAGAAGAGACAGAGGGTTCAGAATCAATGAAACCTGGGGAGAAGCTCACAAAATTTTGATAACCGTCCGATCAGCTGTCTTTTCCAGATTTTGAGGAGAGGTGAAGGAAATCAGACAACTGAGTTCCTCTCAGTGGTCGGTTAGAAAATGAAGCCGAAATGTTTTGCGAGATAGCTGGAATTTGAGCTGAACTAGTAGATCTTGCTGATGATTTTCCGTCCCATTGCACATAATGGAAAAGTTCCACACATGTGGTCTAGGTGTACTGCACTTAATCCATGTCTGGAAAGCCAGCCCTATGAAACACTGTAACTTTCATACCCTAAAGTGTGCGGCACAAAGGCCTAACCCTGCCTACTCAAACGTTTTTGCAACAGTCATATACCTTATGTAAAAATAACAATACAAACTATTGCTATACACTGGAAAATAAATCCTTTAGGATAATTTAAATGGTATTTAATATTACTGTGAAATGTCATGCATTGTGGATTAGAGTAGTGATGAGGCTAAGTATTGGAGAATAATAGTCTGTATCTTCTATTTATAAAATTTACAATATATTTATGGTTTTAATCTCACAATTTGTTGTTAAAATGAGATCACCAGGGTGCTTACAATGAAGGCAATGGTCAATAATTAAAACGATGAATCGCTTTTGGGTTTTTTTGTTTTTTATTCTCAGTAAAAAGGTCTCAAAATTGTTGCCTTAAACAGTAAATGCCTTTTGAATTGTTTTTTGGTCCAGAAATTGTAGAATAACCAGCCCTAATATGTGATACACAATTGATTTCAAGGAAAAAGGTGATTGACAATGAATGTATATGTCCAGCACAACCATTGTGTTCTTTCTAACTGATGTGCCTTCAATAAATCAGAATGCTCACAGAAAAAGTCTGGATTTCGGTGTATTTATTTGTAAAATGCTTTGTGTTTTGCGACATAAATGGTTTCAAACAGGTTTAGCTGTCTAATCTCGCACCCATTGCAGTGGATTCCTTGATTTGTAATCTCTAAAATATATGGAGTTAAATTCAGTTCAAATAGCAGCCTTAGTATGGAAATACCTTTGATTCAGCCTAAAATGCTGTGCTGGGTATCAGTGAATATGCATCGGACGAATATCACATCATTTATTTGAAACGGATACGCCAGCTAATATGCACAGTCCAGGTATTGTAATCAGTATCAGAAAGGAAATAACTGGAACATATCTATAGTATTGAGAAATGCTTGATGCAGCAACCTAATGACAAAAACAGTGTAATTGTCTGATATTTTTATTTTCTATTTAAAACTACTGCTAGGAGCTTTCATATCGTGTTAACTTTAGAGCCCTGTGTGGCAGTGTTTCCATCGCCATAACCACAAATTACAACATTGAAAATAAAATTATGTTAATAAAAATGTTAATAAAAATCCTTCCTGCTTCATTTTAAGTGGCTGACATAGTACTCACTGTAACTTTGGCTGGGAAGATGTTCGGGGTTGGCACCTCATTTTTCAATTAGATTCCAGTTCAGGCTACAGTGCAATTGTAAAATGATTATTGATGCATCAAAATTTTAAGCTTTAAACCAGGGGGTTGCCGGTTACATTGCATTTATCTACATTTGCTCATGCCCAGCCATCCTCACCAAAACTCGAGGAGTAGCGTTCTTTAGAATGTCCACTATTTTTCATCATCCAGTTGGTTCAGTCGTAACAAATGTACAACCCATCTTACAAAATTGTTTCCGGTTGATCATAAAGTCAAGTATAATGTTTTATATCTCTGAATATTTTTATCATTTGTTGAATAGATCTAAAAATGCACCATGTTTTGTGTACATTTACTGTGGACCTGGATAGTTGACACTGTGTTCTCTCTTACAGCAGGGGTATAAAAATCTTATTTCTGAAGTGCATCCTACACAAAATAAGGTGATACTGGCCTACGAATGTAACTTGTCATTTTAGTTGAAAATGTCAAGTGAAAGTTAACGAGTCCTGCTTTTATTGTTCATTTACAATGCTGAACATTGGAAGGGCGTAGTCAACACAAAGCATCTGTGTCATTCTGATTGTGGAAAGTTTATGGCAACTCTTCCTTGCGTTTGTTATGATTGCTGTTTTATTTTAACCTCAGTTCATCTCTCGACATTGTTCCTTCGCTGACAACCGGAAGGACTCACTTTGTGCACGTAATAAACTTCATCACTAGAGGGCTCAGGCATCAAGACAAGGTGTCTATGTGATCTCATACCCAGAGGCAGATAAAATCCAGCCATTTCCCCTCCACTCTCGTCATGAGACATCAGGGACTGTTTGAAGAGCGTGCCTCTGAATTGGTCCAGCAGGGATGGTTATTGAATGTCTACGCCATGTCAGATTTGACATTTGAAAGAACGAGTGGTTGGCATTTGTCTGTGCGCCAGGCCTGGCCCTGGCACTTCATGTATCATGTAGAGCTGCTTGGAGGAAAGGGAGAAAGAGGAAAGTTTACATATCGGCACAGACAGATGAACATCGCTTACTGGAGTGCATATGAGACAGACGGCTCTGATCCTGCTGGTGGTCTCCTGCATTGTTTCACTGACGTAGGACGTCCTCAATTGTTGCCATGCTTACTCTGAATCAAAGTGCTGCACAAATTCTGTCATCTATGATTGGCTTTCTCTTTTTTATTCATTACACAGAAGGAAACGCACGTCACAGGCTGTATTACTATGGAGAAAACAACACAATCACAAGACATCACTGAAACAAGTATTCAGATCCTTTACTTGAGTGAAAGTACAGCCAAATACTACAATGTAAAAATTCTTCATTGCAAGTAAATGTCACAGTGAAAATTCCACTTAATCAAAAGTATAGGTGTGTAAAGCAAAGAACTCCTTGGCTACAATTTGAACTGCTTCTTAATGTAATAGTTAGCCAAAGCAAATTTCCAGATTCATATTTCTTTATTGGCATGGTCATAATTAAGGATCGCCAAATACTGTTTTACAAGATTTACAATGTAGTTATAATACATCACAATGTAATAAAAAAGACAGCAATCACTACTTCTACACTACTACACAACATATGCTATACTACATGATACAAATGGTATACTGTAATGAAAGAAAAACAAATGACTACAGACAAAGAAATCATTCCAAGTACTTTATATACTGTTTGGTTGATTAATCTATAACACTGCATCACGTTATATACATTTCATACACAAAGTCAGACTGCAAATTAAGGGAATTAAATACAAGTTAGTAAGTTGTTTATCTATATAAATTTAGTAAAAAGTAAAGATTTACCTCTATAATGTAGTAGAGTAATCCTGCATTCATGTGTTGATTGAATAATAGCGAAAATGAGTCTGCTGAAGTCAGAACAATTCAGAAGGTCTGCAGTTTCTTTATTTTGTCAGCCAGAAACATGGCAGATGAAAGTAAAATCAGTGAACAGACTGACACCTGACACTGGACCACAGAACATCCAGGAGGTGCAGGTAGCTACCTGAATGACATTTTATCCATACAGTGACTCTTATATTCCTGAAGAGGGCAGCATTGACTCACAGTTCCCATCATGCAACTCCTCACTGAGGCCTCAACTGAACATCAAGCCGATCAGGTTCAGCAGTGGATATTTTAGTTCGGGCTCCTGAGGGAAAACAGCTATGAAACATTATCCTTAGAAGATATTTCTGTGCATGTTTGCACTGCTTTGAAATGGTGAAAAAGAAGGTTGTGGTGGTTTATTTGTGCACTGAGAAATAACATCTTAATACTCAGAATGCTGGGGTTATTCAGGTTAACGTCAACATTACTTTGTGAAACCTTCTCTTGTCTTGCAATTTTCCTTACATTACAGATGACACTCGAGAGAATGAGAACAAAGCATTATTTCAAAGTACTTAAAGAATGAGTCTTTTCTGATGAGGATGGGAGATGAAGGCAAGAGAATAGCCGGGAATGGATGGGTGGGAAGAAAACGTCATAACACCCCCCTCTCAGAAACGCGCTGAAAGAAGAAATTACCCCATGGAAGTTAATGAAGTCTCACAAGTTGATGAGGGGAAAATTGCGGCGAAGAGGGGTCAGCGCTTTCTCTTTAGCCTTTCCCTCTTCCGCGGAAAATGGCTGCGGTCAAGATCCATACTTTTAGAGGACGCTGAGCACTCCAGTGCAGAGATGGAGTGAGAGAGATGGAGGGGGAGCACCAAGATTAATGGTATTAAGTGGTAGCACTTGGCAATGCGGTAACATATCGTCTATGTTCTCTATTCCACACTGATAGTTTCATAGACCTTGGCTTTACACATTGACTTTTAGCTGTGATTTACAGGATTCAAATAATCCGGGTGGCTTTTCATCATCGGAAGACCTGCGAGCATCTTCGGTACGGAGTCACATCAGTGCCAGTTTTATCGGAAAATACGATCAGAAGCTTAAAACATGCCAATGTCTTCCTTCTGCACTTTGGATTGCTGGTTATCATGCAAAGCCAAAAAATGAACTTTCGTTCAGAGATCTCTTTATTCTCTGCAACAATTTCTCCTTGGTTTAATGTCACTCCAAAACGAAAAGAAATGTTTGTATTTATGTACATGCTGACATTTTGGATGCTACCCTTCGAACCCCCTTTCTAGATCACTGGATGGGCAAGTGCAGTATTTTATCTGACAGGCACACACACACACACACGCACAGTAATGGATAGGATCTAATGGCAAATCTCTGTGCCTCTTTCTCTGGTGATTTGAAGTGATTTTGTATAATGTTTGACATTTTGATTTTTAAGGCTGACATACTGTGATTTTATGGCCACCGATCATGATGATTTTTTGGGGTTCAATTTCCCTTTGCATGAGGGTCTGAAATAACAGAAGGTACTGTACCTGCAATGATGGGAGCTAATTTCTGTTTTTTATCTGAATTTATGGTATTATTATGGTAGGATTAGTAATAATTTGTTAAATTCATAAATAGTTACAGGGACTTAGAATCAAACTTTGATACTTTCATGAAACACCAAGTTTCTTCAATACTATCGAGTATTGAAAAGTGCCTTGTTATTCTGTACCAAATTTCTGTACCTTAATCTCATTGGCATCAGTGAGCCATTAAGCACCCAGCATGCTTGTGCCAAGATCTAACAATGCTGATTATTGGCTGTCTAATGTTACACGTTGTAACATCGTAGAGAAAAACAATATGTTACACCCAGAGACAGTGATAATAGTTTTCTTGTTTTTTTTAACAATGAGGAATGTAATTTTCTTTTTGTCAACAAGGATTTGATATTGGAAAAAAAAATTTTGAACCCTACCCTACTCTTTGCAATCTTCATAGTCTTCCCAGCCTTATCTCTTCTTTTTTTCAAAACAAAACTTTATTGGTTTTCAACAGAAGCAAGAGTTAAACATTTTGCCATCATATGAACAGTACACAGATAGAAATGAAGAAAATAAAACGGGTTGTTCTAATACCGGTATCAGAAATGCCTGTGATATAGCCCAAAATGCTGGATCAGATATCAGCAAGTTAATGCACCAATCCGATATCACCTCCAACAGAGGATCCTCTTACTTCCCAGCAGCACTCTAACTAGAGCTGTAATAATTAATCAATTATGAATCAATTATTTAATGCATCTCCAATTATTTTAATAATCAATTAATCAGTGTGAGTAACTTTCTAAAGAAAAAATGTCAATGCACTAATCAGAAACCACAAAATTTTGGGAACCAGAAACAGGACCCTGTTACTTACCAGCAGCGTCCCATGCAACAAAGCCTTTTAACCTGAGCTATGCCATAGAACAAGGAGAGTGACCGTATCCCATCCATACAGGGTTAATAGTATACAGCATTTTTTTAATATATATGTATTTTTTAACACCTTAGCAGAGGTACCCGGTACTGGTCAATATCCAGAGTTCAAATATCAGAATCAGTAACCGGAAGGAAAAAATTGTATCAGAACTAGAACTGCAAGGATTCATCAATTTGGAATCAATTAGCAGATTACATGCAAACTATAGTGATAATCGGTTAATCTGAGCAAATTCCCAGATTCCAGCTTCTAATTAATATTTTCTGGTTTCTTTACTCCCTTATGACCTTAAATTGAATATTTTGGATTGTGAGCAAAATTAGATAATTTAAGGACATCCTGATCAGTATTTTTCACCATTTTATAGATGAAACAACCAACTGATTAATCAAGAAAATAACCAAGAGATTAACAGTGAAACTAATCATTAGTTGCAGCCCTAATCGAAACATCCGTGAAAATAAAATAAGAATGGCAAAAATAATAGTGCCATCCACAGAGAAATCTCCCACCTGACCACCCACCTCCCTCACCTTGACATTACATAGAAGTTTTCTTCCATATTGTCCTGCATCCAGACACGTTTTTAAGCAGTAAACTGTATATAATAGTAACATCAACTTTAACATTTCACAATTGTAAAGAGTAACACATGAGGTAAAAGTAAGTTGAGTTAAAATATAAGACACAGCAGCTTTTTAGCAACTACATAGTAGAGAAAGACACTTCCATTCCAGACAATTTAATTCTTATCTCTTCTAACACACACACACACACACACACACACCCAGGTGTGTCACGCTGTATTTTCCCGGCGGCACACACAGCGCTGAAACCTCGCCTTTCTCTCCCGCACCACGGGACCGGCTTTGTGATCAAGTTGAGCGGGGAGCCGATGAGAAGTCACTCAAGTCACCCTCTCGTCGCTCTAATGAGCAAAGTGTCTCGTGGAAGCCGAGTCCGAGACAGCATGGGAGCCCCCACACACACTCCCGAGTACACTCACACAAAGAGGAATAAATGCGTCACGAGTGTGCGCACAAACACACACACCTTCAGTGGGGATGAAATCCAGAGGATCAGGACCAAAGTCCCGTCCGCCTTTGAGTAACTTTAAAAGGTGTCCTGGTGTTTTGGGTTGAAGAATGAAGAGAAAATTGATGTGTGTGTGTGTGTGTGCGGTTTGAGGAGGGAATCGGCTTGTCGGACCAGACAGGGAGCCGTCATCAAAATCTCCCCTGGTCTATCTCAGCCCCTCAGCCCTCTACTTAAGACCAAAAGAGGCAAGAAAAGCGATGGAATGTGAGATAAAGGGGAAAAAAAGACAGAGAGACATGGAGGGAGAGGAAGATGGAGAGTGAGAGGAACAGCAGTGTAGAAACCCCTCAGCGTGTGTGCAGCCTCTCTCCCATCGTGTGGTGCAGCAGGCTGCCTCTCACAGCCTATTCAAAGCGAGTGTGTGTTAGTAGGGAGTGTGTGTGTGTTTCTTCACAGATGTCCTTGAACAGAACCCCCTCGGCTCTGCGGATCCCTGCTGCCACTGGAGAACATTTGACAAGCAGCAGGCTCTTGTTAGAGCGCTGTCAAATTAAAGGTGTGTGTGTGTGTGTAGGTCTGAGAAAGTGTGTGTGTGTGTGTGTGTGTGTGTGTGTGTGTGTGTGTGAATGTGTGCGTTTCAGAGGCTCTATTCAGAGCCCTGTCAAATTAAAACTACCAAACAAACTGTGCGTGTCACACAGACAGGCCAAGTCGCGTGTATGATGGCAGTGGTAGACCTTGGGCTGCTTTGTCTGTGTTTGTTTGTGGATGAATATCTAGTGTGTGTGTGTGTATGTGTGTGAGAGAGAGATAGACTTGGATTTTGTGGCATGCATCTTTTTTTACATGCATCTTTCACTTCTTTGCAATAAACAAATACACACACACACTGATGTGAAGGGAGAATCTAATGAGGTGTGTAGAAAAGTAAAACAGTGTCACACACAGACCTGAGCATACTGAAGACTTACATCTCCATTCAGATGACTTTCCATGATTATTCAGAAGGGTTGAAGGTCTGAAATCCAGCAACATAGAAATGCAAGCTCTTGAAAAACAAGAATTTCTTTGGCCACTGTGTGTGTGTGTGTGTGTGTGTGTGTGTGTTAATATACACACAATGCTTAAAAATTGAGGAAAATCCTCAAGAGAGTATAATTCATAGGTCATCTGTTATTGAAGAATTTAGGTTGAGCATTAACACGTTGCTAATTCTGCCCATTCTCACATTGCATTTACGCAGTTTACAGTGATAACAGCGGCAGATTTAACATCACGATTTACGATCGCTAAGCTATGATTGGACAGTTGCTGTTTGGAGGTGGGGCTAAGCGAAGGGTCAATTACGTTGTCAGTGAGTTTACTGATCTGTTCAATGTTAACATTTTTGCAGCTTGCCAGGAATGTTAATTAACATATCCACATTATGACAATAGAAAACATTTTTCTACCTTTGGACAGAGCCAGGCTAGCTGGTCCCAGTGTTGCAGTCTTTATGCTAACATTGGCTGAGTGACTGCTAACTTTAGCTTCATATTTGGGGATTGCCCATTGCTCCAATGACCCATTATTCAGAGGTGCCCTTTGTTTTGAAGGTCCAGTGCTCTGCAAATATACTCTCTTCCTGTAGCTGTTCGTTCAGAGACGGCTGGGCCTGTCCACGGTACTGAATCAGCTACGTCTTGATTTTTAGGGTTAGGGTTAGGGGAGAAACTGCAGTGGGCCTATTAGAGTGTATCAATCTTCTCATCTAACCTGTGGCAAGAAGGTAAAGTGTAATATTTACCAAAATATTCAGCTACTCCTTTAAGGGCAAAAAGGCTGTAAACTACATTAGAGTGAGGCCTTGAAATAGGATTATGTCTGCACATTTAAGAGTTAAAGTTAGCAATGTAATGTTGAATTTAAGAAAAAAGGATACTAATTTGGAATAGTATTCCCAGTGTGTGTGTGTGTGTGTGTTTGCTTACCTAAGTGTGTGTGTGCTTATTGCAGTGTCTGTACACTGTGGTGGCTGTGTTAGTGTTTTAACTTTTGCCTCCATTAGCAAAATGTTATGATTTATGCAGTTGCTAGCAGACTAATATCTTTAGAAGTTTTTTTTCCTCTTTATCTTGTAGCCGGGAAGCCGATTCATCTTAAAGAGTGATGAGGGGAGGTTGCTCTCTATGCAAAACGCATTAAAGCTAAATGAGGAGTCTATTACTCAAATCCGTCTGATAATCCGTTAGCTAAAGACCCCTGGCCGCTAACTAAGCAGATTAAGATATGTCATTGCCACCGCAACCAGGATGACAATAGTACACTACTTATGATCTTAGACACACACACACACACACACACTTAGGCTATACACACACAGTAACACGTTGCTAAATGTACAACCACACTTGTGCTTGGCATTCTGCACACACAGTCTTACTTATGGACGTAACGTTGGTCAGTTAATCCCATACTTTCTCACACACTCAAACACACATACACACAGACACACACACACACACCGTCCACACCCCTACCACTTATCTACATACAGTGTCTCCTTGCCAACTCACTTCATAGAATTAATTCTCTTTTCTCCACCCACTCCGTTGTGCTGTTGGTGTGTGTGAAAGGAATGCACAGGGGACTCATGAAGAGGCCGTGTTTGTATGAACATGGACAATTCATCATGGCTTGATTAACATACAAGATTTTATCTTGCGTTCTCCGTCTCCGTCCCTCTCCGTCTCTCCGTCTCTCTCTCCTTTGCGCTTTGCTCCTGTGGTGATAATTACAAATAATTTATTCCTACTGGTTAATTAACTGATATCCTCTGGACAGAGCCCTGAAAATACAGAAAACATTTTGAGTAGCTCAGAGTAAAGCCAAGGCAGTTGATGTTGCAGGAATTACTTGAAACAAAACAATCATGGCACATATGGAGTGGTCATGATATTCGCTTTTTTTTAACCTACTGAAATTACGATACTAACACAAACATTAACAGCAAAAATAATCCTCGCTACTTCAAACAAGGTCTAAATTGTCATTTAAAGTTGTAATCCTTAAGAATTAGATTCAGAGTGATTTGGTAACACTTGCTGTTACTGTGGTTGCAAATGTGGTTCAATATGACAACAAAAATGGCTTCAGTAGGAACTCCATCACAAATACAATTGAGAAGCAACTGCTCTCGAGGGATGAGTGATTAGATGAATATATCAGCAACTGCTCCTTTGCCGGTTGTTTTTTAGGTGATTTTTGTTATTTTACTTGGCTAATTTAAAGTTAAATTTTCATGTCCGGAAATTTAAACATATTGCCCAATCCTACTGCTTACTGCTAATGCAACTCTTCCACTTGCCTCGAAATGGTAAACTCTGTAACTACAATAACAGAATGCTAACATTTATAATGCTAATGTTCAATATGGAAAAGAAATTAGGAAAACAGAGAAATCTAAACAACATCAGTTGCACAAGCTGCTATGTTGAAGCACACAAATCCTTATTTTTCTTTTTTACTTTGTGTGTCTGGTAGTGTAGGGATTTCAGATCCTGACCATGTAACAACATGAACCTAGCACAAGTGCAGCTAGGGACTATTGTTATATGTGAACCGCCCTCTCACCTAACTTAATGTTTTAGCTAAATGTTAATAACCTCATTGATGTCCTGAACATTTTGCAGGCGTTTAACATGTGACACAATCATTATGCCCTTTTGTTTTTGAATCATGCACAGTATGTAGGCCCTTGCATGCACAAGCAGCTACCAGCATTGGCATCCTAAATAACTAATTCAGAATGTGCCCGGTGTTGTGCCCATTGTGACTCAGTTAGAAAGCGGTGTGAAGCCCAGCTGCAGACTGTAGATGGCCAAGGGCAGACATCAGTGTCCACATCACTCCAGACCTTGGAGCTGGTTGACCTGTGCTGGGCCTGTCTTGTTTCCAACGACCGTTTGTTACTAATTAATGGACTGGAGCCCATTCTCCAGCGCTGAGTGCAACACAAACCGCATGCATTAAACATGACCATGCCTCCCTCTGCTGCCAGAGCTGGGGAGACAGAAAGATGGAGAGAGAGAGAGAGAGAGAGAGAGAAGGAGACAGAAGGAGAGAGATAACAACATGCACCTGTAACACTTCAGATGACTTAGAAACACAGACACAAAAAAAAGTACAAAGTTACCAACAATATCCATTGCAAAGACAAAAATATGCTCCTGCTGTTCAACACTTTGCAGAAGAGCTGGAGTTATTTTAGGCACCTCTAGTTCAAGAAGTAGAAGTCCTGCTTACTTTGGATAGAAAACATCTGATTTTTTGATAGAAAGGTACAAGACCATGTACCTAAAACACTAAAAGGAAGGAAAAGTCATAGAGCTTAAAGTTTTGTTGCATGCACTGCTAATGTCCACCAGAAACTAAATAGTTATCCTTGTAGAAAGCAGATAATACATTCAGTAGTTCAGCTTAGTTTCTAATTCTGTGTCAGTTTTGATCTTTTCATCCCATTTGCAACAGCTGTGTTTTGAATTTGCTTCAGCTAGAGGCTGTATTCTCAAAACGATCATTAAAAAAGTAAAAACTAGAAGCAGCTTGTAACTTGCCAAATTAGCAAAAACCCTAAAAATAAAGAATGTGTCAATCATAACTTTCAGACTCCTAGTTTTTGACCACACTGACAGCACTGGCAGTGAAATAGAAGGACACATCTAATGACAGCTCTCAGAAAAGGAGGTGAAATAATTCAAACTGGTGGCCACAACATAGTGAAACTGTAGCCTATTGTTATGCTATATTACATAGGAGACTTTGTTTCTATGCTGAGGACAACATGTTCTCACTCTCAGCTCATCAAACATGCTTGGTCAGTGGCCCTACGCTTCAATCTATGATGCTGTAGGTGCCCCTCTAGCGTCAGTTTTGCATGTGCAGGGGTTTGCAGTCAATTTAGCAATTATAAATATGCAACGTCTGGGTAATTTTTCAAAATACAGGCAAAACAACAACTGCGGTAGGTTTAGGTACAAAAATATGCTTAGTAAAAGATTGTCATTTGGGTTAAAATAAGTACATTACTTCTGTAAGTTAACATATTCTACAGCACTTACATACAATATGTAACATTAACATTGACTATTGACTTCACACCAGACATGAACTCCACGTCTCCTGGTTTAAAATCTTAAACTACCTGGTTAGGTTCAGCAAAAGATCATGGTTTGGGTTAAAATGAATACGTTAGTTGCCCAACTTCACATACGTGACATAACTTCTGCAAGTTACGTAATGTATGTAACTTAAATAACGTAACTTATGTATGTAAATTAAAAAGAAGTCAGTGTTGATACAGGGCATGAACCCTGGTCTCCTGGGTTAAATTTCACGTGTTTTAACTGATTTTTTTGACCCCACGTCCTCCAAACGCAGACTTTCTCGACTTTAGCGGCATCTCCAGAAATGGCGCCAGAGGAGTAAGCTACCTACAGTGTCTTGGTTTGATGCAGAGGAGCACACAGCTGACCAAGCTGCCATATTTGATGCTTTGGGAGTGAGGAGCGCTAATATTACTTAAAGAGAACTGAAACGAGAATCCACAGTGCAGAAAAGACTTAAATAACCAGTGGCTCTTTTCACTTTGCAACTCTATGCAAGGACACATGCAGTTCAGTTTTCAGAAGAAAGAAATTGACTCTACTGTGGAAGTGAAGTTGTCATCATTTGGGAACATTATGCAATGAGCTCAAGATATTCAAATATTGGGAAATTTGTAATGTGTTTCAAACTAAAATCACAGAGATATTTAGGCACATTTTCAACATAAATGGGACCTTTTTTCAGGCCGTTGGTTTTTTTGCTGCATGACGACTTCTTCTCACCTTTTTATAACTATAGCATTTAGATTAGCTGGCATGAAAACATTTAGTGTGTCTGAGCGAGGCCTTTCAAAAGATTGGACTTGCCCTTTAAGACTGAAAGCGTCCTTGGTGGCCATTATTACACACACGCATACACACGCAAACTAAAACACACACACACACTGTAACACACATTAATGCATAAATTGCCATTATCTGAGCTGCCGCCGGTGGCAGAAGCGCCCCCACCAAGATCACCTCAGCTGACAAAAGTTAATTTGCACTAATGATGTTTTACTCCTCTCATTACCTTAAATCATCTCCTTCCCTTCCCCTCCCTCCCCTCACTGCAGAGACGGAGGCAGGGATGCAAACAGAGCGGTGCAGAAAGAGAAGCACAGCGCCAGAGTGAAACACGGTGAGATGCACTGTGGCCGAGGAAGCAGCGAGCAGTTTGTAATTGTTATTGTTCTGGATGAAGTTGATGCTCATTCGAGCTGCTCCAAACAGCTCTCCCTCCACTCGCTGTTAAATATTTAACACCGTCGTATAATTATCAAAGCTACTCAAGTTAATTTTTGATGGAAGGCATGTGCACTCTCAAGTGTTTTTACTGTACAGCCCGCCGCAGCATTGTATTTATGTTGTAGGCTTAAGTGGTGGACTTTGTAATGATAACAGAGTCTGAGCTTAACAAGTGTAGAGTGTTTAATGTGTAAATGAGTTTTTTGTAATGCAAGTTTGACTATTATAGTTTTATGAGCGGAAGAAAGTAATGAGCATTATGTTGTGTTTTGCCACAACTTCTTCGGCCTCACAGCTATTCCATTCCTGCTCGAGCCTCTTGTTGAAGTGTTTTCTTTTGTTTTTTTTACTGTTTTACTAATCACTGACATTTTTTACATTTAAGTCCACATTATGTAAAACAATAGCCTTTAGAGGCCTTACAGCCATGGTCCAGCCCACACTGGCACATACTATGCTGCAACTTACACCTTAATCATCTTTATTCATAGAGTTTGGTGACCTTTGGTAATTTTGACTCATACCTGAGAGAGAGGTCTAATGAGCCAGAATAAAAACACCTGTAAAGGTCTGTGCAAGGTCTTTAAAAAACACCTTTGCAAGAACCTTTTTTGTTATTCCTGTCACGTCCAAATTAAGAATGTTTTTATCGACGTTAATGTAGCGTCACTGTCGCTGATTATTAATGGTCAGATATATGTTTTAAAGTCTAAATATAAAATTGTATCAAACTGAGTTTCACTTAAACATCAGAGAGCCATTATTGCTCCAGAGAAATAAATATTCTACTCTTATCACAACGGACATAGTCATGATGACTGAGTTCCATTAAGTGTCCTGGTAAACCATGTCAGTGAACAAGCACGCACCATATTAAAGCCCTGCAAGTGGTTAATCTAAACTGAATGCAGCTGTTATTAATGTTATTGAGTAAGGGAAAATAAAACCCATTGGGGCAAATTTGTGATTTCTGATATTTGGCTATATAAATAAAACTGACTCAACTGACACCTGTTTTTATTACTGAGACAAGTCAAAATGTCTGCTGTGAGAAACCCTCCTTTGACGGAGGGTGTTACTTTGGCTGCAGCTACAGCTCAGTGAGGTTTCAAATATGTAAACTGTGTCATTCTTACATCACAGTTTGACTTCTTTCTCATATCACATGCCTTGCATCCTCTAGAAAACTGCAGTACTTTCATTTAGCACTAACAAAATACTGCGATATTAACCTTATAACTATGTTTCTGGAGTTAGAGGACAAATGAGCTAACTGACAAGCCTGAATAGCAAAACAGTAAAAACATGAATGCAGGGACATTCTTTTTGCTCATTTTTTAATGTTGGAAAAATGACTTTGTGTCCATGTGTAAATAAGGCCCATGTGATATAAATTTATACCTCAAATTTGTTGTGACAGTGTGGATATGCTTGTTGCGTTGTTTTCATTATAGTTATACACTATACTATATAAATGTACACGCTCTCTTTTTCACATAAAAGTTGCTAAAACAGCCTGGAAGTTCACAAAGTCCACTGCAGTTTCCTATAAATGTGTCCAACCCATGATAACACAAATGAATACCTTGGCTCTCTGTTTTACAAGCTCAAATAGAAATTCGGTCGATACAGATTAAAGAGTCGTGGATCATAGGAATCACATACGTAAAACTGCAGATTTCACCTTTACTGTAAAGCATCACTCCCCAGAGTTTGCAGACAATGTTCTCCAGACAAAGTTATGTGCCACCGACCCTTCCCTCACATCAACTCTGAAACCTCGCAGTCATTAGCAGCCGATTGATGAGGGAAATGGTATTAGTCTGAAAACATTTGCAGCTCATCCAGAGAAGGGGCCATTTTTACAATTGGTTTAGGGGGTTATGAATGTGCGCATGTTCTGTTTGAAATAGGCAATGTTCATTTTTTATCTGTAATTGTTTCTGGAGGAGGCTTTTAGTGAGAGATGAGTTAAGATTCTATTATAATCCACAGCTCGGCTGCTTTTTCTTTCCTTCCTTCTTTCTTTCTTTCTTCCTTGTAGATATACAGAATTTTTGTTTTTTGTTTGAGTTTGGGGGTGTCTTTTAATGACATAAGATAGAAATGTACTGCCACAGTGTATAAAACAGTATATCTGTGCTTGAAATGGAAAATTTAGCTTTCATAGCCACCGTTAAATGAGTGTTTGAACACGAGGGTAATGATTTTCAGGATAGCTGTCGTCTTTGGTAACATTCATGTCCGTCTGCCTGCTTTGATGATACTCACAGCGCGTAAAAGGCCTTGAAGAAGTTTTCCCTTTGTTGTCTGGACGTATCAGTTTCATCTCAATCATCATTTTGTTAGTAGCCAGGAGCACGACTGATGTCAACCTGCATATAGCAGCCTTTCTGTCCGTAACTGACACAAACATGTGCTCAGCACCAAACACACACACACACATGCCCAATGTAATGTATGGAGCGTGTCATGTGAGTGATGATCAGTTGGTATGAAGGGGTGAGGGATCAGGAAGTGGCTTGCGTGATGGATCAAAGGGTTACGTGACAACCAGGCGAGGACTTTCTGGTTGACAGAAACATTCCTCACATGGACAGCATGTTGGACCGTGGTTGATGTGTGTGTGTGTGTGTGTGTGTGTGTGTGTGTGTGTGTGTGTGTGTGTGTGTGTGAGAAAGAGAAAGAGATCAGCCCCCTAAAGCAGACAGCGTCCAGTATCCAGGATGATGTGTTTTCTTCATCTCAGGTCATTCTGTCTGTCTGTGTCTTTATCTTCATCATCTGTCTCTGATCTCTCTTTGTGCCTCTTTCTTACATACACAGACATACAACTACAAACGGACATGCATATATCACAGTGAATGTGAATCTGTCTCCTGCATGAATTTAATGTCTTTATGGTTTAACCAGAGTGTTGCACCATAAGTCATGTGCAGTTTGCTGTCATGTTAGAGAGTTACTGGAAGTATCAGTTGCAAAAACAGAAAAAAACTGAAAAGACTTTTTTTTTTTTATGAGCAAAGGGAAGTTTAGGCTTTGGGACAAACAAAATTGCAACAAACTATCTGATAAGGTGAAGCTTATATAACAAATATAAGGCGGATCTAGTAACTTTCTTAGTAGGCAATAATTCGCTCATTAATGTCTTTTGTATGGGACATGGTTATTCTGAAACCCCAATGGTCCAAAAAATGTCCCATTGGACTGAAAACCCATTTGTTCGACAGCCTGTTATCCCGCAAACAAATGCCCTCTAACACTGACAACTCCAGGGAGAGTGTGTATTTTTGGAGCAATGGGCCTTTGAAACATTCAGGCATTTGTTTTTTGTTGGATAAATGGCCATTTGGGACAGTGGGAGATTTTTGGACTATTTGGGATTCGGAATAATGGGCTATTGGAACAATGGCGTGGCATCATTTCGGACTTTGACTCTTAACAGATGAGTTAGTGGGAGTTGAGATAAGAAACAGCCCCCCAAAAGTGCAAGGGTGTCAAGATGATGAACTATGATCCAAAAAAGTTTTTTGTGAGAAGTAGATCCATTAACTTGAAAGGTCGAAAGAGGCAAAAACACTGCCTGGGCTTTTATAAAAATTTATGGTGAAGGACTTAACTACATATGAAATTTATCAAAGAGGCAAACTTTGATTGTGACAATTGCGAGATAACCATGAGAAAAGCACTGTTCACATTACAAAGTCATCCACCAGGAATGTGTGCTTGGACATACAGTATGTGACAGGCAACAGAGCACCTTGTCAGATAACATCAAGTAGTCTTAGTCGTTAGTAGTCATGCTCATTTTGTAAATTGATTTCTGTATTTTTTGATGATAAAATGTCCTTGTACCTAAATAACAGAACTGGGCCCCGTTTCCAAGAGCCTTTGTAGTGCTACGTGCGTCATAAGTTGTATTTTAAGGTCTTCCCAACTCTGGGTAAGCTTAAGGGAGACCTTAAGATACAACTTAGGACGCATGTAGCGCTACGAAAGCTCTGGGAAAAGGGGCCCAGGTTGGTTACCAATGGAGGGCTGGACCTTAAATCCTTGACGTAAGCCATGTTACGTACATACGTGTTTACATTGTAAAGCTGTCACAGTTTGGTTAGGCTTATGAATAACTCTTGCATCATCACAAGTTGCAAATATTACAACTTCGGGAAAGATTTGTGCTAAATTTCTGGCCTTATGAATCTATATCATAAACTTACAGACACAAAAGAAAAAAGAGACTGGCCAAAATTTTCGTGGCGAGGTCTCCGATACCTTTTCATCTAATTTCACTGGACACTTAAGTGCATGACAGTAACGCTACAAAATCAAATATGTTTTGGCTCAAACATTAGCACAACTCATATTTAGATTTTCGCTCATTTCCTGTCAGGGTTTGCTTCCATCAAATCTTCTTTTTACTATAAAATACACAAAAGAGTCATTTGATTGATCTGTTATATTCTACACAGAGGTAAGTGAAAGAATGACAGGACATGCAACACAAAGCAAGAGGTGAAAGAAAGCTCACCGGGTTGCAATTGTGTGTAATGTCATGTAAC
Source organism: Lutjanus erythropterus (assembly GCF_056507025.1). NCBI lineage: Eukaryota > Metazoa > Chordata > Actinopteri > Lutjaniformes > Lutjanidae > Lutjanus > Lutjanus erythropterus. Next base: position 31,391,728 of record NC_139328.1, on the reverse strand, counting down.
ACCTTCGTTTTCCTCTGTCGCAGTGAAGCCTTTTCTTTGTGCTTTTGAGGAAACCGCGTCCCTGTAGCCCATCTCCATGTATCACCATGTCCAGACCCCCGCGGCCTTTGGGAGGGTATAGAATCACACGGACCAAACATAATAAAGGTAATTTACTGCCAAGGCAAATTCCATAGCTCTGGGCCTCCACCCCATGTTAAACAGCCTGCTGACCTTTAGTGTCTGATTTCATAAAGAGGGACACAATCCGATTAGGCCTGGACAGGAAAGGTCAAATGCACTGGCAGTTGTGGCGGGAACGTCGCCGCTAGCTGGCTGGAGACGTACAGAATGACCGCGGCTGTGTCGGCTGCAGCTCTCTGCATGCCTGAGTGTGTGAGGGTGTGTGAGTGTGCATGCGAGAAGAGGATAGCGGCTGTCTGTGTCGTGGGTTGGTGGGTGGTTAGAGGTGGGGGCAGCGACGGCAGTTAGCCTCTGTGGCCTCTGGAGCCGTTAGCAGAAAGGGCAACATATCTGACATGGGTGGCGTGCTCCCTTTTTATGTCCCAGTGACCACACACACACACACACACACACACACACACACACACACACACACACACACACACACACACACACACACTCACACACAAACACATACACACTCGGTGGCATTGCACCATCTTTAGCCTGATAGCATCTTCAACTGCACCAAGCCTTGAAGTACAGCACTGTTTTGGGGTGTGTGTGTGTGTGTGTGTGTGTGTGTGTGTGTGTGTGTGTGTGTGTGTGTGTGTGTGTGTGTGTGTGTGTGTTGATTTTCTGTCCTGTTCTCTGTTGGATGGTGGGTTGATGTGAATGTCACAGCACATTGTGAAGGTGCAGTCTTCACTGACTGCTTGAATCTCTGACAAGCTTTGTTACCTATCCATAATGCTAATGAGGCCTTGTTGTCCATTTTTCCTGAAATGTTTGTCTTGAATTGATTGAAAATAAAAATTACCTTCAAAATGTCTGCCATTAAATTGTAATACAGTTTTTAAACTTACACTCTTATTTTTTGTGGTTTTGGCCATCATTTCTATGTTATAACACTATATTCAGTAATTATAAAGTAATTGAGTGTCATTACAACAAAGTCTGATGGGGTAAGCATAGTTAGCCACACTTCCATTACAACTTAAGTTTAATGTCTTGCACCCTCAGTTGCACCATTATTGATGTGATAATGTGATAAATTCTGGGCAAAGACGGCAGGCCTGACGCATGAAGCAGCAAACGGAAAGTTTTACCTCAGGAAATTTCCAGCACAGTTTCATGATCTGAAAGAGAAGCGTTCCATACATTAGCCTATAAAGCAGCTGTCTACATATGTCTACATGACATATGTATATCATTTTTGTAACTTAGTGGTGGGACCTGCAGGACCTGCACCCTCTGTAGATATAAACGGGTGATTCTAGGTTACGAAAACACAACGATTCTCATTTTCAGGTGATTATACACTAATGAAAACATACTTATGAATATTATGTTCAATTTCTGCCATATTCTGCCAATAAATTCAAGTAAATCTTAGACATTGGACCTTTAACTTGCATAAGTAACTTATGTAACTAATTTTTGCTCAAACCACAGTTTTTCCTTAGCCTAACCAAGTAATTTTATTGCCTAGACATAACCAAATGTGACCCTTTCACAACATTAACCACAGAGTCCACCATGATAACGATCGCCTGACTTGAGGTTGTTTTTCAAGCAGCTTGCCCAACACTTATTATTATAGAATGACGATGAACTATGAAGGCAGTTTGCTTTAATTATGTTATGATACAGCAGAATTATTCTTTGGACTGCAACACTCTTGGCACTTCACCAGTCAGTTCCAGTAATCCAAAAATGCCAGTTGTGTCCAGCTGACTTGCAAAGAAGAAAATATGTTTCTATATTTTAACTAATTCAAGAAGAAAACACAAAAGAAGACTCAACTAAATAATTTAATACTCGTTTGTGAGCAAGTACTGTTTTCATAGATGAGACTGTGCGTACGTTCTTGTATATCTGTGTGTGTGTGTGTGTGTGTGTGTGTGTGTGTGTGTGTGTGTGTGTGTGTGTGTGTGTGTGTGTGTGTGTGTTGTGTGCGTGAGTGAGTGAGCACAGGTACTTTGTCTCCTCTGTGGAATGGTCCTGGTAGCAGAGCTGTCGTCTGTTTTACGAGGTGCCCATTAAGGAGCTCACATGGATAATGCTGATTGCATGGTGCGCTGCCAGGATGTGCAGTAGTGTGTGTGTGTGCTGTGTGCATGTGTGTGTGCAGCAGGAACAGGGTAAATGTGTGTGCCTGTGCATGCATACACATTACAGTATCTATATTTTTTTGTATGAATCTAAGTACCGTGTATGTTTGCATATTTGTGTGTAGATTCATCACAGGATACGTGAACAAATTTGCTACTGTGTGTGTGTGTAAAGTTTTTGGATGAATGTACATAGAAGGTGTGTGTGTGTGTCATGGTTAATGTTGATTGTGTCGGGGCACAGCGAGGTGCTGACAGTGCCGCGTCTGCTGAATGACGGAGATGATGTTAACAAGCACAGGGAGGCGGTCACCACCCCCCTGTTTACAATATGGGGGTGCTAAAGCTGTCGAGACCATAACTACCGCACGCTGCTGTGTGTGTGTGTGTGTGTGTGTGTGTGTGTGTGTGTGTGTGTGTGTGTGTGTGTGTGTGTGTGTAAAAGAGAGAGAGAGAGAGAGAGAGAGAGAGAGAGAGAGAGAGAGTGTGTGTGTGTGTGCACTAATACCTCCTTGTTCCCCACCTCTTTGTTGTCACACTCCTCATCTCAGGATCGCTGCAGAGCGGCTTGCCTGGCACTCCAGCTGAGAGAGACAGAGACACAGAGACAGTAAGAGAGACCTTTTCAGTAAGAAGCCTGTGAGCCTGCACACTGAAGGAAGAGATGAATAACAAGACACAGATGAGCACATGTACATGCACAGTAGCAATGATAATTAGAGCTAAGAACATTTGTGTATGTTGTCTCTGTGTCTGGGAAGCTGCAGAACGTCTCAGCTATAGAGATGCAAATAATTATTATTTTCATCATTAAGAAACCTTTACTAATTAATCAATAATATTAAAAAATAAATAAGGCGAATACCGATTTACAGTTTCCCAGAACCCAAGTCGATGTATTCCAACAATTTGATTTGTCTAAAATCCAAAATCCAAAAATCCAACAACAATATTCAATATTAATGTGATATAAAGCAGAAAAATGTGCAGATCCTCACATTTTTAAGTTGAAAGCAGAATTTTCCTGTCTTTTTCTTTAAAAAATTAATTGTCAAGATGTGGGTTGATTGACTCATCAATTAATCATTTCAGCAAATTAAAGTGCATCCCACTGAAGTTTAAAGATTCCCTCTAGATATGTTTTAAGACGTAGTGAAATGCTCTACTTTTAATAACAATTTACTGTATGTCTAATATGATTTTGCCACAAAAAAGTTTTGTTAATCTGTTAAAAATCAAAATATCCAGAATGAATGCGCAAAGGGGGTCCCACTGCTGCACACAAGTCTCATTGAAAATCTGTTCTCAGTGTATGAGTGCAACATGGTTTCATTCCTAATGACCTGTGTCCACGGAGGGGTTTTTTTTGTCCCCCAAGTGCCAGCGTCTTTATCTTCAGTCACTCACTATGAGTAGAGAACATCTGCAGGAACATGTGGCTGCTGAGAGAAAAAACTCTGCACCAAGCATCTTTTTCTCAGGGGGCTCCACCTTTTTGTGCGGCTGCAGCCAGTTGAAAATAACTGAACTTTTCAGAAACATGCTTGTGTCCTAACCATCGCTTTTTTTGAGGCAACCAATCATATATTAGATGGGGACTCCAGTAACCATGAAAATGGAGGAGAAGCCTCTTCTGTCTGTGTCAGACAGGACATAACAGCATAACAGAGACAGAGACGGAAACGTCCATCTTTTATCACCCTGTGCTACACTCATGTAAGTTTAGTGCTGGACCACGATTAGCTTCCAAACTTGTTAGGATGTCACAAATCATGTGCATATGTACTAGAGCATAATCATCCATCCATCCATAGCTGAATATGCATCCAACTTTGTTCAAAATGACCAAAAAACAAAAAGAAAACATTTAAGTGTGATCCCCATCCTGTGTTTAATCCCTCCAGACTGAAGCAGCAGCGACAAAGCTACAGACAGTGTTTCTGACACCTTGCACAGTTAAAATATCAGACAGCTCTGAGTTATTGGAGTCCTGATCCAAAATTTATGCAGCTGTATATATCACAATCCTATCAAGAAAACATATTTCTCATCGCCCATTATGTCATGTTTACTTCAGTGTTCAAAAAATTATGGATGGGAACAAATCATTGACAGTTTGCACAGAAAACTTATGCCATCTGTCAAGAATGCCCACACAGCATTATTTTAATGTGAGACACTTTTGCTACAAAGGTTTCATTGCTTTCTTTGCATTTCTGCATCCTATAACATGCAATAATATGATGCTAGACTGAATCTTTGCATATTTCTGTTTGCATTCCAGTTGTTTTATACAGAAAGTTGCACTTTTTCATGAAAGTCTAGCTTGTACAACTCCCCCACTTCCATTTATCAAAATATTAGCATAATGGCCCGCATCTCGAGTCCCTTGCTGTTCTGGCTCATCTTTCTGCTTTTTGGAATTCAATAGTTGTTACTCGGTGTGAAACAGCAAGATACGAGGCCCCTAATGGGTCCAAGTTAAAAGCTTGGCTCTTGTAGAGCACCAGAAGTTAAAAGCTTACACAGAGTTATCATAATAGGCCACCCTCAACGTCAGCCAAGTCGTCTTTTTGAAGCGAGCGTAATTTCCCATGATGATGATGATGATCGGCCGGACAACATGCTCAGAAACAATTAGCGCTGGTCGCTGAAGTGGACACTTTCCCCCAGTCAGGCATCGAGGGCCAGGGCATAAATAAGTCCCCTTGTCAGCCATTGCCAAGAGACAGCTAATGACTCTCATTAATATGCAAAATAGCAGCCATTTTTCTCTCACTCCGTGTGTGTGTGTGTGTGTGCGGTTCCTCGTTTTGCACACTTGGTCCATCCAGTGCAAAGTGACCAGCTCAAGAAAATTTCTAATTGCAAGTCAATTATGTCATAGAGCCCGTTTAGATGTTCATTTGTATGCAAATTTGGAGGCTGCTGGGAGAGGAGACGGGAGCTGGCATCAGACAACATGGAGGGCAGAAATACTCACTGAACGGTGACCCACACACAGAGTGGCCAGAGCCCGCATGACATGATTCATCAGTATTTTGGGCGTGCAAATGCTCAACATTTGAGGGCCTTACGGTTGTGCACTGGGAGTGGGGACACAGCTAGCCTGGCAATGTTTATATGTGTGGACCAAGTGTCTAAACCCACCATGACATCACCAATTAGTTTGGATGCCTTGAGTTTGGCATTGTGGCCGTCATCATCATGGTTTTCTGGAGCCAGGAGTGACCATATTTGGATGAGAGGGTGGAGCTGTAAAGGAATACACAGATCACATAAGGAATACTCTATCTTGATTGAATCTGACTGTGAACCCGAGGACATTTGATGGTCACAAGGTAGCCACGTCATAAAACATACCCTGCTTTATCATCTTTATTTTACTGTAAATGGGACATTAATTTACATAATAAACATCAAGCTGTACTGAAGAGGGATTGAAACTAGTGATTGAGACCATCAACTCATTAGGAAAATGTTTAATAAGGTAATAAATCAAGGGTCATTTTCTCATATACTTACATAAAATTAAACTTCTTTTTGAAACCAGTGGAGTTGCTCCTCTCTGGCATTTAGAAAGAACGCAGGTTTGTGGTACTTTCACAGTGGATTCATTTTTCAGACCCACTATTTATATGGACTGTGGTGTGGACAGGCCTTTATAATACAAGGAGAGATGAGAATGTGAACCTCAGTCCACACTGTGGACTTCTGCGACCTGCGGCCTGAGTAAATGCTTGCTGCCAGAAGTCAAGACCGATCTCTTTATGCACAGTTCAGAGGTCTTGGTGCCATTATTTGGTGCCATCAGACTTCATTTGGCATTGTTCTCATCTGCCTGGGAGTTCAAATAAACAGCTCCAGACATGCTTTTCATTATAACTCCTTTTGAGTACTTTTTTTCCTTTGGCTGAAAGTGAAGCAGAGAAAGATGAACATTTCTTTAAAAAAATATTTTAAGAGATATTTTCCTGCCTAGCAATTTAGGTTTTCAGCAATAAATAAAACTGCTTACTAAGTGACACTTCACTACAAGTATGAGTGGTGATTTTCAGTCAGTGCATTCCAAGAACGGTATTTGTGAAAAGGCCCTGTTCCCTCAAAATCATCAGATTTCTTTACTGTAAAATAATTTAGGAGAAACAAATAATCTCTTTTATACTGTTAGAAATATATGTTTTTATTGATTTCAAGTTAAGCTTGAAAGCTTTCTACTTAAAATGATTAGTTGAATGAATGAACTATAGAGTTCACTCAAAAAATATAACGTAACTGTTAATGAAAAGCAAATCTAACAATTATCTATACATGTTGATCAACTTAATATCTTGCTTACTATGTTCAGATACCTTAACTTTGTTGTTTTACATTTTCATAATTCATAAAAGACTTTGAACTATTTATACAACGTGATTTCATTTAAATCACGTTTTTTTAGGCAGCAGCGGGACTTGTGTCGAACCAGTATTAGTTAGAAAAGAAAATGGAAATGAATTAATCTCAGTATTTTGCCAAATATTTTATTAATTTATCAGTCAACCTTAAATATTGTAGGACAAAATTTTGTATTGTATTTGTGTTCCTCAAAGTTAGGATTTAAGAGGTCAACAGTAAAGTTTTATTTGTTTTTTGTTTTTTAATGAGAATGATGGCTGAATTCCATTTAGCTGGTGTAGATGTTCTTCATGCTGTTCACTGCCACACTGTCCTGACTTACTGGTATACTTGAAAAAAATACTGACAGTCATTGATATCATTAGTAACATCTTTGCTTTCCCTACTATTATAAGTCAGAATTAAATGTTTCTTTTGTTCTTATAGTTTTAGTGCAAGTCATCTGCTGGTTTAATGGATTAAATAACATCTTATTGGCTTTAAGAGAAGTTTGGTTTTTATGGTGAGCATATATGTGTTAATACCTAACTTTAGACACCAACAAACAAATTATTTCTTAATTATCTTTCCTTGCTGTTATTGTGCTGTCTTTGTATGTTTAATTCACTCCATTTAATTACCTGCACAGGTGGTACATTCCACTTTAGATGATCTAAAAAAAAGTGCCTGTCACTTCTGTAATGGAAAGGAAAGTTGCTGTTTGTTGAGAATTTGTGGCTTCTTTTGTTATTTTGTTAAAACTTTCTCTAATATTCCATTATTATTAGTTTTTTTTCCAGTATCAAATATCATCTTCCTCCATTACATGTGTATTGGATGTTACTGCTATTGTACTGTTGATACTCGTTTTATATCAAAAGACTTTTTCAACTTCAGTAATATCCCTCAACTATTTATTTAATTACAGCAGAACTTGTAATCATTTGACCTGTATAACTGAGCTATATTAGATAGAAAATGAAAGAACAGCTTGTCTTTATCAATAGCTATTTTCAGTAGTCAATATTCATTAGAATGCATTTGATAGTGATGAATAATAAGCGTTTCTTCAGCGATGAAGCCTAAAAAAGAGGGGTTAAATTCCCAAACCTAAAGTTTCTCCAGCTCTTATTCAGTGCCAGAGGCGGACTCCGCGGCGTGGAACGGAGAGCTCATCATTTCATCAAGCTATCATCCTGATACGTACGTGCCGGCGGTTTAGCAGAGTGGGCCAGTCCCAGTAAATGATTCCCAGATCCATCATCCAGCTGTGATCTGATCTGATCCCCTCTGCTGTTGATTAGACGCTTATTGGAGCGAGGAGCTAAGACATCAATATGAAGGTGGGGAGGGGGGGGGTAAAAGGTGAGTGGAAGGAAGAAGGGAAGAAGTGAAGGAAATGTCAAGATGTTAGGGAGGTTGAGGAGAGGAAAAGATGGCACCCTCTAGTGGATGAGGCAGATATCTATCCATCTTCTACTTGTTTGTCTGCACCTGCTACTGTGTCTCTTTCTGTGCAAACATACCTCCCTATATGTGTGTGTGTGTGTGTGTGTGTGCGTGTGTGTGCGCGTGTGTGCGCCTTCCATCTGCGCTTCATCAATAGCGGTAGAACATCCTGGTGACATTGAGCAGTCATTACAGCAGCCATCAGCAGTTAATGAACGGATGGAGTCCACAGCGAACCCACTAAATTCATTATCACTGTATTGGACTTGACGGTGCAGATTAATAATTGGTTTGTCACACAGATATTTTGGATGATTAATATGGGTATTGATTAAGAAGAGGAGGCGGTGGTGAGTGTGTGTGTACGTTGATAGGGACGATATGAGGGAAAGTGCGCACACCAGCAGCGGCCTACAGGAAGTCAATGGGTGGTCGGTGAAGAGACTGATCAGGGCAGCGGTGAGAAAATCACTGCGGCCCAACTTAATCAAAACTGTGGTTTGTTTCCTGGCATAGATCGCCCCCTCTTGCTCCTCCTCACAGTTTTTCAGTCTCTGTGTCTGTATAGCATAGATAAGATTGTCCTTTTGCACAAGACTTGCACTGTATTTCTACCACCTGACTTATTCTTCTGATTGTATGGCATTTCTCGTGTTGGAGCAAAAAAGACAGAGTCGTTCACAAAGAAGTTGACCCCTGGTTCAACCTTTTCCTGCAGTGCAGTTCAGCATCATGTGAGATGTAGCACTATGCTAATACTACCGCTCAAGTGTAAAGGCTGGAATCTGGCAACTTTGCAGAGCTGTGATTCCCTGTTTAAAAGCAGTGTAAAATGCTGCACTAACATATCCTCATACCTTAATGACAGAAAAGGTAAATTGTCATTTACTCCCAAAATGACTTATATTACCAGTGGAGAGTACTGGCAGTGACATTACACACATGGTTTATGTTGTAAAACGGTCACAGTTTGGTTAAGTTTAGCCACAAAAACTACTTGGTTAGTTTTTGGAAAAGATTGTGGTTTGGGTTAAAATAACTCCATTACGTATGTCACGTGACAGAGGAGATGTCACTTGTGTGATGGAAGTGACACAAGGGATATCCCACCCGTAATCAAGTCTTAAGTTACTCAAAACTGTGCATTGTTGTTGAGTAATTATTCATTTATGATGAGACATGTTAAATAAACATAATTTAGGGTATTTAGAGAAGGAAATACTCCTGCTATCCCTGCAAGAAAGCTGTCATGTTGTTACAGTAACTCAAGTCCAGACAAGGTTGCCGGGGGTGAACTCCAATCAAATTGCAGCTACTGTAAACAGAATCTCAGAGCCAATCAAGCAGTCTGTCATTCTACCTGCTCACAGGTTGGGTCCGCCTCCGCAGTAGTCATGAATGTCCTAATACACCTTCAGGATCTTCTTCTTTTTTTAAAAAAAATTTGGACATTTTTATAATAAATTATATATTTTCTTTAGAGAGCACTTTTCAGGATACTCAGACACTTTACATAGGTTAAAAGATGAGAGAAAACGCACTAAACAATGTAACACACAACCTTAATAACACATTAAAAGCTGCTCTTAAGAGGTGAGTTTTGATGAGTGATTTGAACATTGACAGATCGGTGTTATCTCAGATTTGTTGGGGGAGAGAGCTCCAGAGGGAGGGGATGGCTATGGAGAATCGCCCTTACTGTAGGTCTGTTGCTTGGTCCTGAGTGGTGGTGACAGGAGGTGGGCATCAGAGGAGCAGAGGCTGTGGGAAGGAGTGTGGTGGCGGAGCATGTCAGTGAGGCGTAGGAGGGGGTCTGGTAATGGTGAGCTTTGTGCCTTTATTAGACAGGGCCAAAGAGAGATGCAGCAAAACTCCCCAGCTGGACTGGATACAGGGAGATTGCAGTTTCACAGGCGGCATCTATAACCTCTACGTCAAAACCAAAACTAACAACGTGCCATTTTTGATCCGAACACTGACAATGAGCAACAAATCGCAATTTAATTGTTTTAAAATTAGCAACCACATTTTCAGTCATCTGAAGTGACTAAAACTAATAAAAAATAGCAGTATTTTTTTAAAATGGTGACACAGTGGTGCAGCAGTGTCCTCTGTCCCCTCACAGCAAGAAGGTCATGGGTTTGAATCCCCTGTCAGTTGGGGCCTTTTTATGCGCAGCTGGCGTTTTCTGTTCATGCCTGAATTTAATTTTTTCCAGGATGTTCCAACTTTCTCTGCACAAATTAAGTAGCTGTAAATAACCGATGGACAGGAAAAAACAAATACCATATATTGATATGTAATTTGTCAAAAAGTGAGAATACAAATCATGTAAAACAATTTTTTAAAAAAACAACAGAAAAGTATGGTACATAGCTCCCTGTTTTTCTCTTCCTGTTTCTCTTCGTGTGTGTGTGTGTGTGTGTGTGCTGTGTTTTGGGCCCGTACAGCTGACTCTCAGAGGAGACATCTTGTTGTCTTTCTACTGAGCTCAGATTCATTGCCATCGATCAGCCATGTACTGGATATATAGATCCACCAAGTATATAGATAAGCCATTTATTATGGGAGATCTCGGTCCACAATGTATAGATTCACCATGTGAGCGTATAGATCGACCGCAGACAGGTTTACTGCACATTATCTGCATCTGTACTGAACTGTTGCTCTACAGCTGATTTTATGAGAAATTCTTAGCTTAATTTACATTTTCCTCTTTCTTTCTGCTGCCAGGTGTTAAGGATCGCTTTAGGGCAAGCAACCACTGCATTATATATTTTTGGTGTCAATTTATCTGTTGGATGGGACAAAAATAAGTGTAAAAGGGTTATTTGATGGAAGGTTTAAGAAAAATGATACCTGTCATTCTTCTTTTGATAAAACATGATAAAAAGGTTTTCTCCTCCCAAAATCTGCTCAATTTGAACAAATATGCCTCTTTGAAAGGCACAAGCGTTTACAAAAATAATGCATTCATACAATCCCAGACATATGAATGGATGGATTTACAAGTGTAAAACCAAAATGGCTTTATCACAGAGGATTGCTATCTCAGAGGAGTTGAAATTGTCAGCGCTAAATGCTTCTTAGTCATGAATGGATTGAAGTTATCTTTCCTTCTTCTGTGAAGGCAAAGGATTAAAATAACATCCAGTATAGAGTTATCATTATGTTCACCATGCCCCCCCCCCTCAAAATAAACACCCTCTAACATTACCCTATCAACAATGCTGCCACCCCTTCTCCTTTTTAATTTACGCACACACAAAACATGTTACTGTGATAGATCCATCCAGACGTCACGGGGGCCACCCGTCGTCATCATCAGCATCTGTGGAGATGATAAAGTGATGCGGGGCTTCGTTTCAACACAGAGAGGGAGAGGTGGCCTCCCTCTCAGATTAAAGAAAGCCTCGGTTTCCGCAGGGACAATAGCGAGGAATTACCATATGAATATGACCACAGCACCCCGGCCTCTTAAGACCATCAATCTCCCCACGCCGAGCGCCACGACGCCAGATAACCCCCTGGATATCCCCTCTTAACCTCAATTTCTCAGGATGTATTAAGAGATGGTCGCCACAGAGAGGAGGGGAGAAGGAGAGGGAGTCAGGAAGGAGGAAGAGGATTGGAGCTGGACCGGCAGGCGCTGCCATTTTTCCTCTGCGCACCCTCCACCCCAACCTGAAACAAGTTATAACGCAATTAATCTTGTCCCGGAGGGAAAAATATGGCAGCTAAGTGAATTTTACATGAAGATCCTCCCTCTACTTACCCTCTTCTCTCCTGCATCACAGCATCTATCAGTCGGGAGAGTTGTGTGATGAAGGGGGCGGGAGTGTAAATAAATAAATATATGTATTAGTATGTGAAACTTATGGTGGTATGGAATATATTATTTTTTTATGTCAATATTACTTCTGCTGTACATTTAAAAGAGCAGGTCAGAGGAGTTTCTGTGCTACCATGAAAAACACTAACTATGTCAGACATTAAAGCTGCATTATTTCATTAATTTATTGATTTGTCACTTGGGGCAGCAAACTATGCTGTGATATGACACCCTATATAAGCCCAGTATCACCACAGTCCACGGAAAACCTACCCAAGACCTTTATTTTGAAAGTGCAACTGGATGTTGCAAAAAAATTAAAGCGCTGTGTCCATGTATATGAATCTAATAGATAAATTTTGAAACTATTTCACGAGCAGCTATGAGACTGAGACTGTGTGGATATTATCATCTTATCATGTTTTCAGGGCTACCGTGGCCATGAATAGTTGCCTAGTAGCCTATTTACACACCCAACAGCCAAAGACAAACATTAGCATTTATTTTGGGTCATGTGTCAGGACACCTAACAATGTAAGTCCATATTCTCTCTTTGTGTAGCTCTGCTTTGGTCTCCACCCACCTCTGAGGGAAGTATTTGGCTTTAGTAGCTAGCTTAAGCCAGGTGTTTTTTTTTTCCCCTGTTGCCAGCCATACAGGTGATGAGATTGGTGAGACTGAACCAAATAAAAGTGGTGGGGGCAAAATGATTTCATAGAATGGTATATTGAATAGTATGACACCAACAAAATGTCATGTGTCTGTTTTTGGATGTGGTAACAACAGTCAGGTGACCCTCACCATCATGGTGACCTCATGGTTAATGTTGTGAAACAGTTGGAGTTTGGTTAGATTTTGGAAAAGACATGGGTTGGGTTAAAATAAGTATGTTACATAATACAGGTTCAACTCTCACCGGTGGTCCATTTGTTGTGTGTCATCCCCTCTCTCTCTCTGCCCTCTTTCATGTCATAACTTCAGCTGTCCCTATCAAATAAAGGCCAAATGCGCTAAAAAATAATCTTTAAAATAATATAATGGTGCTTGGTAAATGGGTCATGATTGATCCATCTGTCTGCTGCAACCTCCGCCATACACTGGTACAAACTGAAAGGTGTGAAATGACACATGAAAAGGAAAAAAAGGCATTGTAATAACATGCAAAGTGACTTAAGACATTAGCATTTGGTGAGACCAGGCTGGACTGGGGACTAATACAAAAACTGTGTGCCAGACAGTATCTCAGCTGGTAGAGCGTACACCCTGAGTATTGAGGGTGTCAGTCTTCTGCAGCAGCCATGGATCCAATCATGTCATCCCTGCACTCTTCCTGTCTTCACTGTAGCTGTCCCTATTAAATAAAGGCATTAAAAAACAAAACAAAAATAGTTATAAAAAGAAAAATTGTAGGTTTGTAATTATTTGAGACCCTGTCAAATTACTTTTTATTCCTTTTCTTTAAATAAAAAATGACATAGTGCAGCATTAAGTGTGTAACTTTATGAGTTTGACAACACTTTTGATATGAAATATGTTCAGAAATCAGCTTGTTCAGCCTGACGGTGAAAAATATCACCTTTGATCAAAACCCAGAACTGTGAGGATAAAACAACAACCAGGGATTTCAGGTCATAAACTACCAAATCACTATGAAAGATTGCATTGTTCATGGTTTGATTGTTTTATCTCTGATCCTGACAAACACATTACCCAACAAAAATCCTGACATTTTTAGAGGCTGCACCAGCACCCCAGGAAATATTATGCATGTAATATAATAATATGCATATCTGCTACCTTTTCTTTTGTTTTTGTTTTTTTTTCATGTATATGATTTGCTATTGCACAGCACAATTATGCATTTGGTGGTATATATTTGGACTGCATTCTCATGTCATGCAATTTATCTGCAAATCACAAAACCTTCAACCTGTGTGAGTACATGTGTGAGTGTTTTTGATTTGTGAGTGGGTGTTTGCAGGATGCGCAGTGACTCAACACATCCTGCTGTCCAGGTGACAGCTGTTTGACTTTTATTTGTTCGTGCTGCGCTGCCAGTGATCATCCATTAACAGGTCAGACTGTAACAACACCTCACTGACATGCCGTTCAAGCTCTCTGAACAATGGATGTGTGATATCAGCACCTTTTTTTTTTCCAACTTTAACGTCTCTAATTTCCTTATTTTGTCAGGTGTGGTGCTCAAAGGGCTCAGTGATTTAAAAATAGACCAGCACATCCTTTTTTTTTGCAGTTCAGTTGAGGTGATTTCTAAATGCGAGGTCCTATTGTATCATGTGTGCAAGTACAGTGTGTGCTTCTGTGTATCAATTATCAATGCAGGGTGTCCTGAAAAAACTTAGCTCTGTTTTGGAAACTGACCCATGCCTTCATTACATCAAGACTCAACTACTGCAATAGTATTTTTCATAGTAGATCCTCCAAAGTTCATAATAAACTCCAGTATATTCAGAATTAACTCACTCACTCACTCCCACACACACACTTGACAACATGACTCCTGTCTGCCTCCATAACCAGGGCCCCCCTCCTTCCTCACCGACCTTCTCCAGTCTCCACCATCGTGGGCCCTCCTGCCGCCTCTTTTCCTCTGACTCAGATCAGCAGGCTCAAGCATCAGACCTGGGTTGGCAGGGTCTTCTCCATAGCTTCCCCCTCCCTCTGGAGCCCTCATCCTAGGCACACATGTGACTGCTCTGCTGTCACCATCTTCAAGAAGTTACTCAAAACTCACCTTTTAATGTTTTTTAATTTCTATCCTGTGCTGCTGAGCACCTGGGTTGTTTTTACTCAATTTAATTTACTTTAATTTTCATTAATTTATCATATTAAGTGTCTTTCTGAGTGTCTTGAAAAGCTCTCTATGAATGTACTGAGTGGTCAGTCCTCAAATTAATACTCCCTTTATACCATATCAGTTTAGTTTTACAGAAATTCAAAACTGTTGCAGTTTGTGGACGTGGTGATTTATTAATTTCTTTGTTTGAAGTTTGAGTTTGCTTTTATTTGCCAATTACAATGTAGTAATAGAGAGCTGAGTATGACATACAATATAAATTGCAGCTGGTAATAAGTCTTAAGAAGCCTGAGAATTATATTTCACAATTATATTACAATTAGAAAAAATCTCCATCTTATCAAGTAATTTCCTTCTGAACTAATCAGTAATCGAATAAATAATGGTAACATTTTACTTTAATTTTCCATTTGGAATTAATAAGCAGAATAAAAAAAAGTAGCTGTAGGTAATTATTTAGTATTAGTCAACAGCTTGTCCTGTGGAATGGATGCTGGTGTGTAAATAGAGAATGACAATATAAACGCAGTTGTAATTAGGGATGCACCGATACCGATACCAGCATCAGGTATCAGTCCGATACTGTCCTCGCACAAACTACTCCAATACCCGACACACGATACCACATCACGATACCACATCACGATACCACACTGCTCAACACAAGCAAACATCTAAAGAAACAACATGACACAGAGTTCAAGGCGTTTGCTGATGCTTACCCTCTTTTTTTGGTCATGTCGTCATCATTAGCAAGAGACTTGTTGTCCTCATCATCATCCACTAATGACTTTGGGAAAGTGTCCGTAAGCTTCCATGTAAGTCCATGTAAAACTGAAATAAATGCACAGAGCGCAGCTGTAGACCGCAGCCAGCTGCTGTCCTTTAAGTCCGGTAAATTAGTTGAATGTCTTGACTAATTAATCCAAAGACGAAGAAAAAACACAGCTGCCACCAGCCTGTAACCCTCTACTTCTTTTTGTGTATTTAATCTTCACCAAACGTCCTGACAGCATAGGACACGCAAATTCTCTCTTTCAGGTTCACAGCAGGGTCAACAAAATTTCTACACATGGCACCACACTCATACCTGTCCCCCCTAAACAATGACTGGTAGGAACTAATTAACTCTTAGACAAGAGGAACATGAAGAAAAAACTTAAATACTACACATGTAAATGTGTCATTAAAATACTAGTTAAAGTCCTGCGAATGATGATGAAATAATTATCATATATAACACCATTTGTAACAGTTATCTTCATTCTGCAAGTCCATTGTCATGTTGTGTAATTATTATACTGAAATATATCATGTGCACAGTAAACTGTACAGCCTAATAAGGAGCACAAAATCAGTAAAGTAACTTACTGTACACATTACATTTTTAGGTTATTTGTAATAACTATGGTTACACTTGTAGCAGGAAACAGCTTCAATGATTTGTTACAATTAGAAAGTGAACATTTGATGAAAATTAAACATGTTTTTAAAGTTATTGTAAGAACTTTAATGGCATGATTAAGTACTCGTATCAGTACTCAGTATCAGCAGGTACCCAAGTGTAAATACTTGTACTCAGTCTGAAAATAAGTGGTATTGGTGCATCCTTAGTTGTAATGACATAAAAAATAAAATTATATAACTTCTTCCAGCATCACATAGCATCCTGCATCGTCAGACAGACATAAAAGGTGACCAGTAGCATTGGTTTTTGAAAGAGGACAGCCTGGAGTTGCAATGTTTCTGCTTGACAGTGAAGATAGTTAGAATAATAGTTATAAAGGCTGACAAATTCTATACATTTGATTTTTTTACAGTGTCCTTATAAATGCATAGAACTACATTATAGAAAGTTATAAGCCACTTTTATAGCGTTGTGCAGTGTTACTGAAATAAGTTTGAAGACATTATTGTGTTTTTTGTTGTTGTTTTTTGAAAAATGAAGAGCAAGACAGATTGCAGCATGAGAAACAAGAAAAATGTAACTTTATTTTAGAAATAATTGAAAAAAGTATATTTATATTTGAAACAAGTTGAAATATTCTAATATCACCGATTTTATGAAAATAAGACTTTAAAGACTCAAACCACAGACATTTGTAGGTCATTCATGAAACTGCTTATGATTTTTCTTCTGAAACGTCCAGGGCAAATAGCCGTTTTATTAATCTTTCTAATTAAACACCTCCAAATACCTCCAAATGTCCCAAACCAGTGCATCATGAAACATGCCTTTACTGATCACCATATCAATGTCAAAGGCCTACAAATGGAGATTGTGCAAAAGAATTTACTCTGAAGCCAGAAAAATAATCCATTAAAATGATCATTCTTACAAATGTCTCCTACTTTAGTAATTTTATTTTTATGCACTTAAAAAAAAATCTGTCTTAAAGTCTTCTTAACATCACCACATGAAAGGAAGCAACAGAAATACAGCAAAGGGAGAAGGTCAGATAATTATTGAATATGATCGACTTCTCCATTTGTCAAGCAGATGTAGCGGCAGATAACATAATGTACATGTCATGGAGAGACAGTGGGAGATCCATAGCCTGAAAGGACGAAAGGAAGAGAGACACGGAGATAGACACACACACGCACACACACACACAGAGGAGAGGAGACAGTGATGTAGATGCATCAACCTCTGTGAGAACGAGCGACACACAGCTGCAGATGGGAGAAGGGAGAGAGAACACAGGTGTAATAGATTTCTGGTGTCTATATTTCATGTTGAAAATTGGCTGGTACATCCAAGCGGTTTGATCTATGAGGGCCGTCGTCTTAAGAAAAAACCTTAGTAAATGTGTAATTTCTCCCTTGATGGAACACAGGCGAAAGGCTATTCTTCTTATTCCCCTCTCTCTCTCTCTCTTTCTCTTTCTCCCTCTCTTTTGGGTTGTTTCCACGCTCCCTCCCTCCCTCCATCCCTCCCTCCCCTTCTCTTCATGCTCCTTGATGTCTCCATTTCATTACCAGCCCTCCATCTATCAACCTTTCCCTTTTTTTTTTTTTTTTTTTTTTTTAAGGAGTGACTTTCCTCACACAGTTTTGGACGGGGCGCTGTGATTGTGGTCACTACAGCTGTGTGTGTGTTTATTACCTGTACACCTGCTTGGCTGTTGTGTTGAGAATGAGTGCACTTGTGCGTGTTTGTTCTTTTTTGCAGTTTTGCCGTATTTCTATGAGTGGAAGAAGTCAGATCCTTTACTTGGATGGCTCAGACTACTTGAAGTGGGGTTGTATGAGATACTTATCTTATATAGTCAGTGTATTACCTATAGTAGATGCTGGTCAGCACACCTCCAGTTTGGACAAACAGAGCACAAACACGGAAGCTAAGCAATGACCTGCTGTTGACAGGGTTGACAAGAAAATGTGTTTTAGCCACTTAAAAAAGGTCCACCCAAAAAATTCAATATCACTCATATTTTAACTACTTAACTTTGTCTTTAGACATTTCTTTCTGACAGGAAACCACCATTATGTACACTAAACATCATTTTCTCCAAACCAACCGAACTCCATAGGAAAAATCAGTAATTGTACCTCTCAGAACACAGGAGTTGCTGGTCTACCACTGCCTTAAGCTGTTAGTTTGTCTGTATTGTTGTGTGACTGCAGTGTTTTAAAAAGTTCATTCAGATTCACAAAGTCACACAATAACACACAAGAGTGGCAGTGTTAGACCAACAACTCCTGTTTTCTGAGAAGTAAAATTACTGATGTTGCCTCTGGAGTTTGGTTGGTTTGGAGAGAGCAATATTTGGCTGATATAACAATGGTTTCCCATGTGATGGCAAAGTAAGGTGGTGAGAATATTTTAAATATAGCGTACATTAAAACTGATATTGTTGGGGGTTTTTTCTTGTTGTTGTTGTTTTTAGGTGGACCTTTTGGTGGCTAAAGCATGTTTTGTTGTTGACCTTGTCCAAAGCAGTTCATTGCTTTGGATCTGCGTTAGTACTCCTCTCTGCTTCTCCCAGCGGAGTCATGCCGACCTCCACCTACTGTAGATAATACACTATCTATAAGTTCCTCATACAACCCAACTTCAAATAATCCAGACCATACCTTTGAGTAAAATACGCAATACCACAGTGTAAAAATATGACAAAAGTCCTGCATTTAAAAAAAAAAAAAAGTACCAAAAGAAAAAATGCTGGATTATAATAAGTGGTGTATTCATAAACGTGTCAGTTTAATGTTGTAGCTAATAAGGACTGGGGTCATTTTAAATATTTTATATACTAACTGCTGTAGCTTAATCCATAATTTTTAAAAAAATCACAATTTATGCAATTTATATTATGTAAAAATAATCTAAATCTTCAGGGTAACTCATAACTAATTAGTCAAATAAATGTAGTGGAGTAAAAAGTACCACACTGATTCCAAAATGTAGTGAAATACAACTAATTAGTGTAAAATGGAAATACTCAAGTAAAGTACAAGTGCCTTAAAATTGTACTTAACCACAATTCTTGAGTAGATGTGCTGTAATGCACTGTAGCTACATTCCACTACTGATGTCTAAAACCAAACTGCACTAATGACAGGGATCCACTTAATCTTTGTTTAGATGCACATGCATGAGCTTGAATGTCTGTGACCCTCTCTGACCTCTGCTCATACCTGCTGTGCTCTCTGCCATGGTGTCAGTCAGATGAGCTGACTTGATGTGCACAGTGAATAGAGACGGAGCAGCAGCATTATCAGAGGTCTAGATGTTAAAAAAAGAAAAAGTGTTGAGAATAAATGGGGCGGCTGGCTGAACGGCGCTGCACTACTGATGTGTAAAAGATAAAGAAGGTCTCAGCATTGATCTACGAGCATGACGGCAGCTGGAAAGAAGAGAGTGAGAAAAAGAGAAAGAGGAAGACAGGCAGATGGAAGCAAATAGAAGATAGAGTGTGTCCTAGTGAAACAGTTGCAGACCCATCTGAAATAATCTCACTTGTAGAGGATTTAGAAAAAGTGTAGAAAAGATGTCAGATGGCTTTCTTCAAAATTCTGGGATCAAAACTTACATTTAGAAATGTGAAATAATAAAAAATTGAAAATTAAAAAGCCTAAATAATCCCAAACAAGTAAAAAAAAAAAAGTAGTAAAAGTAAATTAATATTAAATTAAAATCAAAATCCAATTGCTAACCACCATAATTCCTATAGCAGAGTCCTTCCAAACAACAAAAAAGGTTTTCTGTCTTGGTTTCTTTATATTAAATGTATATTAAAAATATTTCAAATGGTATAATGCATGCACAACATATACAATAATTGTGTGAAAAAAGATTTGAAACACAATATTAATAACTATAAAATGACTAATTTGTCAAATTTAGATATTCTGTTATTTATTTATCTCTTTTTTTCTTTTTTTGAGAGAGAAATTACCTCTCAAAAATCTATGACATTCCAGAGATCACATTTGGAGGACTTGGGCAAGAGCAAAAACCCTTAATGCTTAAATATAAATGAACAAGCAAAGCATTAAAAAGAAAAATAAAGAACACATCAAATATGCCAATTAAGAACTAAATACTTTCAGTATTGAATGATAAATGAAGAGAAGCCATCAACGATCACATTAGAATGAAGCTGCTGCTGCTGCTTGGTGGTGATCGTACTACTAATAATGTGAGATCAGTTGTCTCTATCAGCGATGGGCTGGGCAGGCCTTTTAATCATGGTCTAAGGGGTGCCGAGCCTCTCTATCATCATTGAACTGTGTCCAGGGCTAATTGTGGCTATATTTCACTGTCCCTGTGGCCTGCACACCGCAACGATCTGCTGGTCTACTGCAGAGCCACACACACACACACACACACACACACCCAAACACACACCCTCACAACCTATAGCACTGATAGGGTTGGGGACAAGAAAACAAATGTCCAGTTTAACCACATAAGCATAGATACACACCATCGAGGCCAGGAGAAGAAAGAGTGTTACAGAAATATTTGATTGCTTACAAATGGTGAAAATGCATAGTTCAATAAAACATGTTCACGTCTCAGAAGATTTTTTTCTTATGACAATTATTTTCTCACTTACTGTAAACTGATAAAGAAATGCCTGTATGTAAATAAATAACAATGTAAATAACATTGAGACAGGCTGGTGGAATTATCTGGACTGTCATGTCTCATATGGTAAATTGAGCTCAATTGAGTTGAGTCAACTGACTTATATAATCTTTTTTTGTTTTTTTAAACAGTGACACTGTTATCACTTTCGGATTACTTCCAATTGCATCTACTTTGCTGATTTTTCAGTCAATTAATCTGTTGGTTAATCTGTCAGTGAAAAAAAAATACAAGACAGAGGAGGGATTATGCCCTTTAAGCCACTGGAAGGCTTGTAACTTTGTCATCGGTATGCGGTAAGTGACTCACCATAGAGCCTTTATTAAAGAGTGGACAGGTTGTCCATGTCTGAAAAGTAAAGCCAAAGCTGAAGTGCCTTAAACCTGCATTCTTCCTGATGGCCAGCAGGGGGTGACTCCACTGTACTCAATAAGAAGTCCAACTGTATGTAAGCTTATGAGAAAATGACCCTACTTCTAACTAGATATATGACTTAAGGAAACTCTAATGAGCTTATGGTCTTAATCACTACTTTAAATACTTCTTTGATACAGCATGATGTTAATTTAGTGAGTTATAATCCAATTTAAAGTAAAATAGATGATAAGTAGGGTATGCTTCAGGGCAGGGCTGATGTCTGATTGACAAGTCATTCTCAGTGAGTCCATCCAGTGCAAGACACAGGACTGATGAAGGTCAGATCTAACTGTCTGTCGGATCTTTGCAGAAACTTTATATTAGTGTACTGTTTAGCTGTATTATGAGATTACTTACTGGCCACCGAAACTCAGGTCAAACTGTCAAACTAGGCAGTGTTGATCAAATCTGAATTTTGTCACTGCATTGTCTATTTCACATCTAAAATGTTTTCAGTAACATATTTTAGTGTACTGTTAAGCTGTAATTCCAGACACTTTGTGGTCAGGCAGGACGCCATTTTTTCCTGCCAAAGTGATGAGCCTAAACCAAGCACCGCCCACGTTGCAGTATGTCACCCACCGGCTCCATGCTCTCACTGGAACTATGCATGTTCTGCTTACAATAAACCAAGATGGTCAACCCCATGATGCAAATTCGAGGCTTCAAAACAGGTGATGTCAAAATGGGTTCATACTTGTTTCATAGTGAACAAAAAAACTGACAAAGTGGAATCAATGTCCTAATGAATTTAGTGTGGAAGTTAGTGTGGAAATGTCCATTGTGGTAGAGTTTAACAAGATAACACATACATATAGAGAAAATGTTGAGCAGCATACTAAATGTTGACCAGATAAAAAAGCATGAAGACATCTTACTAAAATATCCTAAAATATATTTCTAAAACACTGGCAATTGGAAGCAGAGCTCTGTCTCTAATATAAGACTGTCTCAAATACAGGCCTCTCAGTATTTGAAAATTTACCTCACTTTTCAGCAGTTAACCTGGTGTTAATAAACACATCCTGCAGATGTTTCACAATAAAAGCCCTCCGGGGAGGTGAAGGGATTACGTCCCATAAAAACCTGGAAAGCTTTTAATGTGAGACAGATTGAGGAACAGCAGCAACAGCAGATTAACACAACAAATGGGATCGAATGAACAGCAAACACAGAAGCTTTGAACTAAAATACAGTCAAACACAGGTGACACAGACCTCTAACAATGGCATGTCTCTGATGAAGGTCCTCTTTAATTTTAGCTAAATAAAGTCCTATGTCATGTTACCCAAAAAGGCATCACTCATCCAGACAATTGATGCTTTTATTACTCCACAGTGTCTTGATCAAAACACACATGCTCATCTACACACACACATAAAGGGAGATGATATTTTTTCTTCTTCCTTTCCCTAATCACTCTCCATCTTTCCTCTCTGCCTTACTCTCACCTCGACACAACCGGTCACCTCTGCCGCAGAAACTTTTAATTAAAGTTAGAGCCTTGACAACTGGACAAGTGAAGGGAGGGGGTGGATGAGTGGATGGATGCTGCTGTGCTTCTACCTCTGAGCCAATCTTTTCTTTTCTCTATTCATCTCTTAACTTCTTCCCTCCATCTGTGGTGGAAGGAGAAAAAAAAAAGCAATTTCCATGAATTTGACTTAATGGACGGGGTTGTGTCCCTAATATGCAACAATGGATTGACACCCAGACTGAAAGTCCTTCCCTCTGCCCTAAACCCTGGTCCATGAACAAATGTGTCCCATTTTCATTTACACATAGAGTCAGACCTAATCCACATATATGTGGGTGTATTTAAAAACCAAAATCATCTCTGTCAGACAAGTATACTCTTTCAGTTGGTCCAGTATTTTAACTGCATTTGAATTGTTATTTGCCTTTATTGTATTACATATATTACTGAACTAATTAAGAATACATTTGTATGCTAACAGATATACTATAATTTAGCTAGTGAGGCTAAAGCTAAATAACACATTGCCTGAACACACTAGCTAGCCAAAGCCCGATATAAATCAATATACCAGGGAATTTCAATGCTTCAAAATTAATCTATTATTGTCAATAACTTCCATGAAATAGAACTTGACACATAATGTTTGTATACTCAAAGAAAGTCTCCCCTTTCTATAGATATAGTCTGTAAATTAATCTTGGTGTTGTTTTACTTCCATCTGCAGTCAGTTGCTCCAAAGCCTTGCGGTTTACCATGTGTTTGGTAGAAGTTTACGACGAGGTTCACTTCAGACTCTCTGTTTGTTGTTTTGATGTGGTCTGGACGCAGGAAGATGGAGATGGCTTTATAGGATGATGACTGACGCAACTTGCCTTGACAGTTCAAATGCATTAGTGTTGTTTATGGAATCACTCAGGTAAAACAATGTGCATTGATGGACGCCATTGTTTTTGTTGTTGCTCCTTCCACATGTGGACATAGTCTCTCGCTGAGGTTGATCAAGCTGATCTAGACGTTTGAAAGTTTTCTCGCCACTCCTCATGTAAACAAATGCAATAACAGCTCACACAGATGTAAAACAAAAGAAAAAATTCTGTTTTGCCTGAGTTTTAAAATATCTTCACCTTGGCAGGCCAAAAAGTTCAATTTTAAGTGACTAAATGCTGCTTGTGTGCCTATGCTTTCTTTTCATGCCTTTAACTTATAGAACATTGAAGTGAAATGAAAACAGGAAAAGGGGAATGACATGCAGCGTAGAGCTGTAGGCGGGAGTCAAACCCACGGCCACTGCAGAGGACTCACAGCCTCAGTACAAGTGGTACCAACTCAGTACCAACTGGGCTACCAGACCACCAAAAGCTAAATTTATAAAAAAAAAAAATACCTGTGTACATGTGGAGAAAGCCACAACCGTGCATTTTGATATGTGGAATGTTTTGACTTGTTTGTGGAAACCAAACCTTGTTAGTGGAGAGTTAATGTACATCCCTCTCTGGATGTGTATTACTCTCAGTCCGGAGTGATTTCCCGGAGTCATTACACAATAACAATTTGGCCAGGCTGAAAGCCTAACACTTAAATGCCTTGCTAGCTAAACCTACTCCATGAAGGACCTGGAGTTTTGTCTTCACCGGTGCTCTAAAACAAGATTTTAAGATTGTTTTCTACTTGTGCAAGCAAATGACATTTTACTCAGCTGATTCAAAAAGCTATAAATCATTCAAAAAAGCAGTTAAGAGCAAGAATCGGATTCAGAAATAAAGTGATTTGGCTTCTCTCAAAACATGAATTAAGCTGTAAAGTAGTTGTGAAAAGCCAGTGAAAACACAGCCAGGGCATAAATGTTCCTACAGCAGTGTGTGTATATCTGATAGCACTTACAGGTCTCTCTATCATCACAGATGGCTATCTGTGGTTTCCAAAGAAGTTGCGGTTACTGTACAGATGTGCATTTGTGTCTGTTTATGTGTGTGCATGCATGTGAACATACTCTGTGTGTGTGTGTGTGTGTGTGTGTGTGTGTGTGCATTTGAGAGTGGATTTAGAGCCCTGTGCTTCCCCGCTGTGGGTCTAATTTCAAAAACACCCTCTAACACATTTACACAACAGAGAAGGATACACTTAACACAGGCACCTGATGCCAAAAACACTGAGCCAACATTAGCAGCCAAAGTCAAATATATCATCTAAAAAGCCACATAACAGTGTTAGTAAAGGAACTGGACTCCACAGCTCTCAGTGTAGAGTGACATTAGCTTGTTGAGATAACAAGAGGAGAGGGGGGGGGGGGGATTAAAGGATCAGTTCAGACTTAATACAATGCTTACATACTTGCTGCCAAATATACATTAAAAGAGTTACTGGTTGTTGTAATAATTCCTCCTCTTGAAGGATAAATATGTAATATATTTACTGTAATAAATTCTGAAATGACCACTGCATGTCAGAGAATGTTTTACACAGTTACACAAACAGCAAAAAAGTATGAAAAGCACAAAAGTACACAGTATTGCATCAAGCTAAATGCTAACATCAACATACTAATATGCTCGCAATGAAAATACGACCATACAGATGTTTAACAGGCATGTTTAGACCCCCATGCCTCCCCTTCATGAGTCTACAATAATAATAAAGTTATTGGTATGGTGCTGAAACACTACTGAAACAAATAATATTAGTGACCCAAATACCAATAATGCATGAAGCATCATAAATGTGAACCGTCCACTTGCCCTCATTCTGCTGGAGTCTTGCGTGTTGCGTCCTGTCAGCTCAGAACTGTTAAGTGCAAAATCTTGATCCGGGATGTTGCAGGTCTCTGTAAGATGCGTGCACAGCAGGCTTTGACCATTGTGAGTTCCATTTCACCCGTTTCATTTCCTGACTGGACAAGACCAGGAGCAGCCTTGAGTCTCAGCTTGGTTAGCATGGCTCTTATCCCAGCTCACTTCCACTCCTCCTGGTCGTGGTCACACACCCCGCGGTGGTGCATCCAGTTGATCTGACTATGTGGTCAAAGTGTAGTGTGTACATTGTTGATTGTCCTAAGGTCCTCTGTTCTCTGATGATGGCACTAGATGAAAAGTTAAGAGACCACCAAAGAATGGGAATGTACCAACTTTCCTGGCAATCCAGTCAACAGCTGTTGAGAACAGTGACAACAACAGGAAAAGTCAGGATCACCAAATTGAAAGCATTGTCCTCTGGGGACCGTGATTGTCTGTCCAAAGGTTCTTTCTTTCTTTTAAAATTTCCTCAGTCATTTTAAGGGGGCTTTTTAACCTTTATTCACAGGACAGCATTAGATAGACAGGAAACTGCGGAGAGTGAGGGGGAAAGAAACACAGCAAGGAGCCACAGGCAGAAGAAGAAACTATGGCTGCTGCTGAGGATGGATGGCCTCTAAACATGGGCTGCGTGCTCTACCAGCTGAGCTTCTGGGACACAATGTCTCTCCAAAGTTTCACGGTAACCCATCCAATAGTTGTTGAGATATTTTGTGGACCAGAGTAGTGGACACACTGGCCTCATACCATCCCTAGAGCCACACAGCTAGCATGGCTAAAAATATTAAAAGAAAATTTTGGACTTTTGGACTCTTGCAAACAATAATTATATGCTGCATTAGCTGTTTGTAATCATTTCAAAATTCAATGATGTTTGCAAACCCTTTTTGAACCCTTTCATAGAGCTCTCTGGTTTCTTTTGCATTTCATGTGAAAATGAACGGATCATGACTTTCTTTTATGGATCCTTTAGCGGGTCATTTCCTCATATATTGAGTCAGACCTGCTTTGACACCACTATCAGAATCTCTTAAATGTTTTGAGAAAAAGTTAGGGATTAAAAAATGAGTGCTGTATGGCGTGTTGCAGACAACAGTCACCGTGAGTCGGTCCCTCGGTCCCTCGGTCCCTCGGTCCCTCGCAGGAAGTATTCAGTGGAGAGATGGATGGAGGCAATCCTTCCTTCCCATCAACCACCTCATTAGTCCTTCTCAGCCATAAAGCCGTCCCATCAGGCCACGCTGTCATAACTCACTTTACAGCATTGATTTTAATCACAGCAAATGTAAACATACGTATTATCAATATCAATGCACAAAATAACGCTGTAATATGCAATTACCGAGTGGCATTGATTTTTCTTCCCTCTCCCCCTTTCCCCTCTTTTTGTCCCCCCTCCCCCTCCTCTCCCCACTTCAGTGTAATCATGGGATCGTCCTACTTTGAACTGATTTAATAAGGTTGTTATATATAAATATATATAGCAGGCAGGCAGGCACTGGCTGAATATTACAGAGGTGATTTTCATAAATTTCAATGCAGGGATGAGAGCGTGTGAGTGTTTAGCCTGGAGGGAGGTGAAACCAGGACAAAGCGGGAGGACTTTATTGTGGTGAACAGGAGGGCACAGCAATCACTGCATACAATTTCCCTTTCTTTTCAATGTAGTTTCACCTTTCGAGAATTTTCTAGATAGCGTTAGTATGTGGAAAAAAGTAAAATGAGGTAGATCACTCAATGATATGAAGATAATGTCAGTATATTTTACTGCCTACTGACCTCTGTGGCTTAAGTTCTGCTCTGAACCCTGTCATCTCTCCATTGTTTCACTCTCATAGCGGCATAAAATAGCCAAAAAATAGTAATTATAGAAAACAAAAAATCTGCGTTGTATGATTTTTGTTGGCCACTTGGGGGCAGTGGAACAGTGAACATGTTTTTAAAATCTGCATTTTCACAGGCAGATTTAATTTCACTTTTCAAGACTCTGAGACCCGACTAATCATCTCAACTACCACTGCAGTGATGAAACAACAGCACGAACATCCAAACAAAGAACTCAAAATCTGTCACAAAAATCCGCAAGAATTCTCAAAACACAACTCATATAACTTCAGCCTCACTTAAGTCATATAACAAACAAAGCTTTTTCTCTTTTGTGACACTCTTAAAGTTATCTGTCCTTGCAGTTCATGGTAGTGTACCTAAACTTAAAGGGAAAATTCTGAACTTTTTATGTGGATATCCTGCCAGTATTGCTGCTGAAACTACAAAGTCCTTAGTTTGTTATATTTGTACAGTTTGTATCATGTTTCTGTTGCAAGTGAGTTTCTACCGTTGAGGTTTGTCTTCAGGTTGAGGTTTGAGTTCTGACACTGAGATATCAGAAAACAGTTATCTTGCTGATGCTTAATATTGTATTTGCAGCTAGTTTACTGTTTTTCAGGCAATTTAAATTCCCATTCAAATTAAAAGTTACTAATGTGATTACACTCTGGTTTTAGTCTCATATTGACCTTCAAGCAAATGTGCAGCATGTAAGATTTACCTGCCTCATTATGTATACTTGCTCATATTTTGCTGATTTGTCTTCTTTCCTAGCTTTTTGTGCTTCTACCTTAGATAAGGAGGCTACATAGTTAAATAGTTTATCTTTTTTTCTGTTTGTATGATCACTTGTGTGACGCAATTAGAGCCCCGTGTAGAATGGCCATGGAGCTGTGCCCAGTGAAATCAAGCCGTAAATCTTACACAGTGAGATCTTTGACTTTTGATTAAATTCTGCCCCACCATAAAATTCTACACTAGTTATTTTAACAAGACAATATGCTTGTCATTTACATTTGTACCAAACATTAATAGACCATCTTTCCTTATACATATGGAATGACTTGTGTTGAGTGTCCCAGATATTAGATTTTAATCCAGAGTAATCACACAAAATAAAGGTTTGACCTCATTTATGCAGGGATGCTCATGTAGAACATCCCAATAAATGTCTACATGCACAAAGCTGGATCATTTCATAACATTATCTCAGCTGGTACGGTGTATATCAGGGGTGGGCAATTATTTTTCATGAGAAATTAATCAGGCTGCTGTGGGCCAGACATAAATAATATAAGGTCCTAATAATGGCCACATCTCTAATAATGGAGTGGTCGGAAGTCTTCCATATATGGCACTTCTTCTGTTGGTCTCCCTTTCTGAATTGCCATGTGCTGAATTGTGGGAAATTATTTTGTTGGCAATGCCCAAAACTTGATGTTTTACAGTATGCCATGGATGCTGTATACAGGTTGTAATGATAGTAACAGCAAAACAACATGGATGTGCAGCATTAAGTGAATAATGTTACATGTGTTTATCATTACTAATGAACACAGCAATGACCCCTTTCAAAATAAAGGTCTGATAATGGTTTAATGGTAAGCAAAATGCTATAGACTGATTTTTAAATTTTGGTATTTCCATGATGGCCTCACATGAAACCTTTCAGTGGGCCGCACCTGACCCTTAAACCACATTTTGCCAAGGTCTGGTATATATGGTGGTTATATTTCCATTTTCATTTAATTTCCTCTCAACAGACAGCATGGGATTTTACTAACATTGACCAGGTTGTCCTAAGTTACAAAACTGGCGGCAAAGTCTGTTGCAAGTGAGTTTCTATATAAAGGTTTTCCTCAAGTTGAGGACTTGACTGAGATGTCAAAAAAGAAGAGAATGCAATGTGATCCCTTTTTTTGTTTGTAGGCGTTCATTACAGAGAAACAATAAAGGATACAAGAAGCTTATACCACACACACATAGACACACACACACACACACACACACACACAGTATCCACCTCACAAATGGTTTCAGGTGACACAGACTGGACTCTCACTGGATCAATCTGTCACCATTTGTCACTGACCACTCTCCACTCTGCTGTGCGTGTGTGAATCTGCACCGAGTGTGTATGGGTGTGTTTTTGTCTCCAACACTGTAAAATAACCTCTGACAGGTGCATTGAGGATACGGTCCCCCCCGATTCTACACGACTGCTCCCAGTAAAAGCCTGATTGCTACCTGTCTGTACATGAAACAGCTCGGAAAAGATGGAGAGACAAAAGAGCGTGACGGCAAAAGAGAGGAGAGGAAAGACACAGAGGTGAGAAAGAAAATGGAGTAAAATCACCACGAATAACAAAGGTGAGAAACCCAAAGTGGAAAGAGGGAGATGGAGAATGGGGATACTGAAGAGGAAGTGGCTTTTGAATTATTTTGCCTGGAAAAATACAGTCTAAGGTGTTAAAGGAATGAAAAAGCTAGCTGAATAAATGATTAACTACATCACAGGTTCGGTTTTTATACGGCCGATACATCTCTGCCTCGCTCACAGCACAATCCCGCACTTATGGAATGTGCCTAATCCATAACCATAACGCTGGCGTGGCAGCATGGACGTATATATCAAGACATTTTGCTCTGTATGATAATGCTCATTGTAGCTCACATATCATGAGGTCTGCTGCTCCCATACATATAAACAGATGCTTGTGTCACATCTTTAGGACTTTACAAAGTAAGAGCCTCGTGGAAACTAGTCAAATGATTTCTTTATTGGCATCCTTATCCTCTCATCATAAATCACAAGCTTGTTAATTTTTAATTTGTGCATATGGCATGTGTATTAAAAACGCAAACACTAATTAACTATGTAGTGATAAATGACAAGACAAATCCTCTTCTCTCTTCTCTTCTCTTCTCTTCTCTTCTCTTCTCTTCTCTTCTCTTCTCTTCTCTTCTCTTCTCTTCTCTTGATCTACATTCCACTGAGTGTTTAATATTCAAACTGATAAACTTTATTGTTTATTTCAAATTTGCACTCATTTCGAGCATCAAAAATCTGATTACACAAGTAGATCATTTTTTAAAATGAAATTCTTTCTCAATCTTGCTCGATAAATGACCTCAGGTGCTCAACAGTCCGGGGTCTCTCTTGTTGTATCTCGTGCTTCATAATGCAGCACACATTTTCAGGAGGAGACAGGTCTGGACTGTAGGCAGGTCCGTCTAGTGCCTGAACTCTTTCACTACAAAGTCACGATGCTGTAACACATGCATAATGTGTCTTGCTGAAATAAGCAGGGATGTCTCTGAAAAAAGACATTGTGTCTGGATGGCAGTATATGTTTGCTCCAAAACCTGTATGTATCTGTCAGCATTAATGGGCCTTCACAGATGAGACAGTTAGTGATGCTATGACCACTAACATACCGCTGTAGCACCTGGAATAGGGGTTGTATAATGTTCTAGATGAACGTCCTTATTTATATACTGACATCTTTTGGAGAGCATTTCACGGAAGATATGTTCATATTTGTTTTTTCTTACAGTAAAAAAACTAAAGAAGAAGAAAGGCTTCCCTGAATTCTTGACCAAACAATGTTGGCAATTTATTTATGTAAGAAAAAATATAGATATAGGATGGGGGTGTGACTGTTTATTACTTTTAAGAGTCTGGTTAGACCATGTGTATTGTTAGAATATAAATATTATGCTCAAATGGAGAATTTGGATGCTTCCTTTCTTTAAACAGCAATCACATGAGCAAATGTGTTGCTTTAATTTAACCTATTTTATTAATTTTTAGTTTTGTATTGTAGCTTGTGATTGTTTTCCCTGCAACCCTTTGTGAATGCAGGATAATTTTTTTCTTAATAAAGTATAGAAACTCTTCTCTTCTCTTCTCTTCTCTTCTCTTCTCTTCTCTTCTCTTCTCTTCTCTTCTCTTCTCTTCTCTTCTCTTCCTCAGCTGTTATATCAAAATTTATACCCACCGCGCTTTGTTCTCCGGTTTCATTCAGAACAGTTCTAATGAGGACAAACTGCTCCCTGGTTGAGCCACAATGGCTCCGCCGACTCTGAAAAGAACTAAAATGGCTGAATGGAAATGAGAGGGGCAGAGGAGGTCAGCCCTCTGCATCAATTCTCATATTACCACACACACACACACATGGCCACATGCGCACAAATGACTATTGCACATTGAGGTGTCATAGACGCATAACGGTGACAGCAGCCATCTCTCTAACCATCCCTCTCCTCTAATATCATCATTTGAATCTCCCTCTCTCTCTCTCTCTCTCTCTCTCTCTCTCTCTCTCTCTCTCTCTCTCACTCACACACACACACACGTACACACACTCTCTCATCTCTTAATATTATCATCTGAATAGCCAGCAGGTGATGGGATGTTGGACCAGGGATCAAATTGAGAAAATGTATTAGGAAAAGTGGAATAACTGACCGGTAACCTTATTAGCATATCTGTGCCAAAGGCAGGCAAATGGTAATTTATTTATTCATTATTTTATTTATTTTGCCGTTACATAAGATCGATATGACAGACTTCACATAGAAATTCCAGACTATAGCAGGGTGGTATTTCAAGTATATATGTGTAGCAATATGTCATTGTCAAGTTGCTAATTACCAATCAAGACAAAATCAACTGAGACCATACAGAAACCTTATTCACAGTAGACGTATTAATATGAAATGGTATTGTAAATGCAGGTGTTATCAATGATACTAATTAAGGTCCCATTCCATTTAGTGTTGTGGAGCCTTTCCAGTGAGCCAATACGCACAATAGCAGCACCCTGACTCTTGTGTGAGTGAGTGAAAAAGGTCTTTTGTAAAGTGTTTTAGTAGCCTGTGTTTTAGCCATTATTACTGCTAAAAGTTTCTTCATGAACTGCATTTCCTCCTCTTCCTCTTTCCTGAACAGAGAGTCTAACATCGCATTTACGTCATAAGGGAGGGATGAGCCTGGAAAGATTCCTGTGTTTTTACGACTTGCAAATGTTCATGTCCTTGAACAAGATTGACTCAAGGCAGTTGTATAACTGTAGCTTTGTGAGTGTTAAAAATTCTGTGCATTGAAAATACAGCTCTGGATGTATTCATTAATTGAGTTCAATTAGCCTACTTTGAGTGACTGACTTTGGCTAACATGAGGCATCCATATTAATTTGATTTGTAAACCAAACAAGGATATTTCAGGATACTGAAGCTAGCTCTTGAGCTACAATCTGTAACTCATTGCAATTTCTCTAAAGTTTTCCTTCATTGGTCACACTAAATGATGTGAAACGCACCAGGATTTTAGCATGTATATATAAAAGAAAAGTAAGTTTCAAGTAAGAACTACTTTCTTTCTGCAGTAGAATCTACCGTAACTACATCCTTTTCTACTAGAAAGAAAATAGTTCCTCTGTGAAACTGCTCTCAACAAGGTCTGTGGATTATTTTATATATAACTGGGTCATAATTTCTGAAATCAGACACTGGTTTTGAATTTTTCAAATGTATTTTTAGGCTCTTTTGAGCACCACAAGCCAAGTGCCATTTAGTTCCATTATACTGAAGAGAAAGTAGACAAAGTATGGACAACAAAACCCTGCCTATCAAACCAAAACTATCTGGATGACAAATAGCACTACAGGCCAGGAGGAAAATATGTATTTTTTAATTTTTGGGTGAAATGTCCCTTTAAGTTGTAATGTGAAACAACCTGGACACTGAACCAGTACTTTCCACTAAAATATTGCTTTACCTGACTTGTTTAATCATCATAAATAATTTGTCTGAAGTCACTCAGCAACAAGCAGTTACAACCAAATATCATGTCACAAATTACACCTGAGCAAAAAAATTATATGTGATAAGTGGATCAATAAAATGTTAATTAATTAATTTTTCCCATCATTCTGACACCACAAGACAGTGAAGTCATATCCATAGTATTTTTTTGGGGGGGACTTTTTATGCTGATTTAAAAAAAAAAAAAAAAAAAAAATCTTGGCAGCATGGAGACTGTCTTAAAACAATTTTTTTTTTTGGGGGGGGGGTCAAAATAGGTGGCTAATAATTAATTTTGCCAGTCAGTAACTTCTGTGATGCTTACTGAAACCAACTATTTAAACAGGAGAGAAAAACTTTTGAGGCTGTTCTGAGACTTAAAGATTAGTCAGTGGCGTTAGAAGTCATCAATTTCTTG
The DNA here is from genome assembly GCF_056507025.1 of Lutjanus erythropterus. Taxonomy (NCBI): domain Eukaryota; kingdom Metazoa; phylum Chordata; class Actinopteri; order Lutjaniformes; family Lutjanidae; genus Lutjanus; species Lutjanus erythropterus. The sequence continues at coordinate 31,358,140 of NC_139328.1, read as the reverse complement.
AGGAATTGTCTTTAAGTAATTGTAATGGCTCCATTACAATAAAATTTGCAAAAAAAAAAAAAAAAAAGGAAAGCATACTCAGAAAACAAAATATGAAAAAAATATTTTTATATTACTCAAGCTACTAGTGTCATCCGAATAAACATTTATTATATAATATTTACTTTTTTTTGTTACATCTTTATTGCAACATGTCAGCGCCAGCCGTGACAGGTGGGATTGAACGGCTGCAGAGGGAATCACGTCCAGGCTACAGGAGGAAGATCTGGTGCTATTGGCATCCATTAATAAGAAGTTTTACGCAAAGTACACCGTGCATTTTAGGAACTGTGTAGAAAAGTGTCAAGGGCGCTTTGGTCTCACACCAATTAAACCAGTGGAGGAAACTTTTTCAAAAGAAACAGAGAGAGTTAGCAAGCGTTGCTAATGATACGAGCTACCGTGTTTTGGCTAGCCTACTTAGCTAGCTAGCAGCAGCTGAGGACGAATTTCCCGAGAACCAGCTGTTGAAAATGACGGATGGAGAACAGAAACTGGTGCGAGAAAAAAGAGGACGGACTTGGACACCTGTGGACAGACGAGGACAGGACAGTCTTTGGAGTTGTCTGTGGTGAAAGACCTGTTCAGTCCAGTGGGAAGTGATATGACGCGGTTCCTGGAAACTTTACCATAAAAGTCAGTGGACTGGAAATAGGTGAGTGACCCCCCCACTCTCCCTGCTAGCATAGTTTATGTTGTTATAACGTTATAGATAATGTTTGTCATTATGAACTGTCTATGCATACACTCAACACTGTGAAATATTAATTCTAATATAATAATAATAATTATTATAATTAGCCAGTTTTACATTGATAATATCTGTCAAACCACCTGTTTGGTGTGTGGTGATTAGCCTCTGAAGAGGTCTCTGGTGTTTTTCATGGTTTTAAGTTGTGCTGCATGATGACTAATAGACCTTTATCAGCCATGTTGATATAAAGTAGTAGGGTGAACACAGGTGTTAACAATGACAGTAATTAAGGTCCTGTCACACTCAGTGTAGCAGAGCTAACACACACAAAAGAAGCACTTTGACTGTTTGACCTGAACAGAGGACCTTAATTAGTATAATTGGTAACACCTGTGTTTATCTACTATTTCATCTCCCAATGGCTGTTAAAAAATGTCTGTTAGAATGGTACTTCATAAGTGATAATGTATATAGGCTATCGAAGAGATAAAAGGAGTTTGTATCAGGTGTTTTGATGTAATTTTAAAGAATGATGAAGAATTTATGTTTTTACAAATTGGCTTTTGAAGTAAGTGTAGATAAAACTGGACTATATAGCAACATTTTTGCATTAATAAGATGGGTAAGAGACGTGTCAGTCATGTACCTATACAGGTACCTCTGTCGTTTGTGTTTGTGACAGTAATTCAAATCTAAAAACATAAATTTTGCTTAGAAAGTTGTGCCAACTCAAATACATTTCCCATTTTGTACCTTCCAGACAGCAATGACATGCTGTTTGTCTGAATAATAGTATTAAATACTTCTCCTTGCATGCTGTTCAGTTCACAGCCAATTGCACTTTTTTAGTTCTGATTAATGTGACTGAATATTCTAATTAATTGTATGTGTTAAACTTATATTTAAATTCATGTTCTATCATTAAAAGTAGTGGTTCTCAAATATGACCACCAGATTCATTCATTTAAAATATCATGGTATATAAAGATATTTATTTCATAGTTGAATTGAATAATTGAATAATATTTAATTTTTTAGATCTAAAATAGTTCTTTATTTTAACCTTTCATAAATAAATATACTGTATATTGGCTATATAAATCTTCCTTCCACCTGTCAAGCATGTGTCATACATTAATGGTGGAAACTGTCTCTCTCTACATGGGAATTCTGTGTTGACAAGGTGCAATTTTTTTTTTTTACCTATTTTTCTCATACATTTCCCATGTATTTTTACTTTATTTCTCCTCTGTTGTCCTTTCACATAACTAAGTAGAAGTGTTAAAAAAAGAGGCTAAGTCATACAGTTATGACAGTTCCACTAGAGACTGCATAGTGTTCATGTTCAGTGTTGGGCCACTCTGGGTCAACCTCTTGGGCTGCTTTTATCCTGCTATACAGCCACGTCCAGATCAGCTACAGCCACTTTTCTCAAGTTGGTGACATTTTCCTCGCAATGGCATTGGGATTCTGGAAAATGGCAGACTACCAGCTGTCTGGATTGTTTATACCACCTGAGATAAGGGCTCCAAAAATAATAATGTAGTGATTATTCATACATTTAAAAAACAACGTACAAATGGTACTTTGAACCCAAAGACACCTCTGTATGTTTCATATCTGCTATCTGTCTCACTCGAGGCTTAAAAACTGTATTTCTTTGGCTCACTGTGTCTCTGTTTCTCTCTATTTATGTTGGTCACTCTTTCCTCTCTCTCATCTCTTGTTTCCTCTGAGGAGTGCTAGTGAGCGGCAGAGGAATCATAGAGCCATCAAAGGTTGCCAGCTGTAGGAAATGTCTTCATTTGCAGAGAGCTTGCCTGACACCTGAGCTCCAGGCTTCTGTGTGTATGCCTGAGTCGGTGCCTGCTTGCATGCGTGTATATGCATGCATGCGCGCGCGTGTGTGTGTGTGTGAGACTGATAGTCAGCCATCCCAGCTTCCCAGCAGGTCCGTCTTTAAATTGTCTCTGTGTGTTTTATAGCTGTGTGTGTGTGTGTGTGTGAGTGAGTGTGCGGCTGTGGGCCTGTGCCCCATCCATCAGCGTTAAGATGGCACATTACTGTTAATGAATGATATTTGTGTTCAGCGTGTATGTCAGGAGGGAGGACTGGGGAAGCAAAACAAGCCCTCCCCAATCACCTCACCTCCAACCTCCTCATTTTCTTTGTCAGTCTCTCGCCTGTTTTACATTTTAGGAATTTATTCAGCTGAGTCTTGGGCTAACTTATTTGAGCTGTTGCACATAAACAGCAATTTTGGTGTTTTTCAATTCAGAGTCACATAGTAACATGGCCATTCATGTACTGAGTGGATTTTCATGACCACTGGAACCTTTACAGTATGGTCCGTTGAAAGGACCATACTGTAGCACTTCACTTTCATAGTCTTTGTGTGTTGATGCAGTTTCATGTAGGGACTGGGAATTCTGTCAGTGATCTAAGAGTTAAAGGTTGGTTGCCAAAGAAAGTTGTATTTAAATGTCTATTGTGTAGAATTTAAAATAAATTTAAAAAATTTAAAATATACTTTTCATGACATCTGTCTTTTCCTCTTCTTTTGTTTGTCATCATTTTTTTTTTTTATTTTCTCAGGCTGTGAATACATTCATTTTGTAATCTTAACAGGTGAATCTTAATTGGTGCTAGACCAGTAAATGGGCCCTTATTGGTAGGCCTGTGCGGTATATTGGTTCGTACCGAAAACCGGTCTTTATTTTCTTTTTGATATTAATTCTTCATATACCGCCATACCAGTGAATAGCCCAAACAACATCCAGAACGTGTGTGGCCGGAAAGTGTTTCAGTGGGGACCCATTTCACTACTGCACACCAACACCACAGGCGTGCTTGCTAGAGCGTGTGCACTAGGGATGTTCCTAGCGATTAATTTTCCTGTTGATTAAACGCAAAATTTAATTTATACTAGTTGACTAGTCTAGCAAAACACTCAGAAAGCAGATAAAATTTAGCAGAATTTATTAATTTATAATGTAAACACTGTCCGAAAAAAATACTGCGTGTATTAAGAGCCATTTGAAGACGTTAATCAGTCTACAATTGCCAAATTGTACTTTAAATGCTGCTGAAATGCACGCTACTTTGCACTGTGCAATACAAATCTTACACATTAATGTACAAAACATGACGACAACTCACCAATGCTTCACCTTTTCAGACCGAAGAGGGTCACAGTGTCTCTGGGTAAAGGACCCAGAGCTAGCATTAGCTGCCAGCCTGACACACAGTGTGGCTAACGTTAGCAGTGCTAGCAGCAGCAGCTTTCAGGTTTATGTCTGTGTATGTGCTTAATGTGGTCACGTTTCTCCAGTCGAGTGAATATATATCAGCTTATTCTGTCAGTGTACATTCATCTGTCCGACTTTGCTGATATAAACATCTGGGGTTGCCAAGGTGAACAGTTCATAGGCACTGGGCAAGAGGGACTGCTGTCTGACAGTGCTGCAGCCCTGACTAGTGACGTGCAGCTGCATAAAATCTTAGAGGCAACAGATAACTGGCATCATGTGTGAATGAAATATTGATAAATACTTTATTTTTAAATATTTTAAACTACTAGTATTTCTGGTGCTGACTAGTGTGGGTGGGGACGTTTAATCGTATAGTTGTCCCCGCCATGTGATAACCATACTTTGAAGGGGTCATGCTTTTACCTTTGCCTGGACATGAAAAAAAAACATGACACAGTCCTTATGACAGTAAAATGGTCTATTTAAAGCCAATCAACTGCAGTTCTCATTAGAAGAAAATGTGGGTAAGAACACTATATACACTATATATACTATATATAAAAAAATACCGTCAAATACCGTGAAACCGATATGATTTAAAAAAAAAAATGTGATATGAAAATTTAGTCATATCACTCATTTAACTTCTGCGTCTGTTTTTCCCACGGCTAAGTTTTACTACAGCAAACTGTTGCACCGCATCAGTCTCCGGTTTGTTTACATCTGCTTCCACAGGAGATCATGTGAAATCGCGTCCCACGAAATCTCGCGAGATCACATTCACCCGATTGATAATCTTAATATAAAACTATAATAAGGCCTGGCTGTAACCTGGAGGACTTTGGAGAAAATTGAAATAGTATTTAATGAATATTTAATAGTTAGTGTCTTATTATGAACATCCAATTTAATTTTTACAAGAAAAGTTGCAAAAAATTTTGTGAGTGCTGTCAATTACAGTTCTTAGAAAGACTGAAAATGGGAAACGGCCAAAATCGGAACTGGTAGGTCAGACCCTTCAAAAAGTCGGAATCAGAATCAGCTAAGAAAATTGAAATCGGTCCATCTCTACTTAAAAATCCAGCATTGGTAAAACTATGTAATCTACAACGTGAACCAACAAGGAATATTTTTCAAACAAGTCTCAAACAGACAACAATAATGTGTTTTAAATACAATTTTAAATATTATAAATGTATATAATAATATACATTTAAATACATAAACATATAAGATGACAAACCAACCACTGATGGATTTCTAATCTTAAAAAGATTTGGATTTAATACTGTTGTGAAATGTAAAAAGATTCATGGTTGCATACAGGTAAGAAATCAATATTAAGTTGCAGACTATGGTATGATTTGGAAATGATTTGCAGTCATAAGCAAACCTGGCAAACCTATAGTGACATTAAGTTTTGTTAATAAGAAAATTGCTTTATTGTAGAGACACTTTTTACAATGACATAAATTCAAATAAAAGTCGTGCTGAACATCTCCCTGCTTTTTTCCTTGTTTTGTTTCGATATGTGAGAACTTGGTAAATGGTTGAAGGTCCAAGGCACTTTGGATAAAAGAAGCACTATCTCTGTCAATCTTCCTGGTTTTTAGTAAAAATCCCTTTAATTCTTCTAGCCTCTAGTTTTTGTCTTTCCCTTCCTCCTTCTAACCTTCTGCTTCTCGACTCTTTTCTCCTCCACCTGTGCCTCTCATTTAGTCTCCTCTGTCCTCTCCCACCCCTTCACCACCTCTTCCTCTCGTTCTCCTCACAGCAGTCCATCATATTACAGAGTGATGTTTAACAGAGCTAAGTGAGGTGTGAAATTTAAAGGATGGAATGAGATTAATACCAGCAGACATTGTTTGAATTGCACAACCATATAATGCTGCCCCGTCCAGCTGCCTCACATCAGTGAATCGTAGATTTAAGATTTGTTTTAGATGAATCCAGTGATTGCAGTCTAAAAGTAACAATTATAGCAATGACTGGTATGTGAAGTTAAAATCATAATACCATGATATATTACTGATCCCAGTGGGGAAATTGTCATGTTTGCCACAGGAAGCTCAGAGGTCAGAGGTCAAGGTCAGCTACAGAGCAGCAGATATGGAGCTGGTGGGGATACAGTGTCTTGCATAAGGACTCTTAAGCAAGGGCATTGGCTTGCTGAAATGAGAGCCTTGTTTTAATCTTAGAGGTAACTTAGATAATTTATTTTCATATGTTGTAACTCACAATGAAAGTAACTGATTAAATAAAAAAACAGAAAAGATCAATTAAAACTTACCTTTACTTCTTGCTGACAAAACATACATAATGTTTTGGTGATATCAAAACCCACTACATTTGAGAATCTAGGTTACAGCGTAAGCACTGTTCATCATTTTTAAGAGTAGAGCTTACATTTTTAACACTTAATTTTGAAACACTGATTCTATTGTCTAGAAAAGATGTAGCTGTGAAATAAAGGGTACATAAATGTCCTTCAGTAACCATGTGTCTCCAAGAAGCACATGCCGTTAATGGTAAAAATTTGTACCATTTTACAGTAAATTATCCAAGTTTTCTGCACATGGGTGTCATTGTCACCCATCAATTGGTGTCGTCCATCAGTTGGTGTGAAAGGAGGGGAAAGTGAAGATATCAGGTGTCAGGACACCAGTGGGATTCTTACTGTGTGGAAGAAGCTCATAATCCACTGCTCACAAATTGTTATGAGGTTGAGTGCTGATGCAAGCAGAACCAGTGTGACTTTATGAGTGCGGCGGGTAAGGGGGATATCTCAAACCAGGTGTTAGTAATATGCAGAACAAGCTATGTGAAACTCCTGCAGTTCAACCAATTATAAAAAGTGACATTGTGTTTATATTATTTTCAGTCATTATTGTCACTGCATTTATTTATTTTCAGTCCTTAGAAGAATTTTCTGATGTGACTTTCAGACCTTCACATTTTACAACATGCCTGCTGTGGCAGCTGGATGGATAGATGGATGGATGGATGAATAGACATGTTTTCCCAGTGTCAGGCAGGGTGACAGCGCTCTGTCACACAGGCCCCCAGCAGATGTCACTCACTCATTAGTGAATGATGTGTGAGACCAGCCAGTGTTAAGCTACAGTCAGCGGGCCTTGACAAGAAGAGTGAGAACATGTAGTGAACATATTACCCCCCACTTCACTGATAATATCAACAGTACCTAACCTACGTTCAATTACACTCTCACTAACAAGGCCACTGCAAAATAAGACTAACTTCTTCCCTCTTTGTTGCCATCTGTAAGAAAAATTTCTTTCAGAAAACAAAAGGTAAATCATATTTCTGCTTTATTTGCTAACATACCACAGAGAAAGACAGGAAAACAACTGACAGGGTGAGGAAACCACAGGCGGTCAATGTCGTCAGCTGAATTTCAAACGCACGTCATTGTCTGGAATTAATACATGGGATGTGCTTTTTAGCTTCTGTGATCCTCGGCACAACCTCAAGTTAACCCCTGATGTTCGTGTCCTGCTCTGTCTGCCTGTGTTTACGGCTTTCACCTTGACCAGCGTCAAAACATTGTATGAATGTGTCAAACAGGAAGCTGACGTTAGCTCACCGTCATGCTATTTCCTATGACTGTAGTGAGCTGTTAACGAGCTGAATGAGGTGGTCAGGGAGAGCTGGGAAAATAGGGCAAGCTGTGGGTGGAGAAAGGGAGGAATTGAGGAAGAGGATGGGCAAGGGACAAGAGAAGGAGGGCAAAACTGTTGAGAGGGGAACAGGCGGGGATGAGGAGGTGGCAGGGAGTTGAGTGGAGAGAGTGGGTAATGGGTGAGGTGAAAGAGGAGGGGGGATACAGGTGTCGTAAACATCCTGTGGAGCTCTGTGTTTGTCTTTGTCAGCATCAAGTGACTGGACGGCAGGGCGACAACAAAAAAACAATGCTAATTCACTGTTTGGGACGACACTGTCTGGTAAAATGACAGGTGTGAGTGTTAGTGCAGTTGTGTATTTTGTATGTATATACTGCTAAAATTCAGTATACATACCTCTCTAAAGTTTAAAGGCCTGGGAGCAAATACACAACCTTACAACATTTTCGCTGATATAAATATGATTTATGATAATTTTAGAGCTACTACTCACCTGAAGTTCACCTCACTTTTTTTTAAGATTATTTTTTGGGCTTTTGCCTTTATTTTGGATAGGGACAGCTAAAGATACGACAGGAAAGGGGGCAGAGAGAGGGGGAATGACATGCAGCACACTGGTCACAGCCGGGAATCGAACCAGCGACCGCTGCAGAGGACCAACAGCCCCAGTACATGGGGCGAACGCTCCAACTGAGCTATGGGAGCACCCAAGTTAACCTCACTTCAAGTTCACTAGCCTCCAGCTTGCTGCCCATGTGACCCTTGTCCTCCCAAGCCACCATCTTCACCCACATTTGTCCTTTTTTCTTTGCCTTTTCCCCATCATAAATTAGGAAGCTGAATGGTTTTTGATGGATGTCAGTTTCTGTTTTGATGCAAGGACATGTGATAATTTGTGTTTATTGGTTTCCTAGTGGTGTGACTCTAATGACAGCCTAAAAGTCATCTCTGTATTTTGGTGGAAATAGTCATTATGTGTTGGATGTCCGGATTTGCAGGAAAAACCCCGTGTTTAAAACGTCCTAAAATCTGTTTTACATGGCATTTTACTTCCCCCACGCAGGCATGCAATCCTTATTGTTTAGACCTGTTACAATAGGCTATCTTGTTTGTAGAATGTGACTGATCTACAGTAAGACTATTAATTATTAAAGTACTTTGTCTGTCTATAATTCAGTTACAACAACACAAGGATGTGCGTTCAGTGCAGATATAAAGAGGGAAAGGTCGCAGATGTATTGTGCAATTGCACATTCATTTGAGAGTGTGACATATCAGTTGTTTCTTTGGGCCTGAATCCGCATGGCTCAGTGTGCAGGAAGTAGCAGAGTCAGAAACAGGAAACAGGAAGTTATTAGCCAGGATGATCTGAACACACTGGGCTGTGGAGTACATCAAGAGAACAACAACACACACACACATACATCGCACCTGGCACTGTGTATGTGCATGTGTGTGTGCAAAAGGAGGAAGGGGAAGGCATTACAGAGACAGACAGAGGTCTGAGACCCGACTGTATTATCCTGAAACCAAAGGATGAAACCAAATGTGTGTGTTTGTGTGTGAAACCATGCTGAACTCTTAATTCTGTGAGTCTGTTCCAACACCTGCAGTATCACAGTTAGTCATCACAACACTGCGCTTCCTGAAAACATCACGACACTCAGGTAAACTTCTAAAATAAAGGAAATACAGGAAACACCTGAATAAATGACAGACTGGAAGTGTGTTGACAGTGTGTGGTGCATTTTCCTGCCATCACTTTAGTAGACTAAACTCTCTTAGACAGAAAAGGTAAAACCAATAAATATGAAACACAAACCAATATGGCACACAAAAAAAGACTTACTTTAACCCTGTGGGGGTGAGACCCTCAAATAAAACACAAGATCTGGGACTGACAGACATAAAGTCTGATTGGCTGAGTCAATTAACTCTTGATCACAAAACAATTATTTCATTGTCACAAAGAAGCAGTTTCTTTTTATGTATAATCTTGACCCAAGGTTTGTTTACTTATGATGATTGGGCATTTATGAATGGGAGCTTGAAAATAGAGCCTGTTTTGTCATAATCAGGAAATTATTTATCTTTTATGTTGTAAATGGACCAGTGCATTTCCATACCATGATCCCAAAGTACAGACAGTTATTCAGGGTAGTAGGAGAGAAACACAAGTAGGTATCTACGATAAAATTACGAAGCACTGGCCCCATGGGTCCCCAGTTCCTAGATTTGGTGGCCAGAGTACATTTGTGGTGGCCCAAATGTAAATGTACTCTGCCTGACCAAAAAAGTCACCACCTGGATTTAACTAAACAAGTAGGTAAAAGCCTTCCATTGGATAATTACTGCAGTGATTAATATGTTTCAGCTGGCAACAAGTTATTTAACCTCATTTCTTAAATAGCCTTGTCAGAGGACATATCCTGTGGTCGTGGAAAAGATGTTACTCTGTTTCAGAAGGGTCAAATTATTGGCCTGCATCAAACAAAGAAAACAACAAGGAGATTGATGAAACTACTAAAATTTAGTTAAGAAGTGTCCAACACATTATTAAAACCTGGAGGGATAGTGGTGAACCATCATCTTTATGGAGGAAATGTAGTCGGAAAAAAATCTTGAATGATGGTGATCAGAGATCATGTAAACGTTTCGTGAAATCAAATCATAAAAAATCAACAGTAAAACTCACGGCTATGTTTAATAGTGAAAGTGAGAGCATTTCCACACGCACGATGTGAAGAGAACTCGAGAGATTAAGACTAAACAGCTGTGTAGCCTTAAGAAAACCATTTACCAGTGTGGCTAATGAGAAAAAAACGCTTCAACTTGCTAGGGAGCACAAAGATTGGACTCTGGAGCAATGGAAAAGGTCATGTGGTCTGATGAGTACAGATTTACCCTGTTCCAGATTGATGGGGGCATCAGGGTAAGAAGAGAGGCAGAGGAAGTGATGTACCCACCATACCTAGTGCCTACCGTACAAGCCTGTGGGGGCAGTGTTATGATCTGGGGTTGCTTCAGTTGCTCAGGTTGAGGTTCAGCAACGTTTTGTGGCCAAAAAATGATGTCAGCTTACTACCTGAATATACTGAACGAAATCATCACCATGATGTGTAACTTAATCATAAACAACACCCTCAATCCATCATGTGTTAATACGTTTTGACCCAGTGAGAGAGAGACCCTCAACAAAACACAAAACACAAGCTCTCAAACTGGCAGACATGAAGTAGTGATGTCACTAGGGGTGGAGTTCTACTTTGCTGTTCACAATGTAAAGTAAACTGATGTGACATCATATGCCAGTCTTAGTATGGAGAGTTAAACACAAACAAATGTCGTTACACGTGTGGCTGAACCACAGTCAGCAGATGGAGTGGCTGACTGGCTGAGTCAACTATTTGTCTCAGTGTCTGACTACTGTGTAATTCTGACAGTATTGTTGCACTATTGTTTTCCTCCAATAGACACACACACACACACACACACACACACACACACACACACACACACACACACACACACACAGACAGGCTCAGTGACTCCTGGATGTTCGCACTTTCCTTAAATAGAGCTCTATCAGGCAGGTGTTTCCCTTGACGGAGAGACGGGGAAGCAGGGACAGAATGAACTGGCAGTGTGTGTATGTCTGTGTGTGTGTCCACCAGGGCCAGCTGCCAGTAGGCACCTGTGTCCTCTAGCTTGGCGTGTTGGTTATCTGCATGTTAGCTGGTTCTGGCTTCCTGTGGACACGTGTCTGTTTGACTGGACAGCCTGACCAGAGAAACACAGGGGGATTCCTGGCTTTGAAGCTTAAAAAACAGCAAGTTTGCTTAAGGTGAAAGCTTGTGAATGTGGGAAACTCCAACACAATTGACTGAAATCTCAAGTACATCATGTCTCCAAACTCTGAGTGAGCAATTTCCCATCTCTTCTCAGTTCATTGCTCTATCTCTGTCCTCCTCGGCTCTCATGCTATTCTTCAGATATACTCTAAATAAGTTCTGCTTCTTGCTTTTGTTGTTCACATTGTCATTCACTCTGGGTAGCAGGAATAACTACATTTCTGACCACTTGGGGTTCTTTTGAATAAAGCTGAGATTTTTTCTGAAAAGCTTGGCCACTGCTCTCTCGAGGAGTTGCCCCCATTTTAAACTCCCACATGATGAGAGGACATCAAAACGATCGAAACCCAAACCTTGAGAGAGGGTGTCATGGATAGTCCTTCTCTCTCCTCGATCTCTCCCCCTGTTCTTTCTCTCTCTGTCCTCCCTCCATCCATCCCCTCTAATCCTGATGGTGTTAATTGAAAGTCAGGAGAGGGCACTCTTGCGGTTTCATTATTAATTTAACACTCAGGGTAACTTAAAGTGCAATTTTCACCCACATGTGGAACAGAAAAATCAATGGCCACAACAGCAGTGAGCATCAAGGTTGATTACTGATGCACAGGGAGAGACAGGCAAGACACCAGCTACTTGAAGACAAGGAGTGACGTGCACGCGTATGTGGTGTCTGGGTGGTTTTTGCTAAGTGTTTCAGATATGTCGACCCTGTTTTGACACCTCTTTCTGTAACACAAAGCAGTGGGTAAACACAGACGTTATCAGCTGATTAAAAATGACACCTGATGGTGGTGTGGATGTGTTCATTTGTGTATACAAGTTTGTGCGTTCTTTCATTCATCATCCTGTGAGCTAGACATGCGTTTAAATTGTATCTGCATGGTTGTGTGTTGTATTTCTCCGTGTTTAATTGTGCACATACATGACTCCGTGTCTTATTACCTCTAGCTGTGCACTGGCCGGTTCTGCGCTAAGGATTAAATGGGGGGAAATAAAGGTATATTGCTCAGTAATGCAATCTGTCCTATGAGTTGAGAGATGAGCAGCCTGCCCTTTGCGCTGAGCGGACTCGCAGATGATTTAGAGCAAGCAGATGGAAAATTCTAATATGTTAGCCTAACCCCGGATGGCTAAGAGCTAATTTATTTCAAACCCTGTGCAAGAATTACAGTTTTTTCCTCAGAAGCTTCTTTTTTCCCCACTCCCTCTGTGCTCTCCTCATCCTCTTATCTCTCAAACACAAGAGAGCAAAGTGAAACGAGCAGCCAAGATATGCAGAGACAGAAGTTAAGTGTAAAACTAAAGTGTATTTAACTCACAACAAAGCACCAGGTTGCAGAATTTATTCCTCCCTTAAAGTCAAAATTGAACTCCATTTAGGGTGCAGCAGTTAATTGAGGATATGCCACTCTGAGGCGAGGTAAAAACATAGTAGAAAAGGGATAAAACGACAATTTATAGTGAGCAGATCCTTGGCCAGGAACATTACTCTCCTCATCCTCCCATGATGTATGCCTGTGCTTTATTTTAGGCAATTTCAAATGCTTTGCACGTTAATTTGGTTATTCTAAATTATGACCAAGACATTATGCGGTTGATACTGAATTACTTCCTGATTGAGGACCACTAATAGCTCCCCTTCTCGCTTCCTTGCTGCATGCTAACTTCATACAAACCTGCATGGTCTCACCTACAAAAAGAAAATGCCAAAATGCTTAAGGTCAGCAAGTATAGAGGCACACGCAAGAACACGCACAAACACAAAATTATCCTGTTAATTAAGACAACACACACTCATGATGCGATGCACACATAGCCAACTTTGTCCCCTCCCCCTCGTTTGCTTCTAGCTGGATGAGGTATTTCAGCGTGATCACCCCTAAGTGGACATGTCTGTCTTGATAAACACTTTATGCAGATCAGCTTCCACTTGTTTTCCCTTCCTTGAGAGAGGGAGCGAGGGAGAGAGAAAGAGAGAAATAATACCTCTCTAATTGACCCATTTGGCTGCTTCTCTGCCCACAGGAGGGGGCCTCGGCTTTTAATGTTTGATCGGCCTAATTTCCCCAACACATCATTAGTGGCCATCTTCAGCCTCGACTCTTAATAACCTCTTTATGAGGCGAGTGGATGCTGTTAAAAGTCTTTGTCTCTCTCATCTCTCTCATCCCTCTCCATGGGTCCGGGACCCTCCTCGTCCTCCTAATTAAGTCAGATGTTTCAAAATATGGTAATGGGGCCTGAACCTGTTTGAATTGAATAAGCAAGCATCTCCTGGACTCTCCCACCATTTACATAATTTCATTATCAGGTAAAACACACTAATTGTTGAGTGTGGGTGTTTGTGTGAGGGAGTGCATGGACAGGGTGAGCCAGCGGTTCCTTGGCAGAAATGCAGCACTAATTACAAAGCGAGTGGCAGCGCTCCAGAGCCAGGGTGTGTAAAAGCAACAAGCCATTTACACAGAGGCTAATAGATTCCTGAGCGCCGGCCCGGCCATTCCAATAGTGTAGGGCAACATTTTCAGAGCAAAGCTGAGGTTTTATTACACATTGTATCCTAATAATAGGTCAGTGCTTACACTCTAATGTACAAAGCAACAAGCCACTTATTTCTATTCATTTAGCATTAGCAGCAGCTTCATACGCTGGTTGTGAAGCAATTAGAAAAGACACAAACCCATCAGCTGCACTTTTTGCTTCACCTTGGAGTCAAAATGTCCCATCATATCTATCAATATATTGTACATGAAATGCACAATACTGAGAAGGCCATTTGGCAGCGTTTGGCCTCATTGTTGAGTTGAGTCATAGCTCTCCTTTAAATAGCTTACTTCATAGTTGCTGCATCCTGTCCTGCCTAGAAACTCCCATTGAGTACAGGGTTTCCCCCAGTGTATTGTAAGCCTGGTGGGCCTAAGTTAATCTCAGCCAGGCCTAAGCATTGGGAATTTTATTTAGGGGATGTATTTTTGAATATATTCAAGGGCCCTAGGAAATATGTGTTATAGCTTTAAAAAAATAAAATAAAATAAAATAAATTCTACAATTCTGGCCATGATTATGTTATCACAGAAACTATAGGGCCCTATTTTAATGCTGCCATCAGTCTGTTGCTGGCCCATGCTGGTGTTGGGCTGCATTCAAAAATGACACTTGGCTGTGAAAAGACACTCGCCGCCAGACCTGACAACTTTTGAGAGGAAAACAATGGAGCAAACAAATGGTCTTATTCAGATGTCTATGAAAGGACAAACTGTAAGTTAATTGTATTCTCAGGACCATTTCCTATATCTGCACAAGATGCAGAAATGCCACATGTATTCTACATCAGTGTTTCTGATGCTGTAATTAAACTAGAAATGGTCCAACATGAGAAGATTGTCAGCATGTTTACAATAGGCAGGATCTTTATTTCTTGAAGTTGATAAAGACACAAGAACTGTTTGTGTAATATTTTTGCATGGTGTCTGGTGAGTTGCCAGTTAATGACAACATGTTGACATCCTGTGTGTGAGCCTTCCTTTGTCGTGCCTCCTGCAGTGTTTTTGTCCAGATCACAAACAGCTGTGATCGTCTCTCCCTTTATCACGCTATCAGACTTCCCCTACATGCAAAACAACATAGTCTTGCTTGTTTTAGTCACTCAGCTGATGATTACTGTCACAGACTTTACCAGGACACAGCTGTAGAGGAATGATGACCACTCAAGCAACTTTCTAGACAGAACAATGATGCTGGATTATTCTGAGAAATCCCCGGGTTACATTCAATGGCAACATTCTTACATTTCCATTAACGATGTTTTTTTCAGTCTGCACATGACCTACACACATCTTTTTTACCTTAATATGAATGGAAGATACAAATAGGTAAATAGGAAGTAAAAGCACAAATCAATGTGCTTTCAAGTGAGGAGGGGAAAATCTAAAGTTATCTGAAGTTGATTTGAGGCATTTGCAATCTGACTTAATCAAATCAAGTGAAGTTCTTAAAAGTTTCCATCTTTTAGGTGTAACGTGCCCTCTTTTGTTTGCCTGGACAGTGTTTAGCTGCAGTAGGTGGATAGTAGGCTGACAAAAAGAGTGAATTTTGTATTAAAAATACGCTAAGTATTAGGCTATTTGACTGTTGGCTGAAAAAAATGTGAACCTGTCATTTAAATCTGACAAATTTTAAATGTTTCCCGATAACAGCTACACCTGTCATAGCTAACTTTTTTAAATTGCCATCAATCAAACAAATTTAAGAAGAACTTTTGATTACTGTATTTCTGTATTTTTGATCTCTGTGTGCACACATATGTACAAGTTAATGAGAAATACATGAATCCCCCCTCGTTAAATCATTTTTCACCTAGCCTGTCTGTTTCCCCACCTTTGATGAGATACACCCCCAGCAGTGTCTGTGTCTGATTCCACTCCCCGACAGTCAGGAATATGTTTGTGTGTGTGTGTGTGTGTGTGTGTGTGTGTGTGTTGGTAGATAACCATCAGAGGCCAAGCACGGGGGCACTCTCTTCCCTCCATTTCTGCCATTTGCCATTTACACCAAATTGTTATTAATTACCAGACGGGATGAGACTGGGAGGAGCCAGCTGGTCTTGTGCTGGCATCAGGGTGGCAGACTGCTGGTGTCTATGTTATAATATACGTCCAATTTAAACAGCCATTTCATCTTGCACAAGGTCTCAAAATGAATTTCTCTTAAAATGCCAGTGAAGACAAATTCATTTCTTTTTTCTTTTCTTTTCTTTTCTTTTCTTTTCTTTTCTTTTCTTTTTTTTTTAAGAAAATTAATGTGTTTGAAGAGTGAGAGAATTTAGGCTAAACTGAGGAAGAAAGGAACTCAGGAAGCTTGTTTACCTTGGTTTAAAAGAATAACTTGATGTAAACTTATCTTATTTTTTCTGAGAGTTAGATAAGTAGATCAGTACCACTCTCAAATGAGAGTGAGTAATGGGTTGTTTTTCTCTCTCCAAAGTTCAATAATGTGCCTAAGAAGAAATCTAGTTTCTCTTTTGTTTGAACCATACATAAACATGCCTGTATGCAGTCACTGTGCCCAACCATTTTTTACCAAAATATGGGGAAATGAATTTATTTGTTGTGTTACTGGAAATTAAAAGGGAACATCAAGGTAGTTTTTACGTGTGTTTACAGGAATAGCTCTGCATTGGGTTGAGTTTTATTTCAAAAACTGAGGATGACTGTACAGCTAGCTTAACACTATCAAATGTGTCTTCTGACAGTACAGAGCTTGTGATATATATGTTATATTTTTTTGTATTTAACACTTGTATAAATAGAGCACAATAACTTGTGTGTTGACAAGCAGCCATCTAATGCTAACATCAGGCCTATCCTTTCCAAAGTCCAGGTCTCATGGTGAAGTTGTCAGTTTTGTGCACTTTCTTTGACCCCAGCCCAGGTTCTGATGTATTGAATAGTTTGCTGGCTAATAAGATACAACATTTGTTGGAGGACTTATGGTAAAAATGTTGACATTTTTAGATCTTTTTAGTTCATTAAGAGCCTGACAGTAATCAAAAAGAAACCATTCAGCAATTTCCTGTTAAATTGTTTAGGTCATATTCAGGCATTGGCACTTAATTTCACTTGTCCTCAGTATCGCAGCTGTTGAAATAAGGTGGACTACTTCTATCAAGAAATTGACTTGATTTTGAAAAGGAAGTTGATTTGCATTGGAAACAAGTGTAATTACCTTTCCACTGTGGCAGCTTTGCTCACTTATTTGTATAAAATAAGATGGATACTTTTCAAAATGTATAGCTTATACACACTCTGTCCCTCTTTTGCTCCTTTCTTCTGTTTCTCTTGCTCACACAATAGCCTGACACCACATAGCTCTTCATCAGGTGCTGGCCGTCAGGGCCTCATGCACGTGCAGGCGATTACCTTGTCCCCTGATTGCCACCATACAGAAGGGGGATGGTTTTTTTCTTACAAATTAGTGGATAAATAGATACCCCACCAACGTCGCCACCATTCACCCCCCTCTCCTCCACCAACTTCACCCATCCACCCTGTGCCTAATGACGGGGGCTGGGGAGCGGTAATGAAAAACTATACATCACAATCAGCCGGACAGTCCTATTCATGGCTATGCATTATGCTCACTAGTCATAATCATTGCTGCTGTGACAGAGGGAGAGATGTGGAGAGAGGAGAGGAGAGAAAGAAACAAGGGAAGAGCAAAGGGGAGAGATGGTAAAAGGAGAAGAGAGTATGATAGAAAAAGAGATGGTGTGAAATGGTCTGAAGAGGAGAAGAAATAATGGAATTGTTGGTAGGAAAAGGAGGAAATGGAAGGAGAGAGTGCAAAGGAGCTATGACAGAGAGGAGAAGTAGAGGAAATGTAACTCTTATCAGGGCAGAATAGGTGTTGGTCTTTTTTTATCTGCACTGTTTTTTAGCATTAACTCCATAATGAATGCACTGCTCACCCGTACACTATTTCTGCACTGTAGCAGTGTTACCAGGCTGAGAGAGTATTTTTCCTCTGATTAGTGGGATAATAGTTATGAGATTTAGAGGACTATAGTAGTCAGCACCAAAATCATATGATGGATATTATACTATAGCTACTGTAAAATGGTTAAGGGTATCTTCGCCAGTTCAGTACATAGATATTCTGCAGCACATGATTTAAGCCCACTGCCTTCATTCAGGGTCAATGCAGGACGAAGTGTGTGCTTTATAAAATTAGGGAAAACGTGCAGGTGTTGGGGTGTCACAGTGCATCCTATCCAAATCCAACAATTAATGTCCGCCATTTTTCAGCTATAAAACAAAATTATTTTCCAGCATCAAATGTTTTATCTAACCTTGACCATTATTTAAAGCATGCTGAGGTTCATTGCCTGTTACACTGTGAAAAATGTGCCTTATATGATAGCCAACATTTTGTCAAGCTGTACAATAGCAGATTTGAAGCAAGTATGCTAGATTATGCACTGAATGTCTGGTGTAGTAAGAAAATGCGAGATCCATCCAATGCTCTTAAATTTTGAATATGCAGCAAGATAAACTGAAAGACAGAAAGAAACCCCAAACAAATAGAGAAATCAGAAATGTCCTGGCCATTGTTCTGGCTATATTTAAAATAAATCTTTGTTCTTCTCTTTGTGAAAAACTAGCTTTTACAATATTGTGTCGACCAGTGTACTCTTCGACATTTCATGTCACAGGTCAGAATTATACATGAGTACATGGTTTATGGGATATAGTGTGTTGTGTGAAGCATGTCACATAAACTGTAAAAGCTGCTGGTATGCAAGTCCAATATTTTTTTTAATTTGGAAACCAATTCTTCTCTTGTATAAAGAAATTTAATCACACAACATGTAATTTCTGCTACTAGGGGTCTCTCACATCAAAACATAAGAACTGATGATGTCACAATAAAGTGTGTTTTCTTTCTTTAATGTTAAATAACCACCATTGCAGATGAAAATCTATCTGATACGACTCAGGCAGAAATCAGTGTCATGTAATTTATTAAAGTTTTATACAAGTTACTTGAAGTCATGTTTGTGACTTCCTTCCTCACTCTCTGACATATCATCTGGTGTGTCAGGTGTTTCTCTGCAAGTTAAAAGAACTAGCCGCTACAGGGGCTGAAAGGAATATAATGATAGCTTGAAAGGCAACAGGGGGGTTGTCTGTTACATTATTGGCTGTTCGTGTGTCACTCGAAGCACGCCCCATTATCAAGGGATATGATAGGCTGTTTATGAGATGGGATGTACAGTATTTGTATCCTTCTCTCATGGCAATTTGCATCCATTACATTTATGTGAAACTATCAAGCATTTTATCAAACTGCTTTCTTATCACTATTGATCACGTGTCTATTGCCAATATATATCGCTATTGTTTTATCGTCCAGGCCTGACTTCAACATTGTTGGAAAGATTTGGGATAATGTCAATACACAACTCAACAAAATATATAAGCTGACATATGTCTAGTTGTTTTCAGACATTTTAATGAGGAAATGTTTTCTATTATACCTTCAAAAATGAAAGCTATGATTCATTGAAACTTCATTTTTTCTAGCTCCAAACACTGAACTTAGGATGTGGCAGCATTGCTAAAAGTAGATCCAACAGGGCAACAAACAGTCAGACAATCTTACAGTTGACGAACAAACCCCCATATACTGTGTATGTTTCTTGTCAGTGTTGAAACATTAGTCCTCCAGCAACAGTATTTTGCCTGTATTTGTGAGCTACAGTGGTACTTTGGACAAGTTATCTGAAGTTTCTCCTCTAACATGAAGATTTTTGTGCCTTGTGGGTTGGTTTGAGTGCGTCTAATATTTTTCTTTAAACCCTGATATATGTCAAATTTATTTGGAAGAGCAAAATTTGACCCATTTTAAGTGACATTGCCATGCTCCTGGATCTTAGCAAATTGGTGAATACAATGTTAACAGTGGTAGTATAAGTTGTAATAGTCATTTTTCAATAATGGGCGAGATTTGGTTCACCAATAGACATCCAAAAATTCAGGGGCTGGTTGGGAGGCTGCAAGGCTTAGTCCACCCACTTTTCTTGTATCTACAAGAGAGTAGAGTTAAAAAAGCAAGAACAGAAGAGGAGGAGATGTGGAGGAAGAACACAGTAACACAGAGATGTTAGATGAAAGACAAGAGAATGAAGAAGAGACTTTTTTGCCTATCTATTCTTTATTTTTTTCTCTCAAACATGCATACGTACCCACAAAAAATATAGACACTGGGTGAGAACTGTATCTCTGCAGCTCATTAACCAGAATATCTCCTCTACATCGGCTTATTTGGCAGCCACTGCACGCTGAGCCTCTTCTGCCATCCACCATCCTCAGGACAGTAAATTGTAGATGGTCTGTGTGTGTGTTAGAATTTGTAGTTGCAGTGTGTAGGTGCACTTGCATGGGTTTGCATGTGTTTGTTGGCAGTAGGTAGGCAGCAAGCCAGCAAGTAGGGGAAGTGGCGATTGTCAGAGGAAAAAAGACTGACAGGCACAAAGTAAGGAAATGACAGCGGTATGGTAGGCACACACACACACACACGTTCACCCAGAATCCTTTGGGGGAGCTTTGTATTAGGACAAAGCTGCGTAATAAAAGTCGGATCACATAATCACTTTGACTACAGCG